>NW_022196915.1:23819173-23850274 GCF_008632895.1 Mastomys coucha
AACCTGTGATTCTCCCTGCTCACCACCTACTGACTTATTTATCTAACAGGAAGGTGTAGAAGAATACACAGTCCAGTGAGGCTCATGCTGTGACAACCAGTCACTGATAGGTGCAAGCAGGTGCGAGCCACCCCAAAGAGCAAAGTTGCAGGGGGTCCTTTCATTCAGTCTTCACCCCGTGACTCAGGGATGCTAGATAACATGCTCTAAGTGCAGTTAGGAAGTACCAGAGCTAGGGACAATCTCCAGTCTTTCAGATTTTAAAACTCCTTCTTCAAGGGCTGTGGGACAATGTCAGGGATGGCCCTGGAAAAGAGGATCCCACTTAGAGCCCAGAGTAACGCACACCAGGCAATGTGAAACTGCAGGAGAGGTTCTCTAGCAGGAGACCAGACCTCGAATTTCAGCCTGGCCACTCCATTGCTGTTCTTTGAACTTCTTTAACCTTGGCTTCTTGTGTCAAAACTGAAGAGCAAGAATTGGGCCTGCTGGCCAAGTTACTCAAAAAGCAGAGGCAGGAGGATTACAAGTCTAAAGTCAGCCTGCCTAACCCACCTCAAAACTAAAAAGTGAAAACGGGACTAAGGATATAACTTAGTGGTAAAGAACTTACCTAGCTCGTTTGCAGCCCTAGGTTACAGCTTCACTAACATCCTGCTCTTAGTAGAAAGAGAGGAAGTGATGGAGAGGGAAAAAGCTCTCCTTTAAAACTGAGGTGGCCAGCTCATGGAAAAAGGCTCCAGAAAGAGAGAAGCATATGTAGAGACATGTATTAAAATTTCACAGCATATTAGAGGGTCAGAAATCAGGGTAAGTTTCAGCAGTTCTCAGGAAATGAGGCCCACTCAAAGATGTCAAGGATCTTCAGGACAGTCCTAGAGGTTGTCGCTTCCTCCACATTGTCAGTGCTCACCAAGTGAAAGAATGTACCAATTACTCTTCTGGGCCTGGTCTGCATGAAAACTGCACCCCGTCAGTCTGGCACCAGGAAGGACCATTTCTGTACTCACTGAGCATTTTAGTGAGTCTAGCCTGAGGCAGGTATCTCTTGGGCCTAAGTTGCTGCTGTTGGAGAAGTGCCTTTGGTGGTAGGAATAGACCAGGTAGAAGTAGTGGCAGACGTAGGCAGAGGTGGTAGAGGGATAATGAACTTAAATTCCATGTGTGTCTATTTAGACAATGATTTTATACTAACTATTGTACTTAGCCTCTGCAGATATTCGTTTATAATGACTAGGCTCTTAGAGTCAGGGAGTTGAAATGATTTGATCAAGTCCCACAGAGAGCATGTGGCTGAGTTGTCTGTCTCCAGAGACTTCTGAGGCCTGGTCTTATATGAGATTCTTAGCAAAATTTCTGGGAGTAGAGTAAATTTTTCTCTTTGTTTGAGGGGTATGAAAAGCTTAGACTTGGCCCAGTCACCTCCTGAGCAGATAGCTCCTGTCTACCCCTCTCTCCCTCTCTTCCTCTCTCTCTCTCCCTCTCCCTCCTCTTTCTGCCTGGCTTCTCTCTCCTGACTCCTATGCAGCAAACTACATTCTATGGGGGCTGTCATGAGAAGACCTGGATCCAGACACAGAGGAGAGGCAGCCAAAATGATATGACACCCAGTCTTCTGCCCACTCCACAGCTGTGGCCTGGATTGTGGAAAACACTGGGTCCTTGCTTCACCCAACGTCTCACCTTCCATCAGCAGGACTGTTCCTACAGCCAGTACCTCGAGTTCCCCAAAACCAGCAGGCAGGGCCCTGGTTGCTGCCATCCTTGGACTCCCTCTGCCAGCTACTCAGCTCTTTTCTGGCTCTCTGAAGCCAGGTTCCTCCTTTTAAATGATCGCTCCCTTGCTGGCACATGGAGATTATTATGGTAGACTAAGAATTCCTTCTTTAATTCTTACCCTTCTAAGTCTTCCTCTTGGCTCACATAGAAAGAATCCATTCAGTAGATGGATAGTGCAGTCTTTGTGAAGCTGGAATGAGCTCTGTCTCGTTCATTTCAGCCCACTAGGCAGGATTAAGGTCTCAGATCCAAATGGTGTGTGAGTGAAAGCTGAATTGGGAAAGGGTTGCATAACTAAGGGAGGGAAGTGGAAGAAAGGATTTGAGCTGCAGCTGTCCCTGAGAATTGGACAGTAGCCAGGTCCTCGTATGTGCACAGTTGCTGACAAGCTGCCTTGTACATGTGTGCATCTGTGCATGTGTTTGTGTGCATTTGCATGTGTGTGGATATGTGTTGTGTGTTCATTCACAGGCTCATAGGCATGTGCAGGCAAGCATTTGGTGGGCAGGATGAGGTTTGTGAAGTCACCTGCTGTCATAAAGCAAGCGTTGACTAGGGCCCAAGCCCGGACTTGTGGTACTGAGTCTGCTCTACACTGCTGCCACTGGATGGTTTTTCTATTCAACGGAGGCATTTCTGCTTCATGCCCTTTCTTAGTTAAGTGCTGGTTGAAATCCATCATGGATTTAGATGTTAGGGCTTCACTTCCTGTCTCCTATACAGCCATTGAGCTATGCAATCATAAAATATCTTCCAGGACAAAGAATGGCTTACATTCTTTTTTAAAGTACCTCATGACCCACTAAGAACTTCGGCTTCTACACACAAGGTCTTGGTACAACTCTTATACTGGCACATTGCTGAAATCCACAACAGAAAACAATGATCTTTGGGACAACTAATTTTCAGATGGAGAAACCAAATCCTAGAGGGTTATTAGCAAAGGAATTCAACTAAAGTAGTAGACATTAGACTGCACTAGTGGACGATCATACAAAGACTCCTAAAAATAACCCCATAGATGAGATGCTAATACATCTCTATTTCCAATGAGGACATTGGGGAGAAGTTGGTTACTAATAAGTTCAAGGCCATGTAGTGAGTGGTAGGTGGACTTGTAACAGTGCCAGTCCTTTTGCTATCTAGGTCCTGGCACCTGCCATTGCCCCTTGTTTTAGAGTTTCCATTGCTGTGAGCAGACACTGTGACCAAGGCAACTCTTATAAAAGACAACATTTAACTGGGGCTGGCTTACAGGTTCAGAGGTTCAGTCCATTATCATCAAGGTGGGAACATGGCAGAGTCCAGGCAGGTATGGCGCTGGAGTTGCTGAGAGCTCTCTATCTAGTTCTGAAGGCAGACAGGAGAAGACTGTCTCCCACATGGCTATGAGGAGAGTCTCAAAGCTTACCACTACACTGACATACTTCCTCCAACAAGGCCACACCTCCTAACAGTGCCAATCCCTGGGCCAAGCACACAAACCACCACGACAACCTCTGATTCCCTCTAGAAGAGCAATTTCTTCTATTCTGATGGTGTCCAGGTCACAAATCTCCCCTCTTCTCAATACCTACTTAAGTCTGAACTTAATGATTCCTAGAATCCAAAGTTCCAGCTATAACCTCCAGGACTTTCCCTACTCTTTTCTGATTTCTAACCTGCTGGTTAACATCTGCAGCTGTATTTCCTATGCCCATAAGATCACCAAAGACATCAGGAAAGAAGAGAAGACCAAGGTTAGGAATAATATATAAGTTCAGCTAAATAAAGTCAAAGTGGAGGCATTCCAAACAAAAGGACAGGGCAGCCTGGAGGTAGCAGCAGTTGGGAAGACTTGGATTTAGAGAGGAAAGTCACAGGTACTATCCTAGCACTGAGAAAATGCTATTGGCAGGATATGAAGAGAAGATACGAGAGGCATCATCTTTCAGAAGCTGATATTGTCCAGACAGGCTTGGCATTGAGCTAGGCACTGCATGTGTATGCCCTGGGTCTCTCTGTCTGAGAGTTATTAGGACTGCAACAACTGTGACCAAAGCAACTTGGGGAGGAAAGGGTTCATTTGGCTTACACTTCAACACTACTATTCATCATCAAAGGAAGTCAGGAGGGAAACTTAAACGGGGCAGGAACCTAGAGGCAGGAGCTGATGCAGAGGCCATGGAAGGGTGCTGCTTACTGGCTTGCCCCATATGGCTTTCTCAGCCTGCTTTCTTATAGATTCCAGAACTACCACCTCAGGGATGGCACCTTCCACAATGGGCTGGACCCTCCTCCATCAGTCACTAATTTTAAAATGCCATACAGGCTTGTGTACAGCCCAGTTTTATAGAGGCACTTTCTCAGTTGGGGTTTCCTCCCCTCAGACTTCAGTTTGTGTGAACTTTACATAAACTATTCAACACAGTCCCCAGGCATCTTCCCTGGCTGAGCCTACACAGTCTCTGCTTGACCAGACTCCTGAGCATGTCAGACTGTGGAACCTACTGGAATTCAGGGGACCAAGTACTCTGAGACAGAAAATGAAGCCAGCAAGTCTAGTATTCAGTCCTGCCTGTCATCTTGAGAAGGTTTTTGCAGGATGGGGTTGGAGAAGAGAAAACAAAATCTCCAAAACCGCTGCAAGATCCAGGACTAGGACCCTCCCTGGTGTATGATGCTTGAGGAGGGAAGACCTTTCTTTTCTTGTAGTAATTCATTTTGTTTTCAGTGTGAGTGGTAATGCCTCAAAAGTTTACCCACTGACATCCTAGGGTTCTGCAACTGGGTGCTCATAGGGCATTGAGGGAAGGCAGATGTATGCCTATGTTCATATATATATGAACATCTCTATATATGAGCATATATAGACATCTCTAATGTCATCCTGCAATGTGAAAATCTTCCCAGCTCCTCTGTAAACAAGTGCCTGTAAGTATCAGAAATTGACAGTTTTCAGAAAGGTTCTGTCCCCATGACAGTCAAGGATGGGCAAGCCTGGGCTAATTTTCACCAGTATTCCAGGTAGAAAAGCCTTATTTCCTTTTGTGACTGATGATCTGAAGACAGGTGTCAGGCTCTGAAGCACGGACTCTTTCTAATGCCTCCACCAACTTCAGAGGGTCTTGCTTCATGTCACTCTTCTTTTTTAGAGCCTATCATAGAAGAGAATTTTTAGAGACCCTTATTTAGAGGTCACGGTTCTATTTCCATTTTTTCCCTGAACCTAGCACCCAAAGCACACAGATTTATTATCCCTAGCCTGGATAAAACGGGGATCTTTGCAAGCAGATAGCTCATTCAGCCAGTCACTAGTCACTTGCTTCTGGGCAGCTGCCCATCTGCCTTATCTTACTATGCCCCAGCTTCTTCTGGCCTGGGGTTGTTGCTATAGAGGGATTCTCTCCCTCCCCTCAAGACTGGGTGATTCAGGCAGCAATAAGCTGCTGAGTGCTAGGGCTCCCTCCCTAATCCCCAGCCTGTGTTTATCCCATGGCCTTGGATGGGGGTTGCTGAGTAATGAGCAAGTGGGTAGCCGTTGGACTTGCTGGACAAGCAGGACAGAGCACTCCTGGGACAGGCCCCTGCCTGGGCCCAAGAGGAGCCAGAAGTCATGTGGGTGGCGCTGGGCATGCTCTGGCTCCTTGCACTTGGGGGACCTCACCAGGCCTGGAGCTTCTGTCCTTCTCAATGCAGCTGCAGTCTACACATCCTGAGTGATGGCAGCAAGGCCAGGTATGACACTAACGAATGTGGGGGTGGGTCACCAAGCCTTCTTAGGTCCATCAGGCAGGGTTGGGAGGGGTTGGATGCCCAGCAACTGTCCACTTACAAGTCTCCTGCTCCCACTTGATATACTGGATTTGGGACCCTTGAAACCTGAGATGGAGAGAAAGCATTTCGTTCTGGGTCATCCTTAGTACATGGGGCGTTTACACTGCCCAGAATGGCATGGGACATGCACCAGCCAGGTTCCAGATGGTCTTCCTGAGCCTTCCTTCATATTTCTCCTTCAAGGTCGAGAAGTTTCTGCCTTGACTCCTTTTTGTCTCCATGTGCTTTTTTTTTTTTTCTTCCATTTTTATCTTTGTATCTCCCAGCTCCTTCTTTCTCAGGCATCTCCCATGTTCATTCCTGACCACTACAAGGCACACGGTCACTTTCAGGTGATATTTGCCTCCTCACTCATGGTGGGATACCTGCTCCCAGACTCTATGGACTTCCCCCACCTTAAGTTCCCCCCGTCCTCAGTCCAGTCCTTGGTTCCCCACCCCCCCTTTCTTCTCCTCTTCACCGACTTTTGAAGCCAAAAGCACTCTGGATGGTGGACGCTGCTTTTCTCATGTACCTCATTTTCTTCCTCCTGCCAGTGAACTTTAAGGCTCCTTTAAAAAACTTCTTTGGCTTAGTCATCGGGAAACTTATTTTTCTAACTTGCACAAGGATTTCAGTCAGGGCTTTTCCTACTTTCCAACCTTCTGGAATCCGTCATCCTTTCTTCTTCGTCTTACGTGAATCCTGGAGAACCGAAGATGATTTCTGATCATGGAAATGATGTTATTGGAACTACCCTTTTCATATGATCCTGGCAGTGCTGGGTTGATTGGGGATGATGGTAGCTGTAAAGGAAGCAGAACCCCAGAAAAGAAAGCATTCCATCTTTGATGTGTTTGATGATTTAACTCATACGGAAAGCAAATTTTCCATTAAGTAAGGCAGGCTGGTACTTAATCAGCCTGAAAAATGACTGATGATTAGGGACAATATGGTGGGATTGATTTTTGTCACCCTGGTCACAAAGGTAACACTATCCTTAGAGAGCAAATGCCTTGAAGTCACTACTATTGGTGATGGAACCAGTGCCAGAATCCATGGACCTAATTTTTAGACTCTGGAAATTCTGCCATGAGTGGGAAACGAAAATCAATCAGTATCCTTTGAGGGCAGTGAGGCCACGAGAGGCTTCTGGCAAGCCCAAGGTCTCTAGTCGCCACAGGCATGGACTGTACAGTGAGATTAAAGTTCCTTTTGTGTATATAAGATGCCTTCTGCAGACTCAGCTCTAACCTTGCAGAGAGCTGTCTTAGGACCCTTTCTGGTTCACATTCAAATCCTGAACATAGTATGTGCTCCTCTAGAATTACAGTTGCAGATGTGTGTCAGGAGGTGGCTGACAGGAGCAATATCTGCATCTAAATAGATGTCTTCTTTCTCTTAGTGCCCAGTTTGGTTTTTTGTTTGTTTGTTTTTGTTTTTGTTTTGTTTTCAGCCTCTTACAACCCTTTAAATCCTCCCTTGACCACCCCCTCCTCCTGATTAGGAACAATTTCCCTATCAGTTTCCTTCCTTTACCTGTATCAAACCTTCTTCCTTGCTAGCATCCTACTCTGCATTAGGGTCTCTCTTTCTTGGTTAGATTATCAACAGCAATGGACAGGCACTGTGACTTTGATTGTTCTGGGGTGCTCTCTCTCTCCCAGCTCCGGAGCTCAGAAAAGTTTATGTGAGCATCATCTAGGAGACACTGCAGTTCGTGTCTGTGTTAACAGGCAGGCCTGGGAACTCATAAGGGAAGGATCTTTGCTCAAATCTTCCCCATTTCTGTGACCAGGACGGTGGTGTGCAGCGACCCTGACTTGACACTGCCCCCAGCTTCGATTCCTCCGGACACCTGCAAGTTGCGCTTAGAGAGAACCGCCATCCGCAGGGTGCCAGGAGAGACCTTCAGACCTCTCAGCCGCCTGGAGCAGCTGTGGCTGCCTTACAATGCTCTGAGTGAGCTTAGTGCCCTCATGCTCAGAGGCCTGCGACGCCTGCGAGAGCTGAGGCTGCCTGGGAACCGCCTGGTCACTTTCCCCTGGACTGCGCTGAGGGACACTCCACAGCTGCAGCTGCTGGACCTGCAGGCCAATCGCCTCTCCACCTTGCCACCTGAGGCTGCACACTTCCTGGAGAACCTAACTTTCCTGGACCTCTCCAATAACCAGCTGATGAGGCTTCCTGAGGAGCTACTGGACACGTGGGCTCACCTGAAGACTGGGCCCTTCCTTTCCGGCCATCATGCCAGGCTAGTCTTAGGTAACCAACGTAGCATCCTTCACCTGGAGCCATTCAAGTGCATTCTGGGGTCTTGGGCAAGTATCCAAGCTCTTTGAGTCTGAATGGCATCACGTTCACCTTCTACACCTGAGGGAAGTTGGAAACATGCTGGCATTCATCATAGGTTTAATAGATCAAGAAAAACCGAGCCAGTACATATTCCAGCATTAGAAACAAGAAAACCGAGGCTCAAGAGGTCCCCAGTCACACAGCCAGTGTGGGGCCCTGTTAAACTCAGTTTCCCAGCTCAGGATGGAATGAGTTCGTAAAATATATCAACCAGACTCTTTTTCTCTTCTATCCCTCCTTGCTCTGAAAAACCAAAAGTTTTGCCAAATAAACAGGCAAGCCTTTGCTGCCCAGGGCACCTGCTTACTCATGGGGCTGAGAGGCACAGTGTCCTGGAAAAGACTGGAAAAGCCATTAGAAACAAAACAAAGAGGTTAATGATTCCTTTGTCCCTTTTCCTACCCTAATCTCTTCTACTTCTCTCAAGGGCAGCTCCTAATTATCACATTTACTTACAAGTTCCTTATCTTTTACAGCAGGTTTAGATGTGTATACAAATGTATACATGCACACACAAAGAAAAGCTGTGTGGTGTTACTGTATTTCATGTGTTTGCGCACCATATATGTCTGATGACATCACCATATGTTGTGTCCCCTGTACCTGGAGTTATAGGTGGCTATGGGCCTCCATGTGGCGGATTCTCTGGAAGAGCAGCAAGTGCTCTTAACCAGAGAGAGAGAGCCATCTCCAGCCCTGGGTGTTAAATTTTTTAAAATCACATTGTATGTATTAATTGGCACCAACTTTCCCATCCAAACAATACATCTCAGAGATCTTTCTAAGTAGCTGCAAATGAGACAAGTTCCTGTATTAAATATTTCACAGTAAAGCAGCCATCTACCCCAGGGCCTTTAAATTATTCCCTCTGACTCAGTAACACCTTTGGCGCCACAAAAAAACTATTCTCAGCCATGTATTCTTTTTATTTTAATTAATTAGTTAAGTTTTTACATCCTGATCACAGTTCCCCTCTTCTCTCCCTCCCTCCACCTTCCACACCCCCCCCCCATCCACTCTTCTTCCATTTCTCTTCAGAAAAGTGCAGGCATCCCATGGATGTCAACCAGCCATGGCATGTGAAGTTGCCGTAAGACTAGGCACCTCCTCTTCTATTAAGGCTAGACAAGCCAACCCAGTAGGAGGAAGGCTCTAAGGACAGGCAACAGAGACAGCTGCTCCCATTGTTAGGAGTCCCACAAGAACAGCAAACTACACAACTGTAACATATGTGCAGAGGGCCTAGGTCAGTCCCATGCAGGCTCCCTGGTTGGAGGTTCAGTCTCTGTGAGCCCCTATGGGGCCAGGTTAGTTTAGTCTCTGGAGTTTTTTGTTTGTTTGTTTGTTTTCTGTGGTGTCCTTGACCTCTCTGTCAGCCATGAATTCTTAGTATATGTGTACAAATATGTCTGAAGGACAGAAGGTGAGAAGTGAATTTACCAGATAAAGCAGTACATACGTTAAACTTTTGAGATCAATTTGATTGCTTCTAAAAAGGCTGGTATAATTTTCAATCTTCACCCCTTGTTATGTGAGACCACTCATTCGTATTGTCACTAAATAAGGTTATTTTGCATATTTGTGTGTATGTGGTATGTGTGTTTGTATGCTTACATGTGTATGGGCATATGTGTGTGTAGGTACACATGTATGTGTATAGAAGCCTGAAGTTGATGTCAATTGTCTTCCATAATATCCATTTTGATTAATAAGGCAGGGTCTCCCACTGAACGCAAAGCTCACTGATTCAGCTAGCCTAACTATAGCTTGCCCTAGCAATTTCCTGTCTTTGCCTTCATAGTGATAGGAATGCAGCTTTCTACCATGCCTGCCTGACTTTTATGTGTATTAGGAAATCCAAACTCTGGTCCTCGGGCTCATCCAGATGCCTTTAGTCACCAAGCCAGTGAGTATCTTTGAGTGACTTCTTATCCTTGATACTGTGAATACTTTAAATAAGTGAAAAAAGGAACTGTGAGGGAAACCAATACCATCACTGAGAATAAAAAACTAGTCTCAGGTCATATATCTGGCAAAGGAAGGAACTGGGATTGGAGGTCAGCTCTGCTGACTCTGGGTGGAAAAACTGCTTCATCTTCCCAGAGGAGAAATGGAGCTGGTTCTGAAGATCTAGGGTTAACCTCTTGCTTATTCTCACTTCTCCAGGCCTTCAGGACAACCCCTGGGTGTGTGACTGTCGGCTCTATGACCTGGTTCATCTTCTAGATGGCTGGGCTTTAAACTTGATCTTCATCGAGGCTAGACTGAGGTGTGCCAGCCCACGCGGTCTGGCTGGAGTGGCCTTCAGCCAGCTGGAGCTAAGAAAGTGTCAGAGCCCAGAGCTCCGTCCAGGGGTGACCAGCATCATATCTCCTTTGGGTAGCACTGTATTGCTACGTTGTGGAGCAACTGGGATCCCAGGACCTGAGATGAGCTGGAGGAGGGCCAATGGGCGACCACTCAATGGCACAGGTGTGTGAGCAATAAGACTTCTGTGTTGAGTGCTGAATTGATACAGCTGGGTCAGCTTCCCAAATGGAGAGTGGACAGTATTAGCAGGGACTGGTGTAATCCAGGCTGGGCTCTCATCTGTATGAATGTAATTAATTGGATAGAATGTGCTCATATGCTGGACATCCATTATAACAATGGCTCTCAATCCATCCTGTTATAGCTCATTCGCCACATTATTATCAGAAACTCAGGGCCCATGTTGGGAGCAATACAAAGTTGACTTTTAGGGAGAGAATAACTCCTAGTTTCTTTAATATTTTATCAAGTTTTTCTTTTTAAAATAATAACCCAGAATAATTAATGATGAGATTCCCATATGATCTTCATATGGGTCCAACCTTACGTTAAGTAAATTATGTTCATTATGTCATTGAAAGCAGGTAAGGCTGGGCGTGGTGGTCTAATGCTATAACTCTAGCATTTGGGAGGCAGGAAGTTTAGAAGTTCAAGGTCAGTCTTTGTTACATTAGGAGTTAGTAGACTGAACTACGTGGGACTTTCTCTTGGAACCACCTTAACTCTTAGCCAAAACAAAACAAAACTGTAAAGGGCAATCGGGTTATCTTTGTTTACGGAAAAAAAAAAGTGCCAAGAGGTAAATGCTCACCCCATATTGCACAGCTCACATATGAAGAAGCTGGGATTCCAGTCAGCCTGGCTCTGGCTTCATAGTGTGTGTGTGTGTGAAGTGTCTATTTTGGCTGAGTTGTGTGGGCAGAGAGGTATCATCTGTTATGGTGGCAGCAGGGACAAGAATCACAGTCATATACAGGCAGATGTTAAGTTGAGGAGAAATAACTTCTAAGCATCTAACTGGCAAATCTCACATTATACCCAGCTTTCTTCTGGCTCCCTCAACAAGACTGACTACTGTTGCCTTAGAATAAGGGGTTCAGACTCCTTTGCAAAGCAATGCAAAAAGCTCCACTGTGTGAAAACACAAAGGTGAAGGTGCTGATTAGACATGTCTGCTGGGGTATGCAAGGGTGGGTACAGCACTTGCAGATTATCCTCTGCTTCATGCTCATCCCTGAACCTACCTACCCCCACTGCAGCCTGAAGGGACACCTTTGCAAATCTCTAGGACCTGAAGGATAAACTCTGGGCACCTCAGACTTAGAAGGCAGTGTATTCTTAGGCAGTTTATTCTTGAGTGAGGTAGGCTTCGAAGCACTTGACATTAGAGCGAATGCCAGTATTTTCTTGGGATGACTGGTATTCACTACAGTGTGTATAGACCAGGTACTCTGATCTTGGCCTTGAAAGAGAGGCTATGAAGATAACACATTTACTTCTCCTTTTGTCTCCCTAGTCCGCCAGGAAGTCTCCAGTGATGGCTCAAGTTGGACTTTGCTGGATTTGCCTGTTGTGTCTCTCTTTGACTCTGGGGACTACATCTGCCAAGCCAAGAACTTCCTGGGAGCTTCTGAAACTCTTATCTCCTTGATTGTCACCGAGCCACAGACTTCTACAGAGTATAGTGGGATTCCAGGGGTCCTGTGGGCAAGGACAGGGGAGGGAGCAGAAGCCGCTGCCTACAACAACAAGCTGGTGGCCAGGCATGTTCCTCATATGCCCAAGCATGTAGCCCTGGCTACCAAGCCCTCGATGCCCAACATAAAGGAGGAGCTGGCTCTCCAGAACTTTCAGATGGATGTCCCAGGAGAGTTCTCCAGAGATCCATCAGAACCCCAGGAGGCACAGATGGTCAAGTCTCTCAAAGTGGTAGGAGATACTTACCACAGTGTGTCTTTGGTGTGGAAGGCCCCTCAAGCTGGGAACACAACCGCCTTTAGTGTCCTTTATGCAGTTTTTGGGCAGCGAGACATGCAAAGGGTGACGGTGGAACCTGGGAAGACTAGTGTCACTATCGAGGGACTTGCTCCAAAGACCAAGTATGTGGCATGTGTCTGTGTGCGGGGCCTGGTGCCTACAAAGGAACAGTGTGTCATCTTCTCTACTGATGAGGTGGTGGATGCGGAGGGCACCCAGCGACTCATCAACATGGTGGTAATCAGTGTGGCCGCCATCATCGCACTGCCTCCCACTCTGCTGGTTTGCTGCGGGGCTCTCCGAAGACGTTGCCACAAGTGCCGCGCCGGGGGCTCTGCAGAGGCATCTGGGGCCTATGTTAATTTGGAAAGACTGGGCCACAGTGAGGATGGCTCAGAGGAGTTGTCCAGGAGCAGCCTCAGCGAGGCAGATAGGCTTCTCTCAGCACGTTCCAGCCTGGACTCCCAGGTCTTGGGTGTCAGGGGCGGCAGACGCATCAATGAGTACTTCTGCTGAGTCTGAGTTACCATTCACACCTGCCCTCCCTCTTCAGTCTCTTACATGTACTTTTACACCTGACAGTGTGCTCAGCCACCCTGATTGTTTGGGTACTTGGGTACTTACACATTTACATCAACAATAGTTAACACAGTGTTTTAAACACTTACTGTGTGCCGGCAGGGATCCAAAGGACTTCATAGGTATCTACTCACTTAACGTTCATAATAACCATTCGTAGCAAGCATCATTTTTCTCTCTATATTCCTGGAGAAGAAACAGGTGTTAAGTACTTTGCCTGTATCAGTCAGTTTCTGCTGTCTAACAAATAAAAGCAAAAACTCTCTGGTGGGCAGCATTTAGGTATTTTTACACTATGTGTCTGTAGGTTGACTGGCATGGCTCTGCTACATGTGTTCCATTGGGGCTCAGAGGTGGAGAGCAACAATGGCTACCTGGGGCAGACTTTTCTCAGATAACATAAGAGAGAAGAGCAAAATTGTGCAATGCCTCTGAATGTCTTCATGTGAGACTGGCATGTTACTGCTGCTCATGTCCATATTGTATCTGCCAAAGACAGTCTCATGGCCAAAGGCAACATTAACAAGGCAAGCAGAGACACTAATCCTCTGAAGATGATGCTGAGAGACAGCACATTTTTCAAGACAAATTTACTACATGGCCCGCTACAGTACTGCCAATGGACAGTGGCAGCCTATCTTTGGACCAAGCAGTTGGACAGTTGGACTGAAAAGTCCTTACCACCCTCTATACTATTATACCATGCTTGCATCTATACCAGTTTATGCACACATACACACAGTTTCTTTATACATTAGCCATGTATTTTTGAACACACACACACTTCATCCACTTGTGCCCCCTCATTGAATTTTAACATTTATCATTTAGGGTTCTTGGAGATAATCTTGGAGAAATTCTTGGAGAATTTATTTGCAATAAATTCTAAAGATGACTGCTCTTTTGTTCTCACTATGCCAGACTGGAGAGAGCTAAGAGGCTTCCACAACTGAGGGCACCATCGCAATCAGTCTTGCCTCTCACCCAGCCCATCCCCTTGGAGGAGCCTTTGCAAGGTTTTCTGAAATTTGGTTGGTTTTGGAGAGTGTCTAGGAGCCGTTCTGGCTGCCCAGCAGGCTACTAGGAGGAGAATTCTTGCTGGGTTTTACCTAAGGCAGTGACTGCTGAGATGTTTGTGCACAGGAGTAAATGTTCCTACTGAAAACTCCGTTTATTACTTGTCTACTGAGAAGATGGATAGCAAGTCCTTTGGTAATGATTGTGGAATTTCACAGTCAGAAGTGATCCAAGGAAATTATTTAACTAGTACTATAGAAAATAATTGATATTATGTGAATATTGACTAGATATAAATCCCCTTCTTATTTCCAAAAGACCTTACAACATGCCCCTAACAGCCCATTCTGGAAGTTGGGATTTTTGAGTTTACAGACGAGGAAACTAAGAACCAAGTATATGTATAGAAGGGAGAAATGGATTGTCTTTTAGAATCCATGTCTTTAACAACCTTTTGGATGCTATGTTTTTATTCATTATTGAATTTTTGAAGTGTAGTCCACAGAAGGCTTACTATGAAAAATGAATTTTTGGCAGCCACTGAAACCTGGAATCAGAACCACAAGAACACATGTGTACATGAACATCAAGTCACCAACTTGATATTTTTTTGTCACCTCCATGAAGGTTGTGTTTGATTATAACTTGTGGGTCATAACCATTAGCAAGAAAAGCCACTTGGTTGGACAGTAATGGCCTTCTCTTCATTGGGGATGAACATGATTTTTTTTTTTTGTAAACCAAACTACACAATTAATATTACAAGCTCTATCATTGCTAATGGAGTGGGAAAAAAACAATATAGACTACAGGTGAGTTAATGGGCATGTATGTGATCCAATAAAATGTTTACAAAAACAGATAACAAACTGGAAGCAATGTCCAATTAGCTTTATTGCACTTTGTGAAAGAAAAACTAGGAACTTGAAAGCAAAAAAATAAATAAAAATAATATACACAATATTGACTGAGAGACAGAGGAGGAGAAAGGAGAGGAGAAAGAAAAAATAGGGATGGTATCAAATTTTCCAGAAGTCTAGGAGGGCTGCTTTCAGGGTATGGATGATCACTGCCTCCAAAATGTCAATGTATCAACTTTCCTTCCTGTGTTCTGTCTTCCCTGAATTTTCTCTTGTAGGGAAGAGTCATTCTAGAGTGTTCTCGTGGGTATTTATGTTACTAAAACAAACTCCTCTGACAAATGAATAAATAAAAGGTGTCTGGTTTACATACTAATCTTTTAGTGTAGCTCATCCCTGAAAACTGCACGTTCTTTGAATACCCTAGAAAAAGAATTCCTGATCTTTCTTTACAGCTGCCACTAGGGCTATGATGATCCTGTGGTACACTGCCCCTGGGTGGCTAGTTTAGGAGTTGCAAATCAGTATCAATCAGTTTACATGGTTTCATGGCATCTTCATCATATCTCCATTTTTCAGACTACAGCATGATTGTATTCCTCCTGCCTACATAGATGGTATGCCCAAACTCACTTATTTTTAGTTGTCTTTCCCCATTGCAGGATACAATCAAACAAACAAAACCATGTTTTGTGCTGGAAAGAGGATGTAAGCTTTCATACTAGGCTCTTAATCAAGGAACCAAATGAGCTTGTTCAGAGGAACAGAACTGAATCTACTGAAGGTAGTCACCAATTCCCAGGCACTATATTTTGTTTACTTGCAATGGCATTGTAGGTAGGGCCTATCCGGCTTATGCTATGACAGCTGCTTTCACATTTCAGTGGCTTCACACATCATGAGTCATTCTTGCTCAAGCAGTCTGCTCATTGACTGAGAGTGGAATGATGGAGGAATGATGGAGAGAGGTCTCTGCTTCAGGTCCTCAAAGACTTAGTCTACGAGAAACTCCACCATCTGGAATATCAACAGTAGCCTCAACAAGGAAAAACAAAACACAACTAGAGAAGCATGGAGGGGTTTTTCATGACTTCTAACATCTCAGTGGTAAAAATGGGGTCATATAGCTTGAATATTTCAAGGGGCTTTGAAATATGGTCAGCATTTCTTTCACTGACATACTACAGCATGAGTGGTCATGGGATCATCTCAGAGATTGTTGGCAAAAGACAGAAAGGGAAAAGGCTCTACCTAGAGAAAAGGGACGGTGCTGTCTGCTACCTAGTAGCACACCCGGTTCTCTGTCTGCTGTAAGCTGTCTCAAATTGACTTATTTGGGGGAGTAAGTGGCACTTTTCAACTGGATGGGATATTCTTTTATTGAGAGTGTATTCAGATAAAACAGGAACTGTCTCCAGCAGTAATTTATATTTATGCCATAACCACACAGTAATTCTTCTCCAATAATTGTGCCTTTAGAGAATGCCATAGTTCAAATTCCTAAAAGCCTCCTTCAGGAGGGAAGTTAAAGAAGAAATATTCTCAGATCCTATCTCTCTTTTGATGTCTGAGTCTCATGACTTTTTTTTGTTTTGTTTTGTTTTTGTTTTGTTTTTTTGTTTTTTCAAGACAGGGTTTCTCTGGATATCCCTGGCTGTCCTGGAACTCACTCTGTAGACCACGCTAGCCTCGAACTCAGAAATTCGTCTGCCTCTGCCTCCCAAGTACTGGGATTAAAGGCATGTGCCACCACTGCCCAGCTGAGTCTCATGACTTTTATGATTACATTTGGTAACAAGTTATTTAAGCTAAACAACAACACTAACCAAGTAAGTATATGAATCAGGGTTCTCTAGAGGAATCAAACTTATTGAGTGAATCTATACTTATATCCATAATATGTATATCTATCTAGATACAGACAAGCTCTAAGACAATATCTAGAAAAGTGAGTAGGTCTGAATTCATACTAAGTGGGACATGGAGTAGATAGAGAAGATACTGTAGGATACTGAAGGGAGATTTTTAATTCTGGGCTTTCATATTTAGATGTAAGAGAAAAAAAAAAAGGAATCTACTTGTGCTTTTAGATAGCCATCCATTAAATTGCAGGGTCCCATGAAGTAAGCCTAAGTTGTGAGAAACTTGGCAAAGGGTTTTGGAGCAAACTTTTCTCAGGGCTGATTCTTTTTGGACAAACTGGCCAGAAACTGATGTCTCCCCCAGGCCATCCCAGCGTGTGTGCTGCTTTGGGAAGGATGTTGCTTTGTGCAGGCTCTCCTTGCAGCTCAGTGTTACCTCCTCATCGTTTGAAAGATAATGAGAGCCGCACATCTCCCCATCTCACACAGACTTTGTGCATGCCACAGCACACTCCTTGTTTGAATTGTTGTTTTTTTTTTACCTTGAAAGTAACTGCAAAGATCTATCCAAATGTTGAGTTAGATTGTTTAGGAATGCCAGAAAATGCATCTGGTATGAGTGGGAAGCCTGAGATGTAAGCAGCTTAGCTGGTGACCCATTTCCGCCTTGCTGGTTGGCTACTAAGCGGATTTTTTTTTTCACTGAAGCCTTTTGTGGGGTATAATATATACCATGAATCTTACAAGAATTCATAGAATTTTGGCATTTTCTTGATGTGCCCTCAGTTAATAAGAAAGGAAATACTTCTGTTCGTCTAGACTCTGTCACTTAGAGGGGATGAATTATGTCTGTCCTGGGCACTGTGTTTTAATTAATCTAAACATCTTCTGTACAAACTGTGAGGCATTTGTTGATAATTATCATTCTGCTGAAGAGACACAGAGGCTCACAGGTTAGAAGATATTCCCCCAAACAGCCAGACCCAGAAGCAGAAGCACAGGGGAGACTAAATGAGGAGATATCTATGGTGTTTATTATCTTACCACTGCTGTGCCTAGCAAACATGACTTACAGTGAACAAACAACAAACAGTGGATGTGTGAAGAGTGATGGAAAAGCATCTTGTCATCGATGACATTTACATTTGCTCTTTATGGTGTGATGCAGTGTTTTAGAAAAGTCAAGGAAAAGACATGCCGTTAAGCTTCTTGCCCCAGACTCTAAAGCTTTGTCCTTATGTTTTTAAGCTTCCTTATTGGAAGGACATTCTGATGTGTTCCAATTCTAGTGATATGAATTGTAGAAGCATCTGTCTTAATGCAGTAGAAATATGACTAAATCCAATACTCATGGTGCTGGCAGACAGCAAGCAAGGAAAACAATCACAGGATTGCTCATCGTCTGCTTCCACTTCAAGAAAATAATTGGAAATTGGGTTTTGAAGATTCCTTTGTGAGTTGTGAAGTATTAGGTGCATTCTGGCCAAATCCTGAGCTATGGTACTCAGGACTGAGACACCTGATTGTTTTCCTGGCTTCTTTGTAAGAAGCTGAGAGAAGGTAGATGCAAAATAGAGCTTGATGTCTAATGTATGTTTGTCTTTCCAATCTTAAGGACCACAGCTTTCTCACTTTTGTTAAGAGACACAGGGTTTTTCCTGAGCCGGGGAGCTGGGCTATAACAGACCTCGGGGCATTCAGGGCTTTAGTGCTGCTGTGCTGACCTACATCTTTATGGATTACCAATAATAGGATTTGTTACTCAGAAGCTGAGATCATACCTACCCAAACCACACAAAGTATTGCCTACAGATAAATATGGCTTTTGTTTTTTACTGTTTCTTGCAAGTTCTGGCCTCTTGGGTTATACATGAAGCGCAGCTGTTCTGTTTGCCAGAGTGTACCTGTTCAGAGGAGAGTTTTGGCAGGTGTGCTGTGCTAACAGGATTCCAGAGGGTGATGTGGGGGTGAAGGAGATTTTCTTTAAAAACGATATGTAGCGACACATGCTTAGAGTTTGTGGGAAATCAGCTAAATCTCCATGGAATTCATTTTAGTTGGTTCTGGAGTTCATTGAGCAGAACATTTCTACAAAAAGCAATCTCTCTTAAGTTCATTATTTTTCATTTATTCTCCATGTCTAATGACAGGATCCACCAAATATCACTTACAGGTTCCTTGATGCTTATTAAAGTTTTTCTGCTTTCTTATACAGGAGCCTTCAGTGCATGTCTATGTCTTCGGGAAAGATTCCAAATAATTTTCCCGAAGAACTCAAGCAAGTGAGAATTGAAAACTCACCCTTATTTGAACTTCCCCAGGGGTTTTTCACCAACATGAGCACTTTGGAATACCTTTGGCTCAACTTTAACAACGTCACTGTGATCCACCTAGGCGCCCTGGAGTATTTGCCGGAGCTGAGAGAGCTGAGACTGGAGGGGAACAAACTCCGTTCAGTACCGTGGACAGCGTTCCGCGCCACCCCTCTCCTGCTGGTTTTGGATCTCAAACACAACAGGATAGATGCTCTCCCAGAACTGGCTCTTCAGTTCCTAGCCAACCTGACATACCTTGACATATCCTCCAATAGACTGACAGTTGTATCCAAGGGTGTCTTCTTGAACTGGCCAGCCTATCAGAAACGGCAGCAGCTTGGTTGTGGAGTTGAGAGTCTCTCCAACATGGTATTGTCACTGCACAATAACCCTTGGCTATGTGACTGCCGTTTAAGAGGGTTTGCTCAGTTTATCAAGTCTATTAGTCCCCCTTTCATCCTGGTGAATTCTTACCTGATATGCCAGGGTCCCGTCTCTAAGGCAGGGCAGCTTTTACATGAGACTGAGCTCGGAGTTTGTATGAAGCCAACTATTTCAACCCCTAGTGTCAATGTCACTATTCAGGTAGGAAAGAAGGTGACCCTGCAATGTTTGGCACAAGCCAGTCCCTCACCAACCATTGCATGGAAGTATCCCCTGAGCACGTGGAGAGAATTTGATGGTAAGCCACTTGTACTTTCTGTATATATGGGTGCAGTGTAGAGGTCTGTTAGGACTCTGTCTCAATTCAGAGGTATAAACTGTGCCTGTCATAAAGGATGGGTGCAGGTAAGACTGGCATATATATATGCCATATATATATATATATATATATATATATGTGTGTGTGTGTGTGTGTGTGTGTGTGTGTGTGTGTGTATGTATGTGTGTGTGTGTGTGTGTATGTGTTAATTCCTTAGAACAGAAAAGAGTCCAAGGTAGCATTCCACTATCAGTACTGTTTAAAGTGGGCACATACAGTTCTCATATATAAGTAAATAGATCGGATCTGATGATCTCCTATAGTATATAAATATTAATAGATTTACAAACAAGCAAATATATTGTTTGAGGACTTTCTGGATGAAAAGCACAATACTAATATTTTAGAATCCTAAAATTTCTTGCTTATTGTAGCAAGTGTTATTTATCTCCTAGACTTGTCTCACCAGAATTACATGGAGTGCTTATTGAAATATGGTTTATAAGGCCCTGCTCCAGAGATTTGAACTCAGTGAGTGCAGGATCAACAATATGTATTGTTACATATGCATTTCTGTTGTCTTGCCCTTGAGTGACCCCCATTAGATAAGGATAGCAAGTCCGGCATAGTAACTGAATATTTGCTTCCTATATCATGTTAACCAGACAATGTTAGCTCAAAATTATAGGGCCTAGAGAGATTAATGACTTCCAGGGACTCAGAACTGGCACCTCCTTTCTTGGAGTAGGCCTTAGCATTTCCCAAAGCCATGCAAGGGTTTCCAGGAGCATGTTGGAGCTGGAATGACATTTGTAGTGTCTTAACTCTTCTTCTGTCTAAAAAAGCTGAAATAGAATAATATTTGAGGGATTCAACCAATCCAATTTTCATACATGATGATGAGCCTCTAGGAGGTTTAAAAAAATACACAACTGACTGAAGTTTTAACTTTTCTCATTTTTTAATTTTGCTGTATTAGCAAGGTGCTAAATGCTAACAGAGAGAGAGAGAGAGAGAGAGAGAGAGAGAGAGAGAGAGAGAGAGAGAGAGAGGATTCATCATTCTAGTTTTCTTTTAAAATGAAGAAATTAGGTGGGGAGTGGTGGCAAATGCCTTTAATCCCAGCACTTGGGAGGCAGAGGCAGAGGCAGGCAGATCTCTGAGTTTGAGGCTAGCCTGCTCTACAGAGTGAAATACAGAACAGCTAGGGCTGCCTTCAAAAATACAAGAAGAAGACGAGGAGGAGAAAAAAGAGGAGGAGGGGGGGAAGAAGGGAGGTAGAGAAGCGGAGGGCAGTCCAGCAATGCTCTATCATCACTATTTTCAAAAACGTTTTATTTATGTATTTTATGTGTATGATATCTTACCCAGTGCTGCTATTGCTGTGATAAAACACTATGATCAAATAGCTTGAGGAGGAAAGGGTTTATTTGGCTTATGCTTCATCATCAATGTAATGTTTATCATTGAACAGAATCAGTATAGGAACCTCAAGGTAGAAGCTGATGGATGGAGGAATGCAGCTTACTGGCTTGGTCCACAGAGTTTGTTGAGTCTGCTTCCTTAAAGAAACCAGGACAACCACCCTAGCGGTGGCCCCACTCCTCATCAATCACTAATGTGCTATATAGGCTTGCCTACAGTCCGATCTTATGAAAATATATTCTTAATTGAGGCTCCCTTCTCTCCTATGACTCTAGCTGTGTCACGCTGCCATAAAACTGACCTGCTCAATGAGTGCTTCACTTCTCTGTTGGCCCCGTCCAGTAGGGCGTAAACCCCGTTAGACATTGCCCGCTAAGGGGGAACCGCGCCTCGCCTCTCGCTGCCACCAAAGCTGGCCTTTGCTGCTCTGTCAGCTCAGCTCTGCTGCCAGTCCCCGCTGTGGTGACTCCAGCCCCCCGGGTTACCCTACTGTCTCCGCGGGGCTGGCTTTGCTCTCCCTGGCCGTGCTAGTGAGCAGCGGGAGCCGACACTGGGGGCGCCAGACCCGAGATCGAGGGGGCAAAGCCGGCGCCACCTCGGCTCTGAGGTGCACTGCAGCTCATGGGGTCGGTTGGAAACAATAACCATCCTTTAAACATAAGACCTAGAACTCGACCTAGAACTTTCCAGCTGTCTATCACAGAAATGCACACCTGCTTTTGTTCTTTTTTTTCACTCAGTGTTGGCCTCACCAGTTGCAGAAGGTATCATTCTGTCCCAGCTTGTTATCCCAGCAGCTCAACTGGTAGACAGCGGTAATTATACTTGCATGGCCTTCAACTCCATCGGCAGAAGCTCCCTTGTCATCTTACTCTATGTCCAGCCTGCACAGGCCATGCCTGAATTGCATTTCCTTTCCACCTCTTCAGAGATCAGCACCTATATTGACCTACGAGTGGTCAAGCAGACAGTGCATGGCATCTTGTTGGAATGGCTCACAGTGACCAACCTCCCCGAGGAACAATGGTTCACCCTCTATATTACATCTGATGAAGCTCTCAGGAAGAAGGTGGTCCACATAGGCCCTGGAATCAACACATATGCTGTGGATGACCTTCTCCCAGTTACAAAATATAAAGCATGTCTCAGCCTGAGGAACCAGCCTCCAGGCCAGGGCCAGTGTGTGGTCTTTGTGACAGGCAAAGACAGTGGTGGACTAGAGGGTCGTGAGCACCTCTTGCATGTCACTGTGGTCTTGTGCGCTGTGCTCCTGGCACTGCCTGTGGGTGCTTATGTCTGGGTATCCCAGGGCCCATACAACTGCAGTGAGTGGTGTTTTCGCTGTTACCCTCTTCACAGGAAAACCCTAAGATGCCCACAAGCAGTACCACAGTGCAAGGATAGCTCTTTCAAAGATCCTTCAGCTGTCTATGAGGATGGTGAGAGTCACAGAGTCATGGAGGAGGATGAGGAGATAGAAAAGGAGGGCATCAGTTAACAACCCACCATGGCATGGAAATGAATAGACCTCCCATCCCTGAATCCAACTTTCTATGACAGCACAACTTGGCTCCATCCATTTATCAAACAAGTATTTCTTGAGCAGCCACTGTGTTCTAATTAAGGTACTTGATGAAGAGAGTTCAGAAATAAGAAAGGGGACACAGTATTTATCTTCATAAAGCTAAAGTCAATGGAGCTCTGACTTATTAAAGTGATACTTTTATTTATTAATAAATATTACTCTTATATATACATAGTCCTATAGGGCTTACACAGAACATCTCACATGCATTATCCTGTAAAGGGAAGCAGGATATTCCTTATTGTAGGTAAAGAAACTTGATCGCAGAAAGGTTGATGATTTGCCCATCACTTTCCTAGCCAGTGGCATGGCACTGGTCTACAGAGGATGGATCCTGTTGTTTTACAAATGAGCCAGTGACTGACCTTACTACACACATTGTGCTAATACAGATGCATTGAGAATCAATGGCAGTTGAAATAACATTTTAAAAATTGATGGCAACACTCATATTGAAGTTAATCACCCTTCATTTCTTTAGGTTCTTATATTTTTCTTCAAGGAAAAAGAATTAAACCTTTTAAAATGGAAATTCCCTGTTTGTGCTAGATAGTTTTATGTCAAGTTGACACAAGCCAATGTCATATAATAGGGGGAAACTTCAATCAAAAATGCCTTTATAAGATTGGGGCTGTAGGACATTTTATTTATTTATTTATTTATATGCGAATTTCTCCATTCCCAGTTTCCCCTCCAAAAAACAAAAAAACAAACAAAAACAAACCCCTGTTTCCTCCCCCCTCCCCATGCCTGCCACCCCGCCCTCTCCCACTTTCTGGCCCTGGCATTCCCCTACACTGGGGCACAGAACCTTCACAGGGCTGAGGGTGTAGGACATTTTTTAAATTAGTAATTGATGGGGTGTGGCCCTGGACATTGAGGGTCGTGCCATCCCTGAGCTGGAGGTCCTGGGTTGTATAAGAAAGCAAGTTGAGTAAGTCATTTTACAGCACTCCTCCATGGTCTCTGCATCAGCTCCTGGCTCCAGGTTCCTGGAGTTCCTGTCCTGACTTCCTTCAACAATGTATTGTGATATAGAAGTATATGCCAAATAAATCCTTTCATGCCCAATTTCCTTTTTAGTCATGGTGTTCAGTATAGCAATGGAAACCTAGTTAAGACATTATTGTACCAAAAGTAGAAAAATTCACATTCTCCCCTTCTGATAATTTCAATAAATTTTAACATTGCTGGTCTAATTTTGTCTGATCCTTTACATACATATTGTGTGTAAGTGTATATGTGTGTGTATATATATACATGTACATGTATATATATACACATATATATGTGTATATATATATACATACACACACATATATATAAACATGATTGATTGTAGGTAGATAGTATATACACACACACACACACATATATATGTATATGTGTGTATATATATATATATATATGTATATATACACACACACATGATTGATTGGTAGGTAGATAGATTGTATTTTAAAGCTAATTCAAAGCTTTTCACTAGATTACCTGGAATACTTTACTGTTTCACAGAAGATGTTTAAAATAATATAACCACAAGACGATTGTTACTTCTTAAAAGTCAATAGTTGTATACATATACTTAGCATATGCATATATAACAACACACACATGATATAGTAAAAATTTATTAATGAGAAATGTTTGATAGTACCTTTTTTTAAAGCAAGCATCTAGACAGAGGGGAAATCTTGCTGCTATTGGCCTCTTTTTGATTCCATCTGTAGGGGTAAGAAAAGTTGGTATGTGAGGTGAGGAGGACGCAATCATCACAAAGGGGCCTAGGGCTAGCATAAATGTGAGAGAAGATGTAATGACCTTGGGAATGGCTTGGGAGAGAAAGACAGAAAGAAAGAAGGGCAATGGAAACAGAGAAAGCCTAGGAGTAAGTCAGGAGCATGTTAATGAGCTGTGTCCAGCTGCCTGTACGGACTTAGAAATTTGAGGAGGAAGAATGTGGTCTAGATAAGACTTCTTGAAATAGGGTATTTTTAAAGACTCTTGAGTTACCCTCTGGAAAGTCCCAAAAATTCACATTACACATGGTCATAGGCTTATGGTTGTAGTTAACAGTTTTCTGCATTAGATTTGTACAAAAGCAATACACATCTAGTAGAGACAAAACTGAATTTGACTGTTGGATTTTTTTTCTCCTAGTGATATAAACTGTGATTCTCCCCAGAAGTGCTGGGATTCCAGTCCATGACTGCAAGAGAAACAGCTGAGATCACAGTATTCTGTGTTGCTAAGTTTGTTTGGTTGCTGTGTTTGTTTAAGTAAAGAGTATTAAACACAGCTTTAGCTTAGAATTTTTAGTATATTTGTCAACACATGATGATTTTATTGGGGCTGTAATCTCATTGTAAGTCCAGAAGAGTCTGCATATGTAATGTCATGGTATCTATGTTGATCTCCTTCACTTTTTTTGTTTAATTCCTGTTTAAAGGATTCTTATAGCCTTATGTCTCATTGCCATATTTGGGAGTGTTGTGCTCAAAACATTTTAGAATTTGGACCATGTATCTTAGTTATTGTTCTATTGCTGTGAAGAGACACCATGACCATGCCAACTTATAGAAGGAAACATTTTTTTAAATTTGCATGCCTTATTTACACACATATATAATTACTGTTCAAGAGAAAAATGGGCAAACAAAACAGTTTTTTTTTTAATTTTAGATATTTTCTTTATTTACATGCGAATTTCTCCATTCCCAGTTTCCCCTCCAAAAAACAAAAAAAACAAACAAAAACAAACCCCTGTTGCCTCCCCCCTCCCCATGCCTGCCACCCCGCCCTCTCCCACTTTCTGGCCCTGGCATTCCCCTACACTGGGGCACAGAACCTTCACAGGGCCAAGCTCCTCTCCTCCTATTGATGATCGATTTTGCAATCCTCTACTATACACATGCTGCTTGAACAATCAGACCCCTCTATGTGCAGTCCTTGGTTGGTGGTTGAGACCCTGGGAGCTCCAAGGGTACTAGTTAGTTCATGTTGTTTTTCATCCTAAGGGGCTACAAACCCCTCAGCTCCATTGGTCTTTTCTCTAATTCCTTCACTGGGGACCCTGCACTCAGTTCGATGGATGGCTGTGAGCCTTTACATCTGTGTCAGTCAGATACTGTCAGAGCCTCTCAGGAGATAACTATATTTAGGCTGGCTTACCCTTAATTACATCATGGTCAGAACTACATCATCTGGGCCTACATGTCCTCTGGGGAAAAAAGAAAGTTTATAGAAAACATCAATTTTTACAAATTCTCAACTTAGAACAGGGTAAGATTTGGAAAGTGTATATCAGCCTCCAGGCAGCATAGCTTGTGCTCTCTTAGCCTGGAAATGGGAGCAGTAAGACCTCTGATGTGTTTAAGCAGTAAACTCCTTTTTGGAATTTTCTAAAGGTGCCTCTCTAATGCTATCAGATAGTGAAGAAGAAGAAAAAATGATCATTTTGGAGCCAGAGAAGAATCCAAAGAAAATAAGGTGACAAATTTCTGGTCTATTTCAAATATACATTAAAAATTGCTTCTATAGAATGGGGTACCTTTCAGAGTCCCAGTGATCCAATCCAGGACAGATGGGACATAGTGAGTTGTTATATTACTTCATTCCCAGAGCTCAGAGCAGTGCAAACCAGAAGGCACCAAGTCAAGGGAAAGGGAAAGGGAGGAAAAAGAATAGAACTGCTAACGAAGCTAAAGAGGTGTGTGTGTGTGTGTGTGTGTGTGTGTGTGCGCGCGCGCGTGTGCGTGTGTGTGTGTGTGTGTAACTACTCAGTGCTTACAGCTCTAGATATTTTTTATTATAAGCTGAACTTCTTGATAAACTGTTTTGTCTTTAACATTATGCTTTGAATAAACTTTCTGGAAAACTTTTCTCTTGCATAAAAGCTTCCCAAATCATGTAAAACTTTATTTGTAGAAATGGATAAATAAAATATCTCCATAAACTACTGTAACATGTGAGAGGCGAATGAGTTCTGCCATAATATCTCCATAAACTATTGCAACATGTGAGAGGTGAATGAGTTCTGTATCACTGAAGACAGATTAGTCTACTTTTGGTTATTTATGACCAAGTCAGCAATTTGGTTTGGTTGCTTAGAATAATCAAAATCAATGCCAGAATTTGAAAGTCTTTTTCCCTGAAATATTTCAGTTTTATAAAAGCTTTTCCTACCCCCAATAAATACTAAAACAAATCAAATTAGCTTCTAAGTGACATTATCATTCATATTTTTACCTCAAATTAACTTTGACTTGCAAGGATTTCCAAATCAATTTATTCTTATTATTCTGACAGTTGGCAGCACCAATGTTAAGAAACCAATTAAAATTATCCAAATATCTAAGGTAGACACATGTACAGAAGATATACAAATTAAAACCATTTTAAAAGCAACGGATACCATAATTTGTCTGTGACTATACCATCTACATTCAGAAATTATAGTGAAATTAAAACCCGAGATAAAAACTGTAAAGCATGACCTCTGAGCACTCCTATTTCAAACAAAGGCCGGCAGTCTTTCACTTACACATTTATTATCTCTGGTGGGTTGAGAAGAGAAACACTGTGACATTTTGCATGCCTGTGCTATTCCCTTATTGACTGTTGGGCATGCTGTGGTGCTTTGAGGTAGGTCTGGTGATGGTCCATGAGACAAGGCTGAAGACTTTCTAGGGCATATTCCAATCTGTTGTACTGATGACTCGGGCCAGCTTTGTCCTGTGACTGTGTAGAGAGCTAAGCAAGAGGCAGCTCCAGCAATACATGAAAGCAAATACTCGAGGTATGGGTCAGCATCTATCAAACTTAATTCGTGAGGCAGGACCAGCCGGGAGGCACAGGCCTCACAAGTGGCAGGGCAGCCGGGACAGGATCCTCTCTACCTCCATCTACACCTAGGAGTGACAGCAGATCCACAGCCCTCTCTGCCCCTTCCCTGCAAGCAGAGAGCTTGCCTCCAAGGAGTGCTCTAACCCGGGTGAGATTGCCATTTTCTCTCCAGTGACTTTCTAAGGCGGGACCAGCCAGGAGGCACAGGCCTCACAAGTGGCAGGACAGCTGAGACAGGATCCTTTCTACCTCAGACTAGACCTAGAAGGGACAACACATCCACAGCCCTCTATGCACCTTTCCCACAAGTGGAGAGCCTGTCTCCAGAGTGTGTTCTAACCCCAGGACGCAGGAGGGACAACTGATCCACAGCCATCTGCACCCTGGTTTTACCAGAAGAGAGCTAATCTCCCAGAAGTGCTGAAACAGGCTTACAGAACCACAGGAGGAACAAGCTCCAGCCAGAGACAGCAAGAACATCTACCACCAGAGATGAACAGATGGCAAAAGGCAAATGCAAGAATCTTACCAACAGAAACCAAGTCTATTTGGCTTCAACAGAACCTAGTACTCCCACCACAGCTAGTCCTGGATATCTCAAAACACCAGAAAAGCAAGATTTGGATCTAAAATCATATCTCATGATGGTGATAGAGGAATTTAAGAAGGACATTAATAATTTCCTTAAATAAATAAGGAGGAATGCAGGTAAAGAGGTACAATCC
The DNA here is from genome assembly GCF_008632895.1 of Mastomys coucha. Classification (NCBI taxonomy): domain Eukaryota; kingdom Metazoa; phylum Chordata; class Mammalia; order Rodentia; family Muridae; genus Mastomys; species Mastomys coucha. Next base: position 23,847,306 of record NW_022196915.1, read on the forward strand.
CTTAAAGAGGAAACAAAAAAAATCCCTTAAAGAATAACAGAAGATCACAAGTAAACAAGTAGAAGCCCTTAAAGAGGAAACACAAAAATCCCTTAAAGAATTACAGGAAAGCACAACCAAACAGATGAAGGAATTGAACAAAACCATCAAGGACCTAAAAATGGAAGTAGAAATAGCTAAGAAATCACAAAAAGAGACAACTCTGGAGATAGAGATCTTAGGAAAGAAGTTAGGAACCATAGATGCAAGCATCACCAACAGAATACAAAAGATAGGGAGAATCTTAGGTGCAGAAGATACCATAGAAAATATTGCACAGCAGTCAAAGAAAACACAAAATGCAAAAAGTTCCTAATCCAAAACATCCAGGAAATCCAGGATACAATGAGAAGACCAAACCTAAGGAAAATAGGTATAGAAGAGAGTGAAGACCTCCAACTTAAAGGGCCAGTAAAAATCTTCAACAAAATTATAGAAGAAAACTTCCCTAACCTAAAGAAAAAGATGCCCATGAACATATAAGATGACTATAGAACTCCAAATAGGCTGGACCAGAAAAGAAATTCCTCCCACTACATAATAGTAGAAACACCAAATGCACAAAACAAAGAAAGAATATTAAAAGCAGTGAGGGAAAAAGGTCAAGTAACATATAAAGGCAGACCTATCAGAATTATACCAGACTTCTTGCCAGAGACTATAAAAGCCAGAAGATCCTGGGTTGATGTCATACAGACCCTAAGAGAACACGAATGCCAACCCAGGCTACTATACCCAGCAAAACTTCAATTACCATAGATGAAGAAACCAAAGTATTCTATAAATGTTCAACATTCTTAGTTATTAGGGAAATGCAAATCAAAACAACCCTGATATTCCTCCTCACACCAGTCAGAATGGCTAGGATAAAAACTCAGGTGACAGCAGATGCTGGCAAGGTTGTGGAGAAAGAAGAACATTCCTTCATTGTTGATGAAATTGCAAGCTGGTACAACCACTCTGGAAAACAGTTTGGTGGTTCCTCCGGAAACTGAACATAGTACTACCAGAGGACCAAGCTATACCACTCCTGGGCATATACCCAGAAGATGCTCCAACATGCAATAAGCACACATGCTCCACTATGTTTATAGCAGCCTTATTTATAATAGCCAGAACCTGGAAACAACCCAGATGTCCCTCAACAGAGGATTGGATACAGAAAATGTGGTACATCTACACAATGGAGTACTACTCAGCTATTAAAAACAATGAATTTATGAAATTCTTAGGGAAATGGATGGATCTGGAGAATATCATCCTGAGTGAGGTAACCCAATCACAAAAGAACACATATGGTATGTACTCTCTGATATGTGGATATTAACCCAGAAGACCAGAATACACAAAGTACAATCCACAAACCACAAGAAACTCAAGAAGAAGGAAGACCAAAATGTGGGTACTTCATTCCTTCTTAAAACGGGAACAAAATACCCATGGAAGGAGTTGCAGAGACTAACTATGGAGCAGAGACTGAAGGAAGGACAATCCAGCCTGATATAGCTGTCTTCTGAGAGGCTCTGACAGTATCTGACTAATATAGAACTAGAGGTTCACAACCATCCATTGGACTGAGCACAGGGTCCCCATTGAAGTTGCTAGAGAAAGGACCCAAGGACGGGTTTGCAGCCCCTTAGGATGAACAACAATATGAACTAACTAGTACCCTCAGAGCTCCCAGGGACTAAACCACCAACCAAAGAGTACACATGGGGGGATTCATGGTTCCAGCAGCATACGTATAGTAAAGGATGGCCAAGTCGGTCATCAATGAGAGGAGAGGCCCTTGGCCCTGTGAAGGTTCTGTGCCCCAGTGAAGGGGGAATGCCAGGGCCAGTAAGCAGGAGAGAGTGGGGTGGCGAGCAGGGGGAGGGGGAGGGAACAGAGGTTTGTTTTTGTTGTTGTTTTCAATTTTTAAAAAAATTTTTTTTTGGAGGGGAAACTGGGAAAGGAGACATGACATGTATGACATGTAAATAAAGTATCTAATAAAAAAAAGAAAACAAAACCTTAATTCTCCCCAAAACATTGCTAAGCTTTCAGCCTTGCAGTTTGCAGGCTGCAGGTGCAGGAAGTACTGGGTAAGGAGCTGGTTTACTGCTGGTGCAGCCAAAGTCAAAAGGACTTTCAATACTAGGTGCTCCATTCTCAGAACCTGCTTCTTGGAATAGGTATCGTCTGTAGTGTACACCAACTCTGTTACTTCTGGAGGGTGTATTTCTTCAGACTTCGAAGCTAGCAGCATAGCAGCCGTGCTCACAAGCTGAAGCTTTCCTCTTAATACAGACATGGAGGAGAGGAACCCCTCAATGTAGTTCACAGCCAAATGCAGGGTTCATTCTGTAGTTTATATTCTCTCACTCCAAATAGCCAGTCCACAAGGATGGCCCGCATCCTGTTAGTGATGTCTGGCTGCCTCTCCATATAACCCACTTTAGGTTTACATTTAACCTCCATTTCCCTAAGGTACACGGGAATATCTTGATAGTCAGGTACTTCATTAACATTCAACTGGTTTTTCGTCTTCTAAGACAATAGACATATCCATAGCATGTGGTGATTCAAAACTACCATCCATTGGATAATCAAGAGGTGTCAGCGGTTTTCTTGCTCCGGATAAAGAGACAGCTAGCTGCATTAAAAGCCAGGACATCTTCACACTCTGTTTCTTTAAGCTCAGCAGACCTCTTCTGAGTCTCTTCTGTTTCATCCACATGAATGGTGAAGGCATGCTGTTGACTGACTGCTTTCCATAAAGGAACAGCAGCGATATGCTCATCATTTATAGGACGATTCCTGCACATTCTTGCCCTTCAGCACCGCCTGCGCCCTGCAGCGAGAGCAGGGCTAAGACCCAACTGCCTCGAAGTGCCAGGCATCGCGGCTCTGGTCGGGTTCGTCGCAGCACCAGCTCCTTGGCTGCGGGG
>NW_022196915.1:23850284-23912065 GCF_008632895.1 Mastomys coucha
GGGGGGGACCCTGGTGGGCCTATCAGAGGAGTAGAGGCTGCAGGCAGGTGTGCAGAGCCCAGGTGCTGTGAGCTGCCCGCCAGAAGAAAACATTTAACTCAGGGCTTGCTTTCAGCTTCAAAGTGTTAGTCCACTATTATCATTGTGGGAAGAATACAGGCATGGTCCTAGAATTGTAGCTTTAAACTTTACATCCTGATCTGCAGGCATCAGACAGAGAGAGTGAGAAAATATGAGAGGCAGAGGGTAAGGTGGCAAGGAAACTGGGCATGGACTTTTGAAAACCTCAAGCCCACATCCAGTAATACACTTCCTTCAACAAGACTATACCTCTTAATCCTCTCTAAAGAGTTTGCCAATTGTGGACTAAGCATGCAAATTCGTGAGCCCTGTGGGCCATTCTCATTGAAACCACCACACCATTTAAGTGTGTGTGTGTGTGTTGGGAATCAAATATGAGGCCTCACCTCACACATGCTAGACAAGAACAATAACATTGAGATGTAGATCAAGTTCCAGGCCATGTAATTTTTAAGTAACTTTTAGGAGAAAGCCATTTTTAGTTCTAGAAATTTTAAGGTTATTTTTTTTTTCTTTCTTCTGTCTTGTTGGAGTCTGTCTACCTCATAGACAGAGAACATTCTGGCATAGATGATAGAGTCTAAACATGTATGAGCACAGGCATGACTGAACACATTATTGCATAATGACAAGTAACTGAACCTCATTCTTTTTTTGTTTGTTTGTTTGTTTTTGTTTTTGTTTTTTTAAACAGGGTTTCTCTGTGTAGCCTTGGCTGTCCTGGAACTTACTCTGTAGACCAGGCTGGCCTTGAACTCAGAAATCCTCCTGCCTCTGCCTCCCAAGTGCTGGGATTAAAGGAGTGTGCCACCACGCCTGGCGCAACCTCATTCATTTTTGCATAATGACAAGTGACTGAACCTCATTCAGCCAAAGAGGTCCATTTGTATGGTTTTATAATGGCATGCAAGCATCTTCAACACACCATCCCTTAGTTATTTCTGACCCTCCAAAACGGAACTCCGTGTGTCCATATACCTGGTTTATGGCCTTGGTCCTTAAGTAGCACCTTCTCTCTTATCTCAGCCTGTTTGTCCATCACTGGAGTCTTGATAACCATCAGAGAAGAGTAACTGCTTGCAAACTGATTCCTGCATCCATGTCAGTTTAGCTGAATTCTCTCAAAGCTCCCATTGTGACAAGCATGGAATCTATAGTCTCTTAACTACTTGGAAAGCTAAGACAGAAGGATTATTAGGGTCCATGAGATCAGGATTACGTTGATTAACACAGCAAGATCCTGTGTCAACAACACAACATCAACAACAAAGCACCTTTGTTTATGGAGACAGACTCCTTAGAGGTCTTGAGAAACAAGGACAGTAGTCTCATCCACACCTATTGACACATTTGTCAACTTGGCTCTGAGGGAGAGCAACTGCAGAGACAAAGTCCCACCTATTCTCTTGGTGATATCTCGTCAGTTATTCCTTAGAGTGAAGAGTATGCCAAAGCACAGGCTGCACGTTTCAGATGAATGATATGGTGTCTGCCTGCTTTCCTCCAATTCTTTCTACCTGTCCTTAATCCTTCTTTGAGGACCATTCATGTGTAAGGCTGCATACAAAGGTCCTCCAAGACTGTGCTCTTGTATGTGGGCTACAGCAAGCCATCCTCAAAATGTGTCCTATACAACTAAGAATAGCAACTGAATTTCTATCAGTAGCTACAAAGCAGACACTAGGTGTTGGCATATATTAGCTCTTGCTGTTCTCAGATCAATAAGCCTTTGCACCCTGTACTGATGAGAAAAGTGAGACCAAGATAGCCTTGGTCTTTTGCACAAAGTCACACATAAGTAGTAAAACCTGAGTTCAAGTTACAACACTGTCAAACTGTGAAAACACCTTATTAGTTCATAAAATTAGAAAGCCCGAACTTAGAGGTTGCTGGGAGATGGCTGAGTCGGACACGTGCTTGCTATGTAAGCATGAAGACCTAAATTTGATCTCCAGAACCACATTTTAAAAATCAGGCTGGCATTATAGAGCATGCTTGTAATCCCAGAAAGTCACAAATAGGATGATCACTAGACCTCGCTGCTCAGCTAGTCTAGTGAAGTGGGCAAACTTCAGGTTAAAGCAAGAGACCCTTTTTCGATAAACAATGTGTATAGTAATTTAAAGAGATATCTGCGGTTGACCACTGACCTCCTCATGTGCATGCATACCACCCCTCTCCCCGCTGTACCTGCCTACAAACACAAGAACACACACATACATGAGCATACACATATAGGTAAGTCCAAGCTCACAGGGAAGGAGAAATGGTTTCAGATCACATAGAATCACTCCTATTGATTGGTCATAGGGCTCCAATTGTAGGCTTTAGAAAGGGGAGGCCATTCCTACCTGTTGTTGCTGCCTTCTTCCCACCTACTTGGAAACCTAACATCAAGCTGGACTGTAGGTCTGGGCCTATCTCAGTGTCCTAGAGTAGGCTGCCCTTCAGCTTGCCACGTCCTAATGCTGTGAGACTTGGCAGGCCTCACCCCACTGATGGGGTCTCCTCCAGTGCTGACCACATTTATTGATCTTATTGGTTGGCTTATCCTCCTTTTTCCCAGTAGACTCATGTTGGCTACAAGGCCCTTTCCCTGTCCATGATCAATTCCAAGAGTGACTTTCCTTGGGTCAGCTTCCTGAGTTTGTCCATAAAGCTCCACCGTCCAGCAAAAACTACAGTGCTGAGCAGAACTTCCAGTCCAGAAGTCTTCACTCCCCATTCCCAAAGATGAACTGCTTTTCTGGCTGTCCCACCCATCCAAGGTCTTACAAATCCTGTTCTTGCTGGACTTCCCTAGGAGCCATTAGGCCATGCTCCAGACCTGTTTTTTCCTCCAAGCAATCCTGACTGGACAGTTCTTGATTGGGGAAAAAAAATAGAATTTAAGTCCAGAACAAATAAGTTCTGCAAAAGCATGATAACCAAGATGTAGGCAGACAATTTAGACAAAATGTTGCAAAATCCCTCAGTGTCAGAATGGAGCTCAGGGGCAACATCACCCACTGAATGAGCTGTGAGTCAAGGTGATCTCCACAAATCAACTAAACATAAATACAAGAGGACCAGGAGATCAGTTTATCCTTTGAATAATAGATTTTATTTACCATTTACAGAAGAGGTTAATAGGATGCATATTATAGGATGCTGAACTGCCTGTGGTGGCAAACATGGTCCAGCTCAGCACTTTCGAGGCTGGACTTCAGCATGTTAGTTCCTATCCCTCAATACTGTGTGGGCCAGAGACTATAGACCTCCAAATGAGGACTCTGAATGTTCGCACATCTGTGTAACACCTCCAAACACCAACTGGGGGGTTGGGGGGAATCAAGAGAACCTAATGTTCATACAATCTGATCACCTCAGTAACTGTGGAATTCTAGAGGGCTTCATAGAGTATACATATCTAGATTTCCTTAACGTTTTCTCAAAAGAACACTAGAATCCTCCACTTTGCAGGATTTCCTTTCTCAAGACTAACACATATGAACAAGACAAATCCCAATGAGAGAAAATCAGTAAACAGTGTGGAACAGGAGCTCTCAGATCAGATCCCTGACACCAATTCACTATGTGCTTGGAGCCAATAACCCGAGGAGACTCACTTCCCTGTCTCAGCCAAATAGACTTGGACTGGAGCTTACTGCCTGACTCTGGTTCTTTGTGACAATGACATGGTGGAGAGGGCAAAGAGAAGGAAAGTTATGTGAGTCAAGAGAAAGCCATTATCAGACTGGCTGTTCCCAACCTCAGCATAGTCCCTCCTGGGTGCTAATACTTTCTGCATGAGATGTAGCCAGAGAGCTGGCTTCCAACAAATACTTTGTAATCCTGATGCTTTGCACTTTCTTAAAACCCTCAGACTCACCGTTTTCTTGGGGTTTCTTTCTTCATCTTATAGACAAGGGAGAAGACAATAAGAGTTCAAACAGTATCTCTAAAGTCATGAGATATGAGAAGGGCTGGATCAGAATGCAAGCCTTCCCAGAACTCAAGCCTGATATCCACTTAGCCTTGTCTCTTCAAGGGAGGCTGGAGATTTCTGCTTTCAGTCTAGGAAGAGTTCGTCTTACCCCTACCCTCAGGAGCACAGTCTTATCTAGATGCTAATTCTATTGTCTACTGGTTTGGGTCACAGTCAGCTAGATCTTTCAAGGCATTTTGGCCCTTTTCTTGCCTGTGTTTGCATCTCTATATCATACAAAGCTCACTGACTTTCAGCTTTAGCTGAGAACAAACCTCCATTAACCTGCCTGTTGGCTGAAGCTTGGGGATCTAGATTCTTGCTAGTCATGTTACTTGTGGCCAGGGGCCCTACTTCTCAACTAAGGATGACAAGGCCCCAGGAGGAATCCAGTGACTGTGGGGTCTAGGGTTGGTGGGTAGAAATACAAACTTGACTCCTGTGGGCTTCTATTCTCTGAAGAATAGAGAGCATTATAGCTGTGTCAAGGATTTGGGCAGTGGGTATGTATTTGCCAACTGCATCTCACAGTCTGAGGCATCTCTTGCGCAAAGCCCTTTGCAGAGCCCTGTATACAGTGTTATACAAAATAGGGGTGACCTTGAGGGTCAAAACTGGGGGAAGGGAAGAGAAAAATCATGAGGCATACTCTAGACATAAGATTTGTTGTCTAAACTCTTCTTCTCAAACTTTTGCTTGAGCTCTGACACCAAAGAAGACTGGACGGGGCCTCCCAGGGACTTGGATGCGGGTAACTGTTGGGATGGCTGTGGGGTGAGGGATCCAGAGACAGTAGGCACTGTCTGTTGGGCCACCATACTGGATGCCATTTTGGGGGGTGGTGGGAGAGCTGGAGCTCTTGGGGGGACCGTGACTCCCACTCTGCTGTTATTGCTGTTCTCATTGGGAGGATCCTCTTTGAGTATAAACTTGGTAGCAGCCTTGGCCCTCCTGAATTTGAGCCACTCTATTCGAACTGTGTGGGGTGTAGGGCTGGGCCTTCTACGGAGCACACGCCGCACAGGCAGGACCTTGTTAGACTTCTTGTTACGCCAGAAGGTGGCTGTGGAGATGAGGACAGTTATGGCCACAACAATGACCATGACACCAGCCAGTACACCTACGGCCTTCATGGGATTGTCCTTGGTCTGAATCAGGAAGGCAGCCATGGAGCCTCTGGACAGCCTCTGGAAGAGAAAGACACCCACTGTGTTCAACTGCTTCATCCTATCCCCTGGAGAACAGTGGTTGTGTGAGCTTCCCTATACCTGACAGGTTTAGCATCCTGCCCCAAGGCACCTCTTTGAGAACCTCAGGCAAATTAAACCACAACAGACCACACTAACTTCGTTCAGATTCCAAACTCCTACTTTCATGGAGTGTTCTCTTTAAGTATTGCTTGTCTTTGACTACAGGGAGACACATAAACCCAAATGAACCAGGGACCTCATATGTGATGAATTCCTGCCAGACACTGAGCTGAGAATTACACATAATGAATGATTTTACTTCTACCTTTCAACACAGGAAAGGTAATGGAGACTTAGCTAGCCTAGAGTCATGCTACTAGTTAATATTACAACCATAATTTCAACTTGATTCCCAATCCTACGGGTTTGATTTCACAGCAGTTCCTTGGTAGAACTCTATCCTTTGACAGATGTTGCTTTCTGCCCCCTTTTCCTGACCACAGCATTGTACTCACCTCTGTGTCTGTGATGTCGATCTTGAGTAAGGCTGTTGTGCTGAAAGATGGGGAACCTCGGTCCTTGGCCTGCACCTGTAAGGACCATGAGTAGTCCCCATTGGGTGTGATGTTATGTAGGGCCTCCAAGGAGTGGATGGAGTTCTTGAGCCTGATCTCCCCTGTGTGTGCATCAATGTCAAACACGTTGACTGGCTCTGCACGGGTAATAGAGTAGTCTACCAAATTGTTTGGCTCCTCGGCATCCTGGTCTGTGGCCTAGGAGAGAAAGAGATAGAGAGGGCATCTGAGATGATATTTGTGCACATTGGCTAAATTAGTATACATAGTGGGGCTTTCTGGGTTGATGGGAAAGTATTCAGATCTTATTTGCAGAAGATAGAGTTGGGAAGGAGAAAGTATGTGCTACTCTATGCCATGGTCCATGTTAGGCCCTACTCTGTGTTATGTGGCTTCACTCCCAGAATAAGTCTAGGGAGTAGGTGTTGGTGGTTCATTATATATGCAAGGATAAAAGCTTGGAAGCCCAACAAATTGGGAAAAGATCTTTACCAATCCTATATCTTATAGAGGGCTAATATCCAACATATACAAAGAACTCAAGAAGTTAGACTCCAGAGAACCAAATAATCCCTATCAAAAAATGGGGTACAGAACTAAACAGAGAATTCTCAACTGAAGAATACCAAATGACTGAGAAGCACCTAAAGAAATGTCCAACATCCTTAGCCATCAGGGAATTGCAAATCAAAACAACCCTGAGATTCCACCTCACAAATGGCTAGGGTAAAAAATCTCAGGTGATAGCAGATGCTGGAGAGGTTGTGGAGAAAGAGGAGCACTCCTTCATTGCTGGTAGGATTGCAAGCTGGTACAACCACTCTGGAAATCAGTTTGGCAGTTCCTCTGGAAACTGGACATAATACTACCATAGGACCCAGGTATACCATTCCTGGGCATATATCCAGATGATGCTCCAACATGTAATAAGAATACATGCTGGTCGGATTACAAACTGGTACGACCACTCTGGAAATGAGTTTGGTGGTTCCTCAGAAAATTGGACATAGTACCACCTGAGGACCCAGCTATACCACTCCTGGGCATATATACCCAGAAGATGCTCTAACATGTAATAAGGGCACATGCTCCACCATGTCCATAGCACCCTTATTTATAATAGCCAGAAACTGGAAACAACCCAGATGTCCCTCAACAGAGGATTGGATACAGAAAATGTGGTACATCTACACAATGGAGTACTACTCAGCTATTAAAAATAATGAATTTATGAAATTCTTAGGGAAATGGATGGATCTGGAGAATATCATCCTGAGTGAGGTAACCCAATCACAAAAGAACACACATGGTAAGCATTCTCTGATAAGGGGATATTAGCCTAGAAGATCGAAATACACAAAGTACAATCCACAAACCACAAGAAACTCAAGAAGAAGGAAGATCAAAGTGTGGACACTTTATTCCTTCTTAAAAGCGGGAACAAAATACCCATGGAAGGAGTTGCAGAGATAAAATATGGAGCAGAGACTGAAGGAAGGACCATCCAGAGACTGCTCCACCTAGGAATCCTTCCCATATTCAGTCATCAAATTCAGACACTATTGTGGATGCCAGCAAGTGCTGGCTGACAGGAGCCTGATATAGCTGTCTCCTGAGAGGCCAGTACCCGATTAACACAGAAGTAGAGGCTCACAGCCATCCATTGGACTGAGTACAGGGTCCCCAATGAAGGAGCTAGAGAAAGGACCCAAGGAGCTGACAGGTTTGCAGCCCCTTAGGATGAACATCAATATGAACTAACTAGTAACCTCAGAGCTCCCAAGGACTAAACCACCAACCAAAGAGTACACATGGTGGGACTAATGGCTGCAGCAGCATATGTAGCAGAGGATGGCCAAGTCAGTCATCAATAGGAGGAGAGGCCCTATGAAGGTTCTATTCCCAGTGTAGGGGAATGCCAGGGCCAGGAATAGGGAGAGGGTGAGTTGGTGAGCAGGGTAAGGGGGGAAGGAACAGGGTTTTTTGTTTTGTTTTGTTTTGTTTTGTTTTTTTATTTTATTTTTTTATTATTATTTTTTTATTAGATATTTTCTTTATTTACATGTAAATTTCTCCCTTCCCAGTTTCCCCTCTAAAAAACAAAGAAACAAATGAAAACAACAAAAACAAACCCCAGCTGCCTCCCCACTCCCCATGCCTGCCACCCCACCCTCTCCTGCTTATAGGCTCTGGCATTCCCCCACACTGGGGCACAGAACCTTCACAGGGCTGAGGTCCTCTCCTCCCATTGATGATCGAATTTGCAATCCTCCACTATACACATGCTGCCAGAGCAATCAGTCCCACTGTGTGTACTCCTTGGTTGTTGGTTGAGACTCTGGGAGCTCTGAGGATACTAGTTAGTTCATATTGTTGTTCGTCCTAAGGGGCTGCAAACAATGGAGCTGTTTTGTTTATTTTTATTTTATTTTATTTTTTTCGGAGGGGAAACTGGGAAAGGAGATAGATATCATATGACATGTAAATTAAAAAAAATCTACTTAAAAAAAAGAAAAGAAAATTAAAAAAAAAAGTTTGGATGCCGAGTGGTCAAGGATGAGGTAGAAGGGGGATAGCTGTCATTCAAAGCGAATCTGCTGGGACTCAGAATGCATGCCTTTTCTGCATTGAGAAGAGAGTGTACTGTGGGAATAGCATGATTTGAAGACAGGCACATCAGTTCCATGAATTCAGGCAAGTTCAGCATTCAGGCTCTCTGAACCTCAGGTATTTCATTGGTGATGATTTCATTCGTAGATGAGTTTGCTAGCTGGGTTGGAGAGGAAGCTATATAAAATGTCACGTAGTCTATTGCCCTTAGCAGAATATGTTGAAATTAAATTCCTACAGCCCAGTCTGCTGCCTCTAATACCTACCTCAATTTTCAGTGGGGTTCCCAGCACCATTGTCTTTTCCTGGACACTCTGTACAAACTGGGGATAATGGTCATTGACATCCAACAGAGTGACAAACACCTCAGCTAGGCTGTACCTCCCATCCATGTCTTCTGCCTTCACATAAAAGTTGTACCTTGAAGTGCCCTCAGCATCCAGGCTGGCCCAGGGCTGAGTGTAGATAAGCCCAGTGGATGGGTGAATTAAGAACCTGCCAGGCATAGAAAGGAGAAAACACAGGAACTTATGCACACTTGTAAATTCATGCTCACACCTCTACACATGTGCACATAGATGAATGCACACACGCATATGAATGCTTATAGTAAGAAGATGTATCCAAAAGTCCTGAATGAGACATTGGGCAACTTCTCCAAGGATCCCACCTGCTCCTCCCTATCTTTAGGATCTGACTCTAGAAGGCAGATCTAGGTGTTGACTATTGAGGTCAACAACCCAAACCTCAGCCTGTACTCCTTACCCCTGGCCTGCCACCTCTCCCCAAGCCCCATACTATCCCTGATCACCTGTTTTCTGAGGCTTCTACATATACTCCAGGCTATGACCACAACCTTCTCCTCTTTCAGCCACCTCAGTAGCATATCCCTTATCTTTACCTCAGGCTCTCCATGGCTTCCTTCTATTCCTCGCCCCTCTACCCTGTACTCGGGGATGCTTAGCTCCCTTATTTAGCTCTCATCCTTCTCCACATCCTTCCTACCATAAGCAAAGACTCCCTTCACCCAGAGCCTCACAAACTCCTTGCTTACATTTTTGTCTGGGGTTCTGGATCTACTTACAGGTCTGACCCGGTCCCATAGATGGAATACTGGACTTTGCCCCATGGTCCTGTATCTGGATCCACAGCCTGTAAGACAAAAAGCTGAAGGCAGCTTTCAATGGAAAGCTGGCAGAGCCTGGGGTATGTCCAACAGGGGAGGAAGCAGCCCGAAGGCTGCTCTGTACCCTAGTTTTCTTCAGGGAGGTATCAAATGTGAGAGAACCCAAAAGGTTCATATCTGGAGACAGTTATTCTTCTTTCATAAATGAGGGGGAGAGGGGAATGGGCTTCAGGCCTTGTACTTGGGGTTTGCACATACATTCCCATTATCACCAGCAGTTATAGAAGTCTAGCTATTTCTGTAACTCACAGGAGTATCTCATGAGGAGATACTCCTGTATGAATAGATTATGAGTTGTACCTTCTGCCATGAGATAAGACCCTTCCCTCATCTGGCCCCTGCTGCATAGGAAGTAAGTGAATACACAGACTATCATTAGATGAAGAATTGGAGACTAAGAGAAGGTGAAGGGCCTGTTCAAGGTCACACCTAATGACTGTAGACCTTGTTGGCCAGCCCCCAACCTACTGTGACAGCCATGACGTTGGAGCCTCCTGGAGCATTCTCTGGGATCCTGGCAATGTAGTAGTGAGAGGTGAACTTGGGGACATTATCATTGGTGTCTAGAAGCTGGATCACAATGTCTGCTGTGGAACTGAACTTCTCTGGGGTGTTCACTTCAATAGCCAGGAGCTGAAGAAAGATCCAAAACCACACTTGTCTGGGTGGACAGTTACCCCACCAGGAGCCCCTACCACCTGTCAACTTGCCACCATGTGCTCATCTGCTCATCTGTCCATCTTTTGTTGTCTTTTGTGAGTCCTGGGTCTTACTACATACTCCAGCCTGAAATTTATAATCCTTCTTTCTCAGACTCCTGAGTGCTAAGATTGCAGGTACATACTACCATACCCAATTTGCAATGTTTTCTTCTTCTGGCTCCTGGTGGGCTATCTCTGCCACATCTCCACAGTCTTGCATCATCCCTCCATTGATAGTCTCAATACTAGTGTTCTTATCACTCCCATTTCTACTCAAGCCTGGTGTCACTACTGTTTTCTTGATCTACAGATGTACATATTCCATTGTAATCCAAATTCCAGCTGTACTTATAAATTTCTCCAGATACAGGACAGTATGATTTTTATCACATTTTCTCACCAAAGGAAATTCTAGGTAAGAGCTAATTTGGCTTGACTAGTCACGGTAACACAAGCCTATTATCCCATGACTCAAGATACAGAGGCAGGAAGATTGTGAGTTTGAGGTCAGACTGGGCTACACAGTGAGCTCCATATTTTGACAACAAAACAAAAACAAAAACAAAAACAAAAAAACCCACAAGCAAAACCAGCAAGGAAAAAGCAGGAGTTAATTGGATGGCATTAAAGTCTTCAATAACTTAGTGAGGATTTGCATTTTTAGGCCAGGAACCCCTTTTCTATACTTGGCTTCCTTAGATTCTTCTGTGAAAGTTTGCATTTTTCATTAGGTGTTGCATAGTTAGAGTTATTCCTAAGAATGTTGTATTAGTTCCTTTTGCAGAAATGTCTTTTATCCCATCATAGTCACACTCCCTGCCCCCTGCTCTCACTCTCCACCCCTTCCTCTCACTCCTCACCTCATTCTCACTGTCCACCCCATCCTTTCATTCCCACTCCCTCCTCCCACTCCCCACTCCCTCCTCACACTCCCAGAATACCCTACTCTCATTCTTCACTCCCTCCTCTCACTCCCCACCCTTCCTCTCACTCCATATGAAAACTTCTGGGTGTAGAGCTCTGATCTGACTGTACTGTGATTTTGCTTTAGTTATGAGTCTTTCAATCATTTCTCTTAGATTTGTGTAAGAAAACAATCACATGATTTCTAAGAAGACAACAATACCACTTTCATCTCCTCTTTTCTAACATTTGGAGCTCTTATTTCCTCTAGCTGAAAATGATGTCATTCTAAACATTGATGCTGGCTATGTACTCTGTGAGTATATAGAATTTTAAGTAATGATGATTTAAATAATATTGTTGAAGTACTTAGTTTTCCTTTTCATGAATATATTACTTCCATGTTAGTATATGGTAGGTATTATTTATAGACTCATAGTTTTACATAATTATAAATGACATCAAAGGAATACTACTTCCCTACTTCTGTTCAGGTTGTTACTGGAACAGATGACAAATACAAAGGCACATGAGAAACCCTGTGTTTCGATAGTCACACAGCTTCTCTCCCTCCATCTATGATCATGGCACACTATATTGGTAGTGTACCCTTCACTCCTGAGTCCTCACATTCCTGAGCCAGTGGTGATTTAGAAGCTCAACAAGGGTAAGGTCATGAGCGCTTTGCAGAAGTTGGGTGTGGGAATATCTCCACCCCAACCCTCAACCTCCCTCCCTCCTGTGGTTCACATGCCCATAGGATGGGCAGGGAATCTGGGGGAGGGGTAAGTAGCACTATTCAGGGATGAAGATGACAATGATATCCCACTTTGAATTCAGATAGTGGTGTCAGCTAGCCCTCTCCCAGCCCACCTTTCCATTCAGGACAGTGCAAAGCATAACCTACCTTGAAGGTTAACAACTTAGATTTTTCAAAGTCAATGGCAGCTGAGTTTTCCACTATGATGGTCACTTGGGCTTCATTCAGGACTGTCTGTGGCACCACCCGGAAGATGCCTCCAGGTCCCACCAATCGTAAGTTGAATTTGGCATTGGCTCCCTGGGCAATAGAGTTTAAAGTGAGAAAATAGAAGATAAAAGAGAATAGACATGCATTATATATTTGTGCTAGGTGTAGAGCCCATGCACGCCCTTTACCCTAAGCAATGTGTAATCTTTCTCTGTAAAGGTGAGTTGATTAAGGATCAGACTTAGCAGGGCATGACAATTAAGCAAAGTAAGAAGTTAATAAGGCCTGGTTCTGTACTGAGCATAGGAGGAGGCAGAGACATTTACAGATGTGCAATTAAAAGGTCAGATGCAGAGGGCCTTTTCTTCGACTGGCTTTTTCTCTGTAACTGATGACATATGTCTAAGCAAATAGTATGGGATTGATCTCTCTGCTAGTTACACCACATTGTTTTATTCATTCTGTAACTTGCCTAGGCTCTCTCACTGAAATCTAGCATGGAACACAGACCCAGTCAGTTTCAAGGGCATGAACACATACCTGGTCTGAGTCATTGACAGTGATCTTGAGTCCACGGAGGATCTCCCCCTGGGGTGGGTGCTCAAACATAGAGAGTTCAAACTTGTTCTGGGGCCCATTCTCTCCATAGAAGGTTGGAGGGTGGTTGTTGAGGTCCACTATCCTGATGGTCACTGGGACTGTGGCCTGAGCAGCTGGGCTTCCTGGAGAGTTGACCTCTGTCACCTAGGATGGGGACAGGTGGCTATGGCTGTGGGGTAGGCACACTGTTACTGGTCCTAAGAGTTTTCTGTCCTGGTGTTCAGACCCTTGTAATTCCTCTCTTTAAGTGTGACTCAGCCTGACAACTTGCTTTTGACTGACAGCAATGTTAGATTACAAGGGATTGTAATTCCATTTTGCTAGCAGAGTTTCTCTTTCCCAAGGCTTTTGTGAAGCAGGCAGCTATGCAAGAGAAGCTATGGATGGGATAAGGAGCTACCTGTAACTCATAGGCAACATCCATCAAGTAACGGAGTCATTGCCAAAAACCAAGTGAGCAGAAAGCCAGCCCTTCCCAACCCAAGCCTTCGATGAGATACCAGCCCCAAGAATCTGATGGCAGCTATGGTCAATGACCTTGGAACCCAAGATCCAGTCAAGCTGGACCCAGACACTCTACTCCTGCAGGCTGTTAGATATGAGTATATATTGTCTTAAGCCATAAATTTGGGATGTTTTCTCATGAAGCATTTTCTAGCTGATATAGGCTATAAAGTCAAGACTGGGTGTTCATAGGCAACCCATGAACCTTGTGTCAAATATCTCTTTTTGTGGCCTTGAGAATTAATTCATAGGTACTTCACAAAACTTGTGACTAAGATCCCTTTTCTAGGGCCTTCTTCCTGTGTTGTATAAGGATATTCTACTTCTAAATAGACACTCTAAAGCAGTGTTCCTCAACCCTCCTAATGCGGCAACCTTGTGATACAGTTCCTCATGTGGTGATGACCTCCCAACCATAACATTATTTTCACTGATACTTTATATGTAAGTCTGCTACTGTTATGAATCATTATGTGAATATATGTGGTTTCTGGTAGTCTTTGGGAGCTGTGATCCAAAGGTTGGGAACTTCTGCTCTAAAGTGACCCTTCTAGACCCCATGTCACACCTGTCTGTTACCTACTCTACCTCAGAAGCCTCTGTACCCTACCCTACTCAGGCCTCACCCATCCCCATGTAGAGGCCTCCACACTACATCTGGCACTATCACCTTAACATCAGAGGGCTCAGCACCCTAGGCTATGTGACTCAGTTCTTGGCAAGTTCTCATTGACATCTTCAGCCCCTGCCTTTTCTTCCACCTGCTCCCACATCCTCCTCTCCCTTAACCTCTGACGCCCTGCAAATGTAAACTTTGCCAACAGCTCCTCTATTGATACAACCATCCTCTTGGGGGGGGATGGGGTAAAATATATCCTTCCCTCCATGTCTGTCCTACTTTTGCTTCAGTTGCTGCCACAGAACACCCTGGCTAAAAGAAACTTGGGAGAGAAAGGGGTCCGTTCCTGCTCACTGTTTAAGGAACCATCAATCACTGCCAACAAGTTCCAGAAGTAAGACCCTAAGGAATGTATGTGTTCATGTGGCTGGCCTGCTCCTGCTTAGAACACATGTAGCTTTCTCTTCATGTACTGAGTCCAGGGCCAAGCCCATGACATGATGCTCCTTCTGCATTCTCAGTAATCCTGCTTGTGCTCATGTTCCTCTCTGCAAGTGTTTTCTGCAGCCTGATGCAGGTGCTCTTTAGAGGAACATTTCAATCTGACTGAGCTCTTGGCTCTCATCATGTTCACTGCTCTCTAGGACTGATTAGAAAATGGATGAGACAAGCCAAACTAGTGGAGTGTCACCTGTACATGAAGCTCATACACCTCTCTCCGGAGCTGGGCTGGGCTCTGAAGGACGGAGATGGCTCCAGATGTCTCATTAATTTCAAAGATTCCATCACTCTCTGTCACAGAAAAATGTCCTGCAGTTTAGTGTAAGGTCATAGGCAGGGAAGTCCTACCACATATTTCTCTGGTATCTCATGGGGGCTTCTCATAGACTGTAATCCTGTCAACTATCTGTATCTTGCCAATGAGAAAACTGAGTCTCAGAGAGGCTAAGTAGCTTGCTTAAGGTCCTTCAGCCAGTAGAGAAGTACAGATCTGAAATCGAACATTTTTAATGCTCTCAGGATCTATCTCATGACCCTTTTCCTTTTTTTTTTATTAAAGATTTATTTATTTTATGTGTATGAGTACACTGTTGCTATCTTCAGAAAGATCAGAAAAGTGCATTTCTATCCCATTACAGATGGTTGTGAGCCACCATGTGGTTGCTGGGAATTGAACTCAGGACCTCTAGAAGAGCAGTCAGTGCTCTTAACTGCTTAGCCATCTCTCTAGCCCCTCATGTCCCTTTTCTTATACAGTTGTGTGTGTGTGTGTGTGTGTGTATAAGAAAAAGCGAACCAGAAGACTTAAGGAGAGAAGAAAATAAGAAAACGAGGATGGTGCAGAGAGGGGAGTGGAAGGAGGCAAGAGGAAAAGACAGAAAGAAGCTTGAAGAAGGTGCAGGAGATCGAAGGTGTAAAGGAGAGATAAGGACGGGGCATGAGATGAGTGCACTGTACCTGGGAGATGGTTTAGGGGTGGGGGAAGTGAGGGAAGACCTGGAATAGGAGCCCATGCATGAGTGATTTCTGGATGGGCATGGGCATGTTTTGATTTGAACTTTTGTGTGCCAGTGTGCCTTAGGGAAATTACAGCTATAAATGCATCTAGGATCTTCTGATCTCCTGAGTGTTGTGGAGCTCACCCAGGGACATTGTTGGTGCTTAGCAACTGTCCAGTTATATGAAGAGAACATTCCTGAATTTTCTAACAGTAAAATCATGAAGTAATCAATACCTATTAGCCCCTCTGAACCTCAGTGTTCAACATACAGTCCTGGTGCTATGGAAATGCCACAACATCATTGTATCTAATGCATTCAATTATCTGTCCCAGTCAAAAAGAATAAGAACAAAACACATCAATTCTGAAAGTGTGAGAAATGTTGCTATGCATGCCATTGGTGACTATGTCCAGGGCAAAGAGAATGCACATGGCTCTCAGGAGTCTCTCTCTCTCTCTCTCTCTCTCTCTCTCTCTCTCTCTCTCTCTCTCTCTCTCTCATTGGATATGAGGAGATAAAGGAAAGTTGTCATCTGAGGGGACGAGCCCCATCCCCTGTCCCAGCTTCCTGTCATTCTGTTCTCATAGGTGAGGAAAGAAGGATCCAGTTGCCCAGAATAGAGCTATTGTAGAGAGTTACCCTCACTTACCATTCAACAGCCTGTAGAGGATGTGGTTGGGTTTGCCTCGGTCTCCATCTATGGCAACCACCGTCAGTACCTCCGAGCCCTTGGAGAACAGGAATCACTGTCTGAGGCTGATGGTGACACTGCCCCATCATGGACAAGAGGTATCATCCCACACAGGAAAAAAGCTAGGCTTTGGATGTCCCCATAAAGTGACCTTGCTGTGTCCTGCTTAGGGTTCTTTGCATCTGGCCTCTCAGGGCTGAAGGAACCACCTACATGAACTTCACCACTCCCTGCCCCCAAGATCAAAGCATGAGTTTCCAGAAACTCTTGACCTCCTAACTAACTCCTAGCCATCTGCTCTGAAAGGAGACTGGTGGTGAGTCCAGCCATCTTCAGGGTAATCCCAGGGAGTCAGACAAGAAACGCTGGCTAAGAGATGCAGCCACTCACCGGAAGGGTGTCTTCATACACATAACCATAGTAGGGTGTACCCACGAAGATAGGGGCCGTGTCCTGAACATCTTCCACATTGATGGTGACAGTAGTGGTGGCAGAGAACACCACGTCCGCCCCTCGAAGCCTGCCCCCACCATCCTGGGGAGAAACCAGTCCAGAGAAGGAGTATGAAGACAAGCTGAACAAGGGGTGACAGACTCCACTTGAATGGAACTCCCATCTCCCCCTGGTTGTGAAGCCAGCTGGACCCTTTCAGTGCTTATTTGTTCTTGGGTCTCTGGAGTCCATTTCTCCTTTCTCAGTGGTGTTGTGCATGCCAAAGCAATGACGCATGGAAGTTTTAAGTCAGGTGTCTGGCAGGTTTCTTTGGATACAGGGCTAATTAACTCTCCTGGTACATTATGTGTGATTAGTGACTAGGAGGAAGAATAAAACCCAAATTCCAACTCCTAGCTGAAAACCAAGCCTAAGAACCTTCCATATTTCCAGTCTACGCTGGGGACCATAGGATCCCAGGAATATGACTTGGGCCTTCATCTGTTTAAGAGTAAGGGAAGTGAGCAGCTAGCAGGTAGACTGGTACCCAGCCTCCTGGTCCAGACTGTAGGAGAGTGGCCTATAGGAAAGCAGAGATCTGAAAGGGGGCTGGTGCAGGGTAGGACCTTGAAAGGCAGCCTAGTTCATGGTTGAGCTAAGATTGGAAAGAAACCCCCCGGAATGGCAGATGTTTTGCCTGATTCGCAGACACTAGGCTCCTGGCATGAGACGCACAGCCCTCCATAGCCTCAAGACAGATCTCCATTTTAATGAGGTACCTAAAGGCCTGGAGGCTTAGCCAATAAGCTTTCCTTCCCAGACACTCTTCTCTGCAAAATGTATTTAACCTCAGGCCCGCCCTGAGAAGGGGGTACAATTTTTACTCATCTAGTTTCTGCCATGACAACAAATGTCTTAAAACCATGGACTGTCTCTTGCCATCGGATCCGCTGTGGGGAGCAATGGAGCAGGCCTTCGCCTAAAGAGCCAGCCTCTCAGCACTCCCAGCCAGAGCCTCCACCAAGCTAAGTCAGCCTTGGACAAGCCAAGGACTCCTCCCATGGGACCAGCAGGATCTCCCCCTCTCTTTTCCCTTTTGGCCCTGGGCTAGATTGAGCCTGAGGCCCCCCTACTCCATTCTCAGCTTTTCTGCAGCATCCAGTGGCACCTGGGTGCCAAGAGCCTAAGAACCAGATGACCCCAGCCTCCCTGAAGGCCCAGGGACCTTGGAGCCAACTTCAGCAGTACCCAGGGTCCTCAGACTGCGCTCCCTCATCCCCAGAGCTGTGTCCCACAGCTTCACATAGCCTTAGGCCCAGCACCAGCATGGGATAAGTGCAGTCTTGCCTACCAGAGATGCAGGACCCTATTTAACCCTACAGTGCAGAAGAATCCAATAGGTGTGATAGGACAGGTGAGTTTTCCTTCTCCCTGATGCAAGAGGCTTGGCTGAGAAACTGCTAACTCCCAACTTCCCACCATGTGCTTCATAAACCGAAATGAGAGAGTCATCATTAAGCTTCAGCAATGTTCCCATTGAGGAAACTAAATTCAGAGAAGGGAGCTGGTCACACAGCAAGGAAGAGCAGCAACAGTAGTGGAGCTTGTGAGAGGGACACAAGTATCTCTGTTGTAGCTGCCTCTTTTATGAAGGGATCCAATGTTTGGGTTTCTAAGGAGCTGTATGATCACCCCCCAGAAGGAAATGTGGCCTCTCTAGCCTAACAACACCAGCCTTCCTGGAAAATGTATTCAGGCAGAACATTACATCTCCTGCTCTTGAAAATACCCGCTCCTTCATAGAACCTCTTGTGCTCCAACCTAGGAAGACTGAAAATACCACTGAAAGTACCCCTTATATCTTTTGTTACCTTGGCAACCACAGTGATGAAATGAGCCCTCGACTTCTCATAGTCCAGTGTGGCTCCAGCCTGGAGTCGAAGCACCCCGCTGTGACGGTCCACAGTGAACTTGGAGGAGTGTAGGTTCTATAAAGTTGGGGAGCAGCTTAACTCAGGGAGGAAACAGGCCACACCAAGAGCTCTAGAGCTCTAACTACTGAAGGAGTCATTGGTCTTCCTTGCTTTCAAGCTCTGGCCTTCAGGTTTAGATTCCAAACCCCTGTTTGAACTTGAGGTTTTCTATCCCTTCAGTCAAAAGCATTTCATTCCCCTCACCCCAGATAATCCTGCTGGCTCATAGCAGGAAGAAACATTCAAAGAGTGTTCTAACTTGGTTGAGGCTGGGGATTAAGTGTAGTAGCAAAATAGAGAGAGCTGGGGACCTCCAATCCACACCAGGTAATGGGCTGTGCTGATTATATGTAGTGTCTGACAGGAGGTGGTGTGAGTAACTAGGCTATAAAAGCACTTGCCTCTGGCAAGGTGTTGGGGGCCTCTTTCAGTTGGGAAGGATCAGGAAATAGGCTCCAGAGGCTGTAATGGGAGAGTTACATGTTTACTCCTCCTGGTGGTTGACTAAGCAAACCTATGTTTCTCATTCCCATCTTAAACCTGAGAAAGCTAAAGTAGAAGAGTTAAGGAATGTGTTGGAGGAGTATGAGTGGTCAGTGTTGTGGGGCCTCTCTCTAACTCCTATGAGTTCAAAAGCTTTCTCTAGAATTTGTAGGTTTCGCCATGAGCTTGTATTGCTTTGAGAATTTTGAGAGCAGTTGACTGAATATGGAAAGAAGAGGAGGAAGTGCTGCACAAAAACAGCAGCCATGAGAAGGTAGACCAGGAGAAGGTAGAGGTTCAGGGGAGAAGCCTCCATCTTTGCCACAACAGTGAAAATGGATAAGAGTGGGGGGCTGGGGCATCCTGGCTCTCTCTTTGGCATAGTTTCTTCTCCTCCTTTTCTATTAACTATTTCAGTCTTAAATGGACTTCTTGCATCCTGTGTGGGTACTAAATGTCCAGGATTTCTAAGGAAAGGAGTCAGGAAACTAGAATCCTAGGACAGGAGCAGGGGCTGGGCCAACTCTGAGGAAGCCAATATGGGCCTATGGGAGGAAGAAGTCTTCTATTTCTTTTTGCTCTTTGAACCTGTGGAGTATCCTGAAGACCAGAGGTACTAAAGAGCATATGAAGGTTAGCTGATGAGGGAGTGGAACACACCCAGGTGCCCTTTCCATCTCAAGACTCCTGATGCATCCTGTGTGCCCTATCTTACCTGAAGGAAGTAGGTGACACTGCCTCCAGAGCCTGTGTCCTTGTCCTCTGCGTGGACCTTAAAGATACTGCTCCCAGCAGGTGTGTTCTGATAGGTCACACACAGAGAAGTGTCAGTGTCGGTGACAAGATGGTGGGGGAGGCAGAGGCACGGAGGCTATGGAACTGAGGGGTTGTGACTGACTGAAGAGTAATGAGGGGCGGTGACAAACAAGGCACCCAGCAAGAATGGAGAGGGACAGGGACAGAGGGCCTGAGGGGAAGGGAGGGAAATGAGGCAAGGCAAGAAGTCAGAGGATGTCCTCAAAGGGAGAGTGAAAAGGAAAAACTAGGCACCTAAGAGCTAAAGGATTTAAAAGAAAATATTAATGTACAAAGACAATGCTCATATTCAGTATCATAAACATGAACATATTCCAAATCATCAGAGAACACACACACGGTTAACAGCAAGAATGGAGCATCTTCCACCACTGACTTCTGACTTGACTTAGAAAACATGTTTTCTGAGGTGTGTGTGTGTGTCCACAGCACCTGTATGCAGGTTAAAGGACAATTTGTAGGAGCTGATTCTCTCTTTCTGCCTTGTAAGTCTTGGGGATCAAACTCAGATCATTGAGCTTCTTGGCAAATGCCTCTACCCACTAATCTATGTGAGTGCTCCCTTTGTAAACATTAGAAAGGAGACAATTGTCCTCTTGAATCTTAGAGCAGAGAACAAACAAGGTGACATTTTAGTCTTTTTCTTTTGGAAACATAAGAAATGAGTGACTTCTTCCAGAGGACCTGGGTTCAATTCTCAGCACTTGTATGGTGCTCACAATCATTTGTAACACTGGCCTTTTGAGGTACATGTGGCACACAGATATACATTCAGGCAAAACAATATGCTCATAAAAAATAATAAAAAAATTTAAAAGTGTTTATGTGTGTGACTCAGTACAGTAACTTCAATATTTTACTCTATCTTAAGATTTAGTTTTGTACTAGGGGGCAAACATAACCTCAAGCATTACTGGCTAGTTTTATGTCACTGGACTTTACCCCCAGTCTAGAGACAAAATGATCTTAAGTGGAAACAAGGGGACCAGAATTCAAGGTCATCTTTGCTACATAGCAAATTCTTGTTTTGTCTCTGTCTGATGGGGTGTTCACTTGATAGAAGCTATTAAAATGATGCTGATGACCTAAGTGTGACACTGGAGGAATGGAATGCTCCTGTTATAGGGAAATGAAAAACAGGATACAGAAAGTATGTTTTTAGAATCATAATTATGTCAAACAAGAAGAGTAAAAACCCTATAACCACAATAGAAAAATACTAAAAAGAAATATGTCAAAATTTAGAGATATCTCAAAATAGAGGGCTTTAAAAACACATTTAACATTTGACAGTAACTGCATTTACAATTACAGTGCAAATAGCAAATTGGTGTAGTGAGTAACAGACAGGTGTGCTATGCTATATTTGGGGCCCTGTTCCCTGCACAAGTCACAGGGCAGCCTTGGGGTCAGTTCTTGGGCCCACTTAGGAGCTTTGTCTCTTCTGGGGGCTTTCTCACTCACCTCTGGAACCCGGACGATGTAAGGCTCCTGGGTGAACCTGGGTGCTTCATCATTGGCATCTGTCACCAGTATCACAACTTTCTCTGCCACCTGCAGAGTGAAAGGGTCAGAAGTTGGGGCAAGCAGACCTTCTTGGGAGTAAAAATAATGCATGTATGTAGAGATAGCATTTAGAGTGACAATGCAATATATGAATTCTGAGAGCAATGCCCTAAAGAGAACCACCGGAGGCAGCCTGTGCCTATAGCCTGTGCCAACATGTTCTTCATGCCGAATGCTGTACTCACAGGCCCTGCAAGGAGCCTGAATTGTGGTGGTGGACAACTGGAAGCCTGTGGTATAGGAGGTGTCAACCCTGCAGTGACTTTGCCAGATGTGAGCCAGGAAGTCAGGGTCAATGTGCAAAGCTGAGAGAAGAGGGACACAAAGGGAATTCAGAGTACAGGAGATGCTGGATGGATGGATGGATGGATGGATGGATGGCAGGATGGATAGGGAGAAGGGTTGGGAGAAACAGATGGTACCTGACCGGGAGGCTTTGCAGGGCAACTTGGATTTCATCCTGGGGGAGGTGAGGGCCAGCTGTCCGTGCTTTCAGCACTGGAGAGCAGCCAGACTTATATTTCACAGTGAAAGCTGTGACAGCACTTTCAATGCAGATCAGGTGATCAGGGAGTCCCCTGGGGCCTGTTGTAATCATGTCAACACTAAAGTGGCTGCCAGACCATAGTGGGTGCAGGAGTGGGGGAGTGAGGAAGAACATCTGGCATCCAGGGCCAAAAGCCAGTGGCAGACAGTGGCAGACAGGGAATGAGTAGACTGGTTTGAGAAGATGCTTGGTATAGGTGGGACCCATGCAAAATGAAGCTCTTGGTCTCTCTCTCTCTCCATGTCTCTTGCCTTCCTTCATCTATGGTCTCACTATGGCCCTCAGATGTAGGTGCTCTGGGTAGACCTTCACTGTCCCGGCCTTGCTTTGATCAGGGAGTCACACAGCCAGAAGGGTAGCCATGCCCCATTCAGACCAGAACTCACCAGGTTCAGGCCATCGGAAATGCTGATGATGGCTTCAATCTCATCTTCCCTCTGTGAGACAAAGGCATTGAGTGAGTGTCTAGATTCTGAAGATCTGAGAGCAGCTTAGATGTGAGGCTGTGCTAAACTGTAGCCCCATCAGAGGAGGCTGCTTTAGGGACCCCAGGAGCTGAACAAGGTAGTGAGATCATACAAGGCCTAGGAAGCTCCTTTTTGCTGGGTTTGAGACTTTATCAGGGAAGGCTCTGTGTGTCCAGAGTTCTCATAAATCCAGAGGGTTGCTTGTGCCCAATGGATGTTGTCCTGCTAGACAAACAGGAGGGGCAACTCTGCTGGACAAAAGAGAAGAGTCCTCCTTACTTCTGTTCTCCCCCACCTCCAATATCTCTCCATACCTCTCCAGGATTTGGCAACTGTCCATGTTCACGTCACATGTGTTTCCCAGGACTTGGTGGGGTCTCGGGAGGTTACTAGATCTATACATATGCAGGGCATTGCTGGCAGCCATCTGCCTTTACCACAAAATCCTCACCCCAGGACTGAGCACTCTCTTTCCTCACAGCATCTCTCCTGTTCCCTCTGCTGATCTGTGGTTAGTAAGTTTTACTGTGGAACCAGAAACAGCAGTAGCTCCACAGCAGGGATCCAGTTATGTTCGCAAGTGAAGGGAAAGGAAACCCAAGCTCCATCATTCCAAGGCTTCAGAAATGCCCAGAATCAAGGTTGTTTTCCAAAGTCAGATGCATTCTTTCAGTTCCTCTCTAGCCCGGCCTGTGGTGCTCCCTGTGGTTTGTGGGGGCTCCTCCAAGATCAGGTTTAAAAACCCACTTAAGGAGGGCTATTTCAGAAATTTTAAATACAATTTTTTTTCTTTTTTAGTTAAATGTATTTAAAGATAAGTAAATGGGCAGTGGTGGTGCGCGCCTTTAATCTCAGCACTTGGGAGGCAGAGGCAGGTGGATTTCTGAGTTAGAGGCCAGCCTGGTCTACAGAGTAAGTTCCAGGACAGCCAGGGCTATACAGAAAAGCCCTGTCTCGAAAAATAAAGATAAGCAAAGCTAACAGGTGCCATTGAAAGGGTTATCACTATTCACAATGGAAGAATAAGGGAGTCTTTGCTCATTTGAAACAATCTAGGGGCAGAGCTGCAGTATGGAGATCAAGCCTTCCCTCATGCCCTCTTCCACAGGGAGCAGCACAGAGGTGTCTGAACACCATCAAGCAGTGGCCCAATTTTCTCATCCTCTTATTTATACCTCTCTGTCCAGCTCTTCCACCAGGGTGATGTTTCCAAAATTGGGATCAACAGAAAAGACACTTCTAGTGCTGGGGTCAAAGCTGATATGGTAGGAGATAGGGTCTCCCTCAGGGTCAGTCCCATTTAGGGTGTACACATGAGAACCTGGAAGAAGACAAGGGGTTATCTGGAACCCGGGACCCAACTTTTCCTGAAAATAGTGATGCTCAGAGATAAGAGAATCAACTATTAATATTCACTGCCAAGGGGACAGCCCCCAGCCGGGCCTCTCACCCCTGCTGTCTGCTTCCTACTTATCTTCATTCTTCAGAGTCATCAGATGTTCTCATCAGTCACTTTATAGACTGTGATTTGTAACACAGCCTATGGAGGAGGTGTCTAACACTAGCGACTTTCCCTCTGCCTGGAATGAGTTCTCCCCCAGAAGTTGAAACTAGAGGGGTCCCTGGGATCGGGAGCTAAGTAGAGTAAGGCATAGACACTCCAGGTGTGTGTGTGTGTGGGGGGGGATTGGCTGCCTCTCAGTGAGGGGACTGACTCTTCAGGGATTTCTGAGTGCAAGCACCTCTGTTTTGCTCTTGTCCCAGGAGCTAGATAAATCATGACAGGGTAGAGTACAGAGTGTGAGCCATTCTTCTCAGCTCCCTACCCCTCTGTGAATCTCTGCTGCTTGGAAGTTCTTGGCTGGTTCTAAATCCTAGATACAGTAGGCTTGTGAAGGCAAATATGTTTGCTTGTTCAAGGTCACACTCTAAGAAGCACCAAGTTTCTGAGGAAGCCAGCCAACCTCATCTTTCGAAGACCCCATCCCAGTTTCCACGAGGGGTCTAGTTTAGGTCACCATAGCAGCAGTGACCTCCTTCCTTGCCATTACCCTGGGGCCTTCAGAGCACAAACAGGGTACCCACGGGAGCCAACACTGTGTGCCATGTGCATGCCATAGGCTCCGGAGGAGTCACGAGTGAGTGGTGTCGCTGAGTTCTTGGGAGGTGAGTTTGCCCTCTGGGGGAAACTCCCTCTGGGAGACCTGGAATGGCTGCTATGGCCAAAGCTACTTTCTTACCTACGGGAGTGTCTTCTGGGAGGCTGAAAAGGGCCATGTTTCCGTTGGTGCTGCCCACTCCATTGTCAAAGAAGTGAGGGGCAAAGTTGGCCTGGGCTGGGAAAAGAATGAAGACAGGAGAACAAACAGACATCCAGAGGGAGCTTCACACCTGCAAAGTCGCCTGTCTGGACCCAGCTAATGAAAAGGAAGAGCTTGTCTCCCTGCAAGGAGCACCTGGGAAAGGTACACTTGGGCTGGCTCAAGATTTTCAGGGGTACATTTTATGGCAGTCACCTAGAAACAAGCTGAAGGGCAATCCCACCCCATCAAAGAGCTCAGAGAGAGGCAGTGTATCCGCTGGCCAAAGTCATATTTCTTTAAAAAAATATTTACTTATTTATTTTATGTATGTGAGTACAGTGTAGGTGTCTTCAGACACCTCGCAGAGGGCACCAGATCCAATTACAGATCGTTTGTGAGCCACCGTGTGGTGTGGTTGCTATGAATTGAACACAGGACCTTTGGAAGAGCAAGTCAGTGCTCTTAACCGCTGAGCCATCTCTCCAGCCCCAAGATCGTACTTCTTGCCTTGCCTCAGGCATCCAGCAGAGCAGCCCCCCTGTTTCCCGCTGTGAGTTTGAAGGAGCCAAAACGTCTGCTAGGATGCTGGCTCCAAGACTCCGGAGAAGCTCCCAGGGAACGTTCCAACGTCCTGCCTCGCAGCAGAAAGCCTGCCCCCTTCCCGAAGTCTGCAACTGGACAGCGAAGCCTCTGTCCCCACATTCCCCTAGGAAGCACTGACACCCACCCTCCAGGGCCCTCGCCACTCACCTAGGTAAATGCGCAGCAGCCCCAGGACCAGGGTGGCCCGTGGCCTCATGTCTCCGCAGAAGGTTCGAAAGCCTGGCCACTGCCGAGGCCGGGTGCTGGAGCTCGGAGCATGCCCTGGGCGCGGGAGGAGAGCAGAGGCGGTGTTGTAGGTGATGGTGGCGGTGGCAGTGGCGGGAGGGAGGGAGCGCGGGTGGTGCGAGGGCGCTAAGCGGATGACAGCGCTCACAGATCCGCACTGCTGGATAGCTCCGGTCAGGTTATTAATGAGGCCAATTACTAGGATCAGCTTAGAGCGGCGAGTGGGAGGGCGTGACAAGACTACCTCCCTCCTACCACGCCCTCTCTGCCCTAGCAACCCAGGAGCACCAGGTGCAGAGGTGGAGCTCTGCGCAGAGAAACAGGCATCCCCAGACTACTTTGAGCAAGAAATTCGGGGTTTGCTGTGGTTTGGTGTTTGTGGCTCAGGCTGCGCAGGGATTTTCCTGATTTGTTTAACTTGTTTTGTGGCATTCGCGGGTGTCAAGACCTCTCTGATCAAAGAATTCATGGAAATAAAATAACAAGCAGAAAAACAGCTCTTTCGGGGTGGAGAGGTAGGCACTGAGAGAAAAGAAAGAATGATGGGAAGCGGCATTGCCTTGCCAATTCAAACATGCTCTTTAGCTTTGAGTGAGACCAAAACAAGGGTAGAGAGGGTGATGCCAGAATTGGTGTAGGAACGCAGGAAAAGTCCAGGACTCTTTCAAGCGTGAATCTCCCTTCTTCTCTAACACTGGAGTGTGAGCAGAGATATCCCTTGTACCCTACTCCTTTTGAGCCATTCATCAGTTGGGAGGAGGTATTCCCCCTAGCTTGAGTGATAACTTGAAACCAGGTTGCTCTTAAAGCTGCCACTGGGATGCTGTGCCCTTAGACAAAGGAGACCCTCTGTAAGTTCCCTGGAGCTCCCTTTCCGGGGTACTTCAAGGAAGCAGAGCACCTATAACCCTTGGGCCAGGCCTCCCTGATGAACTCTTAGCTTGAATCGGGGATTCAGAGAGCGACTGAAGGAGCTCAATCAGTACACCAAGGAAGTGTGTTAAGTTTTGGGTATTCTGGCCTTTGTATGGATTCTGCTTAGTCTTTGGCTGAGAATGTGTACAGGAAACCACACAAGTATTTCTGCATCTTTGCTTTTCAAGATGTTAGGACAAAGGCAGGTCCTACACAGAGAATGGGAGACAGGTTTGCTGGAGATTACTCAGACTTAAGGGTTCTTGAAGCAGGTGTCTTGCTGGCATACTGAGAAGACCTGGTTCTCTCTGGATCTCTTCCACCATCTCCTCCCTAAGAGACCTTTGACTTCACTGCTCTCAGTTCATTCTACCAATTTGCATTTGCATCAGAGAGGGACAGAGATGTGTTGGCCACATGATTTGCGTGTATGTGTGTGTGTGTGTATACTCACCTTCAACCACGTGTCTCACTTAACCTGCACAGTTTTCCTGATATGATTCCCCATGCTTTACAGAGGAAACCTTTAAAGCCAAGAGAAGGTAAGTCACTTTTCTAGGCTCACCCAGCCATTGAGGGGCAGAGGTTGGAGTCTCATTGGATTTGGGCTGAGTTTCAAATTGAAACTCTCTGTGGTTTAGGTACATAGTCACATAGCTATGGAAGCTTTAGACTACCTGCTCTGTAATAGCTGTAATTTCAAATTACTAGCTTTTCCTCTTTAAAGAGACTGGCCTACCCATAAATGTACAAGCTCTGCCAGAGGGGCTGCCATTCATCTGTATTTGTCTATGACTTGGGGGTTTCAATACTAACATCAGGTAAGTCTTAGGTAACTGGTAGGTGGCTGCTCTAGATGTGGCCCTCAGAATACATGGAGACAGCAGCTCTTCCTGGTGACTCTGATTATGCACCATAATCTTTGTTTTTGTTTTTGTTTTTGAGACAGGGTTTCACTGGGTAGCCCTGGATATCCTGGAACTCATTCTGTAGACAAGGATGGCCTTGAACTCACAGAGATCCACATGCCTCTGCCTCCCAAGTGCTGGAATTAAAGGCGTGCTCCACTGTCACCTGGTTTACGCACCATAATCTTGACCTTATAGTCTAGAGAGTCTGGAGGCTCCTTGGAGGGCTTTGTTTGATGTGTCTGACAGGAGAATCATCTGCCACGGAACTCAAGGGTTGGTCCTTACCTTGTTACCCTGGGCAGCTTCACAACCCACAGATAAAGAACCACTATGCAAGAGTTTGCTAAGTCACAGTCTCTTTCCCTCATATATTTTTACAGCTATCTATAACACAAACATGAATTCAACTCCTGTTTGTAGACCCATTTGTATACACACATACATGCATACACACACATACACATTCATGAACATATACACCATCTGCATGTAAATTTTCTCATCTACATGTGATATTTTTGTTTGTTTGTTTGTTTGTTTGTTTGTATGAAACAGGGTATACTTCCTCTAATAACCCTACTCCATCTTCTAAGTATACCTAGATTCTTCAAGGCACTAACAAAGGCAGTATAAAACTTGTAGTCTCATTATATTACAATCACTTCTGTATGCTTGGGTTTTCTTCCCAAGCATGAGTAGCCACATTCATTAATTTCCATCAGCCCTTCATGAGCAAAGTTCTTCATTGCATTTAAAAGCTCATGGTGTTGATGCTGGAAGCCAGTGAAAGAGGAAGGAGATGCTTGGTCTTTGTAGGGATCAACATCCAGGAAAGACCAAGAATCTCCTTCCTCTTTCACTCTCCTGGGATGATGGGCCTTGGTGAGGCCTGACCCTGAGCTAAGTTGCTCCTGGAAACCAGATTTGGGATTTATTTTATTCTTTACAGGAAGGGCAGATGTAGGGTGGTGGTAGGTGATCAGGAGTAGGTGCCAGATCTTAGCTCCCTTTGAGCTCTTATGACCTGAGCTGCCAGAGCCTGGTGGCCCTGGAAGGCTGACCTCTACAGTACCCTTTTCCAGGAAGTAGCTTTGAGCTGGTACTATCACTATTCTGCCCTAGGAGCAGAATAGTGACCTTTAAGGACCAGCTGTGCCCGTCTATTATTTATTCATGTTAAGTCTCTTGTCCCCTCTCCTCAGGGATAGTGGGGCTTCCATCATGTGCTTTTCTTGTTGTGCCCATTTCCAGATGGGATGTGCTCTGTCCTTGGACTCTCATCTTTCTTTCTCTAGTAAACTCAAGCACATGTATAAGGTCTCACATACATGTGTTTCTTCTTTGTTTTCAAGGGAGAATGGAGGAGAAATCAGGATGTTTCCATCCCGCTCATTGCCAATAAGTAGGAGTTTCATACACAAGGGGCTCCTCCTGATAGGTCTGAAAGAGTCATGAAAGGACTGCGGATACATCCCCCCACTGCCCAGGAAGCCTGGGAAGCATGATATCATATCACTGCTGTTTCCAAAGCTTCTTACTGCCTTCTCTATCTCTCCCACTAGCACTAGTTGGTGCTACTTGCATTCCCTCTTGCTCTCATCTATTCTCATCGTTCTCAAGGCAAATACAAGCACATGATGACATTCCGAGGCCCAGTTTCCCCACTTTCCTCTGGCCCACAAGACAGTTGATGAACTGTGTTCCGATTCTCAAATCCTCCTGCCTCTACATCCACCCAATACATACAGGGCCATGTACACACTATACGCTTACGCACCACACCAACACACACCATGTAAGTGGATTATACACATCTCAGCACACACAGCGCCTCTCCCATACACAACACATCCCTCTCTAGATGGTATTCTCTCACTGAATCCATGTCTCAGGTACTCATCTTCTTTGCTTTACTCTTACATGTCACCGTCAGTTCTTCACCTTCTGTTAACAACACAGCAATGTTGGCCTCTCAGACGTCAGACGACCTTGTTCTTTGAGAATTAGGGCCCAGTGAAGAGTCTGGTCACTGTTTTCCATGGGAATGGGTAGGGGGAGGAGTGAGTGAGTGAGTGAATGGTTATGAAAGGGAGATGGAAATCTGGTCCATGAGAAGATACAGGCTCTGATTTGCCTGGGAATGGCTATCTCAAAGGACCCTCTACCTATGAGCCTTGCATTTCATGGCCCTGGTGTTCTCACTCAGGCCTGGGAGTAATACAGGAATGGGTGCTTCTCACCTTGCAGGGAGAATCCGATTAGAGGGAGCTTTATTCTTAGAGCTGAGCCACCTGTCTTCTCTGAGCTCTGTGCTCACTGTGGCTAGAAACACTGCTTCAGGCTGAGGCATTTCCTCGGCCTTTCTGAAACTAGCACTTTGCAGGGACCCTATCTATCTGCTTGCTCCTAAGTAGATTCTTCCTTTCATTTCTATTTTATAGAAAATTTAACTATCAAGCCTAAGTCATACAGAAAAACCTGGGCAGGACTAGGCTTAGTGTCCTACTGTGTGGGGTCCAAAAACCTAAGTACTGTCCCTTTTCCTTACTGATCAGGTTATACTTTGGTGAAGCGGGGAGGGCTCCAAGTTTTTGCAGACACTTTCCTTTTAGTATAACACTGTATCTCAGGCCATGCTACTTTCTCAGACAAGGATGCTCCAGGCATAGTGTGTATGCTGATTTATGATTTATTATTTTTGATAGTCTTCTGGTGATTACATTAGGAAGTTACAGGAGTTGGTTCAGAGACCCTTGGTTAAATGCTAGGGGTTTGGGGCTGTCTGAGGGTTCCTGAGATGCGGTAGTCTCTGCTGATCACACCGAGGTCTCGGTACGCTGAGTCAGTTTGGGAAGCTCTGGATCTGTAGCTCCCACAGGTGGAATCTTGGACTTTTACCCTGGAGGAGGAGCCATGAAGACTTGTGGCGTGAGCCTGGATCTTAGTGACTCTGAAGGTCGGTGGCACCTTTGGAATGAGGACTTGGAATTCTGCAATCCTCCCGGCTGTCTGAAGTGAAGCATTCTGCTGTCACAGCTCACTGGCCGTGAAGGTTGGTGGGGGTCAGAAGGTTGTCCTCACATCCGGGCATCAACGCTTCATCTGGGTGGTGCCAGGCCTCTCCCTATATCTGTGGGAGAGCCCCAGGCACCATCCAGGACTTGTCTGGTAGCTTGCTTCTACATGGTCTGCAGGGCCTTGTGAGGTTTCCTGGGCGTGAGTGACAGCAGGCATGAAGAAGAGGCAAGGGCAGGCAAAATAAAGAGGGTAGAATATGGGGGGAGAGAGGAGGAAGACAACATTAAGACCCATACAGGGTTTCTCTGTGTAGCCCTGGCTGTCCTGGCACTCACTCTGTAGACCAGGCTGGCCTCAAACTCAGAAGTCCTCCTGCCTCTGCCTCCCAAGTGCTGGGATTAAAGGCATGCGCCACCACCTCCCAGCTTAAAACTCATACTTACACCTAAAAATTTAAAGATATCAAAAGGGTGAATCTTACTGCCCACTCTGAAACCTAAATGGGCCTTTTCTAGCATCAATTAAAATACACTGAGCAAGTGCTTTTTGAGTGAGAGTGGAAAGGGTAATAAGTAGTGGTGATACGATTATTTTCCTCTATGATTCAGGTTTATTCCTATCTGCACTGTGACATGGAAATTAATGGCACAGAATCTGGAGCTGAACTGCTTGGATTCAAAACCTATAGTGCAAACTAGCCTTCAACTGACAATACCTTCAACAAGTTTCTTTAACTTGACTTCTCTGTTGTTTGGCCCTGCATCCAAAACAAAACAAAACAAAAACAAAAAACCAACCAACCAAACAAACAAACAAAAACCCCACCAACAACAGTAATAGTATATAATTTTCAGGATACTGCAAGTGTTGGTGGATGTAAATACGTATGTAAAGCAGTACTTATTCATCCTCAACTACATGCAGTCATCATCAATTAGACTTCTGCACCCTATCACAAACATACAGACAAGCAAATAAATGAACAAATGAATGTGATTGGCTAGGATGAAAGACAGATCTATCTGATATGCAAAGTCACTGCAAACTATACTTACTGCTTTGGGTTACCCAGGGTGAGGATAGCTTATGGTGCAGATGAGGCTAATGAATAGAATTACAAGGATCAGGAGACAGGGAATCCTTTCCTCTGATTGGACTCCTGGGCAGTAAGGCTGCCACTTCCTTTCTAGTGGTTATTGTTCTGGGTCTACATGTTATACATATGTAACCACGATCTATATGTAGACCCTGGTGTTGCTACCCTGAAACCTTCAAGTAACCCCTCTTTCCCAGTGGGTAATCTTTATTATCCACTTCAGTTAAGCCCCTTGTAAAGAGAGAGGCAGCTGCATGGTAAGGGAACAGGCTCTGCAGCCTTCCACCCTAAGTCTGGCCTATGAGTTAAGTCATTGTGTTGAGCTTTGAAACAGAGAGTGTGGTCCAAATCCTTAGGACCTGGGCTTGTCTCAGGTATCAGGAGTCTTTCTACATAGCCTCTGAAGAGTTTCCCCTGGTGACCTTGTAACACATGGGAGGAAGATGACCTGACAAAGGCTAACAGCTTTGATCTGGTGGGATCTAGGAAGCTATGAGTCTGATTTAGGTCAGTGTTTAAAGCCCTCAGTAGCCAGCTGTGTTAGTGTATTGAGTTTTCCTTTCAAAAGTGCTGCCTGGACAGTATTGCTATGCAGATCGCCCTACAGTTTATAAAACCGCTTTAAGGAAACTCTATCCTGCTTCTCCCAGTAAGCTGCTAAATGTAGTCAACTTCAGCCTGCTATTCATTTATCACGTCAATTTTCAAAAGTGGTTTTGTTACTTCGGCACAGAATCCCAAGCCTTGCACATTGTGTCATTCTGTGGGCTTAGCCCAGCAAGTAGACACAAAACAGAGCTTGGGGAAAGTTTTAGAGTGAGTGGCAGTCACTCTGAGTGCCTAATTTCCCATTCTATAGAAAGTGGAGCAGGCACTCTTGCCTGTGATCCTGGTACAGGAGACTAGATGACAGGAACATGAAATGCTCTGAAATTCTGAAGTTGATTGCCCAATTCCCTTAATCATCTTCTCATTCCTTCTTTCTGGATCTCAGGTCTGTCCTGGAAGATGCTGGATGGAAGCACCAAGCCTGGGCAAGCATGTGCTCTGGGTTAGTGTTGCATAATCAGCAGCAGTGAAGAGTCAAGAGAGAGAAGAGAAGCTGGAGGAAGGAGCGCACACATACACACACACACTTGTTCACACACATGCACACACATACACATGTGAATGCATACATTCACATACACATACACCACATACACACAAACACACACATGTACATAGAAACATATACAAATACCACATACACAACGCCTATGTGCTATGCAACTCCATACACAAAGATACACAATACAAATGGCTTCTCAAGTGAGTGCTGCTGCCCTGGAAACCCAGGCTCCTCCATTGTGACAGGAAGACAGGTTCACAGGGTGTCGTGAACTTGGCCTGATGCCGAGTGTTCTGTGGACACAACCCTACTGATTTCTCAGAAGCAGCAAGTTGGATCCTGCAGCCACACACTTTCTACAGAGGAGGATGCTCAGAAACACAAAGCCAGCACACGTTGGAGCTCAGACTCCCACCCTATGGGCACTTTCCTTCCAGGAAGTTTCATCCTGACATTCTGTGGGAAACTTCCCAGTAGAGATTAAGCAGCCAGTCATAGTGCAAAAGACCCACGGAGCCTAGTGTTTACATGGTAAGGGTCCAGGAGAGATGCTTACTTCAGTCTTCTTGTTCTAAGTTGCTCACGAGTTCTGCCATGGAACTTTTGAAACATACACTGGAAAGGAAATCCCATCTCAACATAGGGTTGGTGACTTAGGTCATTCTCCTATAGTATTTATTGTATGCTCAACAAAAGGCTGCACTTTTACTGGACACAATGAGTGTACCTAGCCACATTCCACATGTGTGATGTGCGTGTTTATCCATCCCTGTCTGTATATGTGTATTTATGTGCCTAAGTCTGTGTGTGCCAAGTAGGTATATGTTTACGTACATGCGATGTGCATATCAGTATATAGCTATATATACACACGTGTGTGCATGAATTTGTATGCCTATATTTGTATAGTGTTTGTGTCTATATATGTAATAGGTGGTATATATATATGTATTTGTGTGTCTGTAACCCTAAATTTGATATTTTTGTGTGTCTATAATGTAGTGTGTGTGTAGGTTTGTGTGTAATA
The DNA here is from genome assembly GCF_008632895.1 of Mastomys coucha. NCBI lineage: Eukaryota > Metazoa > Chordata > Mammalia > Rodentia > Muridae > Mastomys > Mastomys coucha. The sequence goes on from NW_022196915.1 coordinate 23,883,877, forward strand.
TGAATGCCTTTGTGTAATTATATGGTGTGCGTATGTCTGCATGCATGTACTTGCCTACGTGTCTTTGTGGTTGTACAGGTATGTGGGCATGTTTAGTGTGTACGTGAGCACTCCTCCTTCCCTCAGTTCCTCTTTTCTCTTTTGCCTTTGTGCATCTGTGCAGGGAGGGGCTGGAGGAGAGGACAGGTTCCAGCAAGCCCTCAGTAGGGAGCTGGCACCTCTCTTCCCGCTACGTTTGCACTTTATTTCACAGGCTGCTGTGGGAGCAGAGTTGCTGGCAGCCGGTGCTCATCCTCCACCTTCCCTAGGCGGGTGCCTCACACTCAGTTATTCACGAGATATGTGTGAGAGAAGCAGTTATTTTTACCCAGCCCTGACAGGGTGTGATGGCAGTGTGGAGGAGGGGCTGTCAACCTTTCAGGGGTACTGAGGTTGGAGCTATCCTGTCTTCCTCATTTTGCTCCCCAATTCATTTACATCAACATTTCCTCTGGGAAGACAGGACTCTTGGTAACTGCTCATGGGCTTCTAGTGCCACAGCCTGAAAGAGCAAGGAGAACGATAGCCTTAGTTTGCAAGAATTTGCACTGGGTCTACTGAGAGCTAAGACACAGGTCCTCAAGTCAGACCTCTCTGGCTTGAGTTCTGCAGCCTTTCCACAGGGCTCTGCCTGCCCTAAGTTCTAGGACTCTGTACAAAAATCACAGAAGTCCGGAATCCACCCTGGGATAGCAACTCCGAGCTTCAGCCTGGTGCTGCAATCTGTGTGCTTTGGATCTGGACCTAGGCCTATTTACCTTACTACTACTCACTTTCTGGTCCCCCAGGTTTGGGAGAGTGTAGCTTGGCCCTTGCAGGTTTATGCTGATCATGGAGCCCAGCCTGGGATTAAGACTGAACCTCAGAGTCCCTGTCTACATCTTTGAGTGCAGCCTTGCCTTCTACCAAGCTGTCCTTCTCTGCATCCACATATCTCACACACTGGCTGGAGACCTTCTTATAGGTTCTGCTTCGGGTTTATAGGTGGGCTATGGTTTGCAGATGCTCTGGGCTCCTCTATCATGTAGCTCCTCTGTCTTTGCTCCTCCTGCTTGCTCACACCAGGCCTTCATGCTTGCTGTTTCCTCTGAACTATTTTCTGTTTTCTACCATCTGCATTCTGTCTCACAATTTTTCCATAAGTTCTCCCATCCAAGGATGGGTGCTTTCCCATATCTCTTCTCTCTTCCTTTCCTTTTTTTTTTTTTCACATCCTATGGAGGCTAAACTCAGGGCCCTGAGCTTTCTCTTCCACTGACTGAGCCACATCTCTAGCCCTTGAGCCATGAATTTACTGTGTATCTCTAGCTGGTCTCAAGAGTCACATTCGTCTTGTGCTAGCTTCTCTAATTCTGGAATTACTATGTGCTACCATGCCTAGACCCTGTACCTATTTTTTCTTGACAGAAAGTGTTCATCTTTAAATGATTAAATTATTGCCTCTTTAGGGGACTCTAAACTCTATGTGCCTGAGATTGAGTGTGGTCCCTCCGTACCAGCACTCGAAACCAAACAACTGGCTGGTCCCCTGGCCACCCTAGAAATCCTCCCACTTCCAGCCCAGACAGGATGAGGTCACTTACCTTTTCGGGCTTTAGAAGAGAGGTAACAGCAGGACCTGAATTTTGAGGACTTGGCAGAATGCCTTCTCCCTGAGAAGAAAAGGAATAGAGAGCCCTTTTTAGTGGGCCAGAGCCAGCATCAGGCCAGTATGTATAAGAATGACTTGAGAGAGCTTCTACGCACAAGATCCAGAGTTTAAAAATATTTATTAAAAGCTGGGCAATGGCGGCACATGTCTTTAGTTCCAGCATTCAGGAGGCAGCAGCAGGCTGATCTGTGAGTTCAAGGCTACCCTAGTGTACAGAGGGAGTTCTAGGACAGGCAGTGTTACACAAAGAAACCCTGTGTTAAAAAAAAAAATCAAAACAAACCACAACAAAAAAAAAGAATATTTGTTAAAAAACAAACAACCACGTCCAACAACAGAATCAGGATGAGGTTGTCAAGGGCAGGCAGAGGTAGCCTATGTTGTGTGGCTTTCCAGAAATAAAGTCAATCTTGGAGGTCACTGTACCTTCTGAATATTTCTTCCTCATGCTTTGAAAAAAACCTTAGCACTGTGGAGAAATGTCTTTGTGCTTAGACATTAATTTTAACTGGCAATCCAGGTCTGTAGTCTAAGAAAAACATCCTAAATACAGAAAACATTTTAGATACACAAAGCTTTTGTGACTGTATATTTAATATAGTGTGCCTGAGCACATGAATTCATTAATGAACACTCATAGGATGTCAAGTCGTGTACATACGTATCTGTTGAGTAATGCTATACCCTGAAGCTTCAGGATAAAATCCTAAATGGGGGGAAAGGTTTAAGGTCAAAGACACCATTCCCATTTCCATTAGAATCATATTGGTGACCTTGAAATTGTCCAAAAATAAGGCTCTGATAAATGGCAATGCTGTGCGCTGTGTTGAAGTTACTAGCCATTGTTTTCCTTAGAGAAGGTGCATTTTCTTTTTCTTTCTTTCTTTTTTTTTTTTTTTTTTTTTTTTTTTTTTGAGACAGGGTTTCTCTGTGTAGCCCTGGCTGTCCTGGAACTCACTCAGTAGACCAGGCTGGCCTTGAACTCAGAAATCCACCTGCATCTGCCTCCCAAGTGCTGGGATTAAAGGCGTGCGCCACCACTGCCCGGCCTAGAAGGTGCATTTTCACTGTAGAAACCTGAGCAGCAACAACCAGCCAAGCAACCAAAACCAAAAGCAAATGCTTCCTGTAACCCCATTCCTCAGGGAGGATCCTGTACAGGAATGAAGTCAATCATCAGTATTTTGGGTGATTAAGTAATATGGTGAAGGGTGTTTTTTAAAGCAAAAATTTATGTCCACTAAGTGTTAGAATCATCATAAGTATCAATATAAAAAAAATAGAAGGTTGGGTAAGAGAAAAATACTCTAATACTCAGCTTTTAGAATGAAGATATGTATGTACACAATAGGGGAATGGGGAGGTGACTCAGGCTTTAAGAGCACTTGCTGTTTTTCCAGAGGACCCAAATCTGGTTCCAAGAACTCAAGTCCAGTGGCTCACAACCATCTGTAACTCTATAGCAGGAAGTCCAGCACCCGCTTCTGGCCCTTCAGGGCATCTGCACACATGTGGCATACAGTCACATAAATAAAATAATAAATCTTAAAGGCAGCAGGTATATTCTTCTATACAGGGTTGAAAAGAGCATGTATGTTCCCACACATATATCCCCTTATTGTACATAATCTCATTCCTTCTGCAGATGGAGCTTTCTGGGCAGGATTTGAAATACTCAAGTTTAGATGGCCAATTGTTCATTTACACTGTCCCAAATGCAACACTGGTGGCAATAGAGGTCGCCTGACTTTCGAAACAAGAATGACTCGGTGAGTAGCTAGCTGAATGGATTTGTGCTCGTATGGGAAGTAGGCAACTATGTATAGTTGTCAGGTCCAAAAGAAACTCCACTCCCACAAATTCTGGTGCATGTTTTCCTCAATCAAAGGAGCCATTTCCTTATTACTTTCAGAAGAAACAAATGGCTGTCTGTGGAGCCTGTTAGCACACCAAAGTGCATACAGGCCTCCAGGACTTCTCAGGATAACAACTTCTTGCTCTTCTCAATTCTTCTCATCCTGTCCCTCTATCCCCAGCTTCTCCAAACCATGGGAATCTCTTTCCCAACCTTTCATTCCCGTATAACCGTGACATTTCAGCCATGCATGCTCTCTTTTGTCTTCCTTTCTTTGCCCTCTCTTTCTTGGTTTCCTTTGTTTAAATTCTCTTAGTCTTCCTCCTCTCTTGCCCTTCCTCTTCCATTTTTCTCTCATGATCAAGCTCTGTCTGCTGGCTATGTTCAGTGTGCTACTTCCTCTCTCTGCTCCAGACCCTTCCAGATGCCTCTGGCTGTACTTACCTCGCATCTAAAATACGCACCTTCCCTTTAATTGTACCTTGGAACCTCAATGTCTTCCGTTTATACTTCTGGTGCCAAAACTCTGTTGACACAGTAGGCCTGCAGCATCTTTGGGAGTATAAGATAGCGCATAGAAGCTCTAAAGCCTCAAGTCCCCAAGCTATTTGTTGGGCACTGTGGTGAACAAAATAACTACATAGTTCTCTCCAGTGTTCAGGACTGTCTGCTGGGACCTGTGCCCCGATAGTTTCTGCTCAAAGCCTTCCCAGACCATGGGATCAATGCTCAGGGACCAGAGCCCAGGGGCAGGTTACCTTCTGAGGAGAGAATGCAGAAACAGAGGAGCAGCATGCAGAGCAGACCGGAAAGGGCCAGAAGTCTCATAGTGAAGTAGCTGGAGTCTCACAGCTAGGGAGGAAGCAGTGCCACAAAAGACCTCCCTTTGGCCTCTGAAGACATTTATAGGGTGGCAGAAGGAGGCGTGTTCCCACAGGCAAGGCATCCCAGCCCTAGAAGTCTCATAAGTACAGTGGGCCCCTCCCAACAGGATAATAAACCAGCTCTTCAAGAAGTCTGGAGGACTAGGTGACTTACTGCATGTACTTCTAAATGTCTAGCCCTGAGAGCTGTTCTGTGTTGGCCTCTGTTGGTCAGTGGTTAGAAAAAGAAACTCTTGTGCAGTGAAAAGCCAAGGTTGAACGATAACTTTTAGAGTGAGCAATAACAACCATCAAATGTAGATCTTCCTGCTCTCTTGTAAATGGGGCTGGGAAATGGGTCATAAAACCAAAGACAAAGGCTCAGGGGGAGCCAAGTGGCCTGGGTTTGAATCCTGTCTCTGACATTTATCAGCCTGGGTTTGAATCCTGTCTCTGACATTTATCAGCAGTGTTATCTTGAACTTGTCATCATTAAATGTCTCTGAGTCTGCTGTCTGTCCATCTGTGAAGTGGACACAGAGCTGCCTGAGGGCATGTTCCAGAAGTCATCTGTACCAAGCTGGGTACTTATACCATTGTTAAATTATGTGGGGACTGAAGCTACTCCTTCGTGAATAACTGGCAAAGTGATTAAATAAAAAAGAGTGCTACATGCCAGCCTGAGCAAGGCGTGGCATCTGGGAGAATCTGACTGGATGAGGAAGGGACTGTTTCACAGCGGCAGGAAGCTAAATCATCCATCCTTTAGACATGCCTCGGACTGGGATGTGATGCTGTGTCTGATCCCAGAGACTGCTGGGCAAAGGGGTGACTGCCACACTGCATAGTACCATGCCAAATGCCCATAAAAGATAATGTACAGTCAGAGAAGGAAGGAGAGTATCCGAAGATGGATTAGATAGGGCAGTGGGCCAGTATGGTGATTCAGGTTGTGGTAGACTTCCTGGACCACAGATGAAAAAGGTATAGGCCTGGTGTCTTTTTTTTTTGCTGGACACTTAGGGCTCTTTTTCTGTCTGTGGTCTCTGAGACACATGGCCTAAGCATAGGGAGTGAATGGTAGACAGCTCTCTGTGGGACAGGGCAAACACAATATTCTTTTAGTTACAGGTTGAGAGGTTCAGTCCATTATCATCAAGGGAGGAGCATGGCAGTGTCCAGGCAGTCATGGGGGAGGAGGAGCTAAGAATACATTTTCATCTGAAGACAGGTAGGAGATTGACTTCTAGGGATCTAGGATGAGGGTCTTCAAGCCCATGCTCACAGTGACACACTTCCCCCAACAAGGCCACACCCAGTCAAACAAGGCCACTCCTCTTAATAGTGCCACTTCCTCTGCCAAGCATATTCAAACCACCACAGTGCCTTAGCTAGTGCCAAGCCCTGGCTTTGAGGGTAAGAAGAGCCAGGCAATCTCCAGTCTTTATAGGATAGTATGTGGGCAATTGCCACACACTCTACTGAGCCTTTGCTCAGCTCTGCTCAGACTCTCAACTCCTGAGCCAGCTCCTGTCCTTTCAGACCAAGCTCACAAATATTCCCTCTCAGGCTTTTCCAACACCTGGTGTGGTAGTGTTGATGGTTAGCTCTCAAACTTCTCTTTCGTCCCAGCAGCAAAGGTCTGGAAGACAAATGCCTGAACCCTGGGAACAAAAGGAGGGTAAGGCAGACACTGGGCCTGTGGCATCATTATGGTTCAGCTGTGAGTGGCACAGAGCTCTGTAATGCCTAGGTTGTGCTAAGAGTCTAAGGCCCCTGGCCACCTGTGCCCAGGTCAGGTTGTCATTCTGGAAATGATCGATGATAAGGTGCTAATCCTGAGATTCGCTGAAGAAAAACAAATTCCACCATTTTGAGCCAAATTTAAAGTAATTCTATTTAAGAATTAAATATTGAACAAGAGACAGACTTTGGTTTGGACCATTCCCTGGGATTTCTCAGCTGAATGGCTCCGAGACAATTGCAGGGGTTCATAAAGACTGACTTATAGGCCACTGCACTTTCCCATGAGGCTTTGTTGTTTTCCAAGAATTACAACTTCTAGCATGCCAAGAAGTTAGCTGGTTGTTGAGCGGATGGGACTTACAACTTAACTTTTGTGTATTACAAAAGCTCAGGCAAGAGGAGGTAATTTAAGAGAGGAGGAACTGGGTATATTACATATACCCATATCGGAACCTAAGGAATGAAAGATTGAGAAGCATGCAAATGTTCTTCAGCCGAGAGTGCAAGAAACATGTAGGGGAGGTGTCTCCAGAGAAAACGGTTGACTCTGGCTTAGGAAATATGGAGTGTTGGAAGGTGGGCCAGCCTGCAGGGACCCCGCCTCTGCAATCAGAAAGGTTTCTAGAGCTTTCATGTATTCTGCCTGTGTGAACACACATGGAACTTAAGATTGCCCTTATAGTGGGATGGTAACTATGCTTTGCCTTGATAGGCATACACTTTTTGGGATCATGGAATGGATGGCTCGCTCCATTCAGGTCCCATAGAAGGGTGTCACATTCTGTCCAATTCTCCAAGATCCTGGCAGACAAGTCAGACATCTCATGCTGCTGGAGACTGGCCCATGGAACATACTCTTCCCTTGAGGTCCTGTTTGCTGCCTGCTAGAGAAGCGGTTTAGGCTCATGTCCAAAATGGTTCAGTAAGAAAATCAATGGCCAAGGGACATTTTAACCAGTAGCCTATACTTTTTATAGATGTGAAAAAACTTTACAGTTAGTTTACCCAAAGAAACTAGTTCCAGTTCCTTGTCTGTAGGATTTTGGTCACGTCCTACAGTCAGTCTGCCAGCTAAATTGCTCTTTCCCCTCTAATGCCACCTCAAGAATAGACACAGCTTTGTTCCAACAGTGGCTGTCCCATCTCTCTCCTGGACACCAGCTCTGGAATTGTTCCTGAGTGGGTACAGAAAGTAGCAGAGTGCTGCCTAGATCTTTGGACCCAGCAGGTCAGGCTCCGTTCATTCTCCTGCGATTTCTCAGTGCACCACCATGGACCTGGAAATGGGCTTTTGACTCTTAGCACAGACTGTTCCTCATTACAGGACAAAGCCACAAGGACATTGTTCAGTTAAGGGTGGGAGGAATCGGCTATCTTTGGAGATTTTCCTGACACACACAAGCCAGAATTCTCATATTTGCAGGTTTTGCTGGGGACATAAGTTTCAAAGGAAGAATGCATTCCTGTGTTTGGATTCTGCTTCTTTTTTAAATGTTCACAAAAACGTATTGAAGCAAATTAAAATAGTTTAAGGAGGGTAGATAAGATGAACCCAGAGCACAGCCTCATACCCAGGGACAACCGTTCTTCTTGGATTTCCACTTACTTTTTTTTTTTTTTTAAACATTTCAAAGATAACTGACAACCTCTTATTTTTTTAAAAAAGAAAGAAACACCTCTGGCTCTTTAGAATATTCAGAATCTCATGTTGAGCTGAGAGAAGTGAAAATGAGGAGCATTTTAATGGGCACACCTGTTAGTCTTAAGCATTTGCAGTTCTAGTATGGGAAAGAAAATAACCCACATTTGAATGGTTTCCAAAGATAATTTTGAAAACTTGGCAGCCATCCTGAGGAGAAAGTCTTTGGAGACACACCTAAAACAAAGGGGATTTCAAATCAAGAAACATTTCAAATCAAGTTTGTCATCTCTCAGAGCAATGACGAAGAAGCTGCCCAAGGCTTCTCCACCATTTGCTCACTTTCTGGCCTGCGTCCCGTACCTCAGGCTGTACTTACCTCTTCTTTATAGATCTCATGGTTCATCAGAAATGACTCTACCTCCTGTGTGTACGGCAAGAAACAACTAATGGAGGGTGACAGCAGGTACCAGGCCCTAGCACTCCTTTATTGTGACATCAGATTCTCTCCCCACTTGACCCTGAGCAGAATGTAAGAAGTCATAGTCTTGAAGGCATGAGGGTCTCTCCAGTGGAACTATGTTTGCCAGGCTCCGAAGCTGTTGTTCTTGCCAGAGTTCCAGGGTGTATGTGCAGGGGAAGCCCTGCAAGAGGGTTTTAACAGTTTGTAGCTAACTTGAGTGGAACTTCCTCAGATTCCTTCATTCTGCCCACTTGGTCTTGACTGCCTGTGGGCGTTATGCTGCTGCTGGCAAGGCTGGTGTATGCACTGGGGTCCTGGGGATGTTCCCTCAATCCCTGCCCTTGAAGAGGGCCTAGCCTCTTCTCTCACTGCTGTGGTGAAGCTTCCTACTGGTAACTCCTACCTCTGCTGCCAGATAGTTCTCCCACAGCCTTGGTTGTGGGGCTACACTTTCCATGGAGGCAGCAGTCGGTATTGGGGTTTCCTCTAATGACAAGGTTCCTGAATATTGTGTTCTTTGCCAGCCCACAATGGCTCGCAGGGAGACTTTTTTCCCCCTTCTGCTCTTCTATGGGCATTACAGACTGGTGTTGAGCCTATGATGCCAGTCTCTGTGCTCTTGATGGAAATAGCCCATCTCCATTCACTGCTTTGAGTTAACGGCTTTAGAGTTCACATAGGAGCATACATCCCTTTGGTTTCTGCACCTGCCTTGTTTTGCATTCAACACAATACCCAGGTTGCTGCTTTGAGCAGATTTGCCTTTCCAATGTTTAGTAGGATTATGTTAGACATATACATAAGATGTCCAGTGCCCACTCAGCCACTGATGGTCACTCAGGTTCATTCTCTACCTTGGCTATTGTCACAGTGCTAGGATGAACATGGGTGTGTAAATATCTTTTTAGCATACTTATTTCACTTTCTTAAGTTGTATACCCCAAAATGGAATGACTAGCTCTTTCTATTCCAATAGCAACCTACCTCCGAACAGCATCCAGACTCTGCCTGTGTTAAAAGATATCTGATGCTTCTTTTCTAGGAACCGTCTTCTCTTACTACATTAGGGACGGACACACACACACACACACACACACACACACACAGGTCTTCAAAGTTATAACAAGACAATATTTGCACATATCGATTTTGATAGATGAGGACAAGTAGAGCCCATGTGAGCCTTGGCAGGAAGGAGGGTATTGATAGAACAGGAGAGGCAAGGGTTTCTGCTTAGGACTGAAGAAGAGCAGGAAGGCTCAGGATGGATCTGGTTGGCATCTGCTCTGTCCCTTGCTACTCAGCAGCAGCCTTTCCAGAAGAGGTGTTGCTCCACTTCCCCAGAAGCAGAAGCCCTAAGGTAGAATGAAGACTTGTGTGGAACTGCTGGAGATTTGCAGGAATTGCTGGAGGGCAATCCTGGGGTAAAGTCAATTCAGCTGGAAGAGTAAAGGGTACAGACAAGACATGCTGGGCCATGGGCATTTGAAGGCATAACGTCAGTGCTTCAGTGGGTCTTTCTGACCATCTACCAAGGAGCTTTTCTATCAAGTGTTTCAGTGTTCTCACTCACTCTCCAAATGGACTTCCCATGTTTCTTTCCCATGGACTAGAGAAATGGTTTATCAGTTAAGGGTGTTGGCTGCTCTTCCAGAGTACTCAGAGTTGGCTTCCATATTAACTCCAATTCAAAGAGGGCACCAGGCAAACATAGGAGACACATATATACATGTGGGCACAACACTTATATACATAAAATACTACCCAGGGGCAATTATAATACATTGAAAAATATCAAACTCCCTGTTTCCTTACCAAATGACTTTCTTTCCTGTCACTCAATTTACTAGTTAAAAAAATAAAAACAAAACCCAATCCTAATTTCTGCAGTTCAGTATTCTGTTACTTTTGTGCCTATGTGTGTGCACATAAACACACTCATGCACCCACGTATGAGCTATGCCTGTGTGAAGATTAGAGGTTCTCACCTTCTACTATAGGGATCCTAGGCTTGGCACCAGGTGTCTTTACCCACCAAGTCATCTTGACAGTCCTCCCTCCACTTCAGCTTTAGGAAGCATCATTCTATTTAAACAATTTCAGCCGATTATACTGAGGTTTTGAGACACCCACAGTGGCATTACTTGACCGCCAGCACAAGGAGAGCCCTGAAGACTTTAGTTTGCATCACCACTATACAGAATTTGGTCAGGGTCCTGCAGTGAACATAGTGGAGCTGAGTTCTCTAAGTAGGTGAACATTCCCTACACCTGGTGCCTGTAGAGATGAGGCTAGACTTTGTTTTCAGCAGAGTACCAACATTTCTCAGAACTTGTTAAAATTACTTTCGATAATCCTTTTTATTCTCTGGATGATCTTGAGTCATTTAAGTGTTACTTCCCAGGATCTGTTACTTAAGAATGTCTAATAGATACAGCAATCCCCTGAGTCGTTTATGAGTCACTTGGGTGTGCTAATATCTGAAGAGTGACACGAGCTGTGAAGACCCAGAGTGCTGTCAAGACTTTAGATCATTGCTCACCCCCAGCAAGGGTCTCTGCCTCAAGCACTGTGTGGTACAGGCCAAGTGCTTTCTTTCAAAACCAGTAGATCTCTCCTGGTTACTGGCCATCAGTTATAAATGTTCAGAGTGACATGTCTCTGGTCATTCATTCCTTCTTTCCACAGTGGGTACCAAGATTTCCTTCAAGGACTGCCAAATTTCAGTCTTGAAAACAGATCAAATTAACTGGTAAAGCTTTTAACTTCCCTTCATCATCCAATCTCAATCCACTCTGCATTGTCAAGATCAACCTACTCAATGTGCTTTGACCTGTTCATGCTCTCCTGCAATGCTCTTTGAACCCTTATTGCCTTAAAATAACACATGGGTGGCATGCGTAGACGTCAGAAGATAACATTCAGAAGTCTATTTTCTCCCTTCACCATGTGAACTCCTGAGACCCAGCTCAGGTTACCAGGTTCAGTGGCACATTTCCATCTCACAATTAAAAATTGGTAAAGGCAATTATGGATGCACAAGCAGCTCTCTCTGTAGTAGGATGTAAAGTCTTGGTATATGCTCAGGAGTGATACAACTGGATCATGATAATTCCATTTCTAGCTTTTGAGAAACCTCCAGATTGATTTCCAGAGTGGCTCTACTAGTTTACACTCAACAATGTCCAAGGATTCCCTTTACCTATAGACAAAAAAGCATTTGTCATTTATATCTTGATCTTGGCAGTTCTGAATCAGGCCTGATTCACAATAGCTAGGAAATGGCATCAAGATGTCTATCAACTGATGAATAAGGAAAATAGTACTCAGTAGTATAGAACAATTATGAAATTTGCGGGTAAACGGACTAGAAAAACTTAATAAAGTGGTTCCCCAGGGAAAGATAAAAGCCTTATTTTCTCTCATATGTGAATCCTAACTTTGAATTTTTTACATTTAACCTGGAGTACATGTGCAAACCAGGAAACTGGAATTGAGCCATTGGACTGGCTGCCTTAAGGGAGGGAGAGTAACATATTGGTAGAAAGGGCCTACTGGGGGAAAGGTTCAATAAAGGAGGGGGCAGGGAAGAAGGAAATATGGTTGGCAAGAAGGCTCCTCAAAGTGAAGGTGCCATGGCATGGTGGCTGTATGAAATCCAGGATTTTCTAACCAAAGAAAAAAAGCCCCATTAGAGGGGACAGTAGAATTCAGGTTACAGGTAAAGGAGGGTTCTGGGGATTAAATGAACATAGGGTGATCCCTGTAAGGAGGGTATAGAGGGGGTTCTAGCCAAAAACTAAAGATACATGAAGCAGCCTTATGGAAACCAACAAGTTTGTAACTGAATATATATGAAAGGAATTTGAATGGAATGAGTAGATAATGCTGCTCCCAGTAACAAGCACAGGATCCATGCATTGTTGGTCTGGTATGCCTGGGAGACATCCCAAATAAGCTGTTGTTACTGCTCTTGGTTGCCCACCAAAACTAGATGGCAAAACCCCCATTGCTGGAGACATACAAAAACCAACTTTGAAATGGCCAGAATATACTACATGTTGGCTAACTTACATAGCAAAGTAGTGTGCAGCCTGCTGCTCTTCTTTGATGTTGGACCCTGAATGCAGCAATACTGAATGTGGGCAAGATGTGGCCATTGGTACAAAGATGGGCATGAAGGTTTTGAAGGTAACCAAGGGCTTTTAGATTGAATATGAGGCCTATGCCACAAAAGGGATTTCATACTTGGTACTAAAAACCTAGATAGACGCTTTTAACTTGGAAGATCATAAACTTCAGAGGATAGTATTTGCTGTTTTCTTTTCTTCTCTTCTTTCTTTTTTTTTTTTTTTTTAATAATGTTAAGCTTACTCCCAAATATGTAATATCCATAGACTACTGTTGCTTTCAACTTTGGTCAGATAAACTTCTTTTTGGAATGTAGTGGTTAATGCAGATTCCAAATGGCTAAATTACTGAGTGGAACTGAGTGTTCAGCCGTGCATGGGTCTTCTATAGCAACCATCCAAGACTTGAGAAACTTCACAGGCTGTGCAAAGAAATGTCGGACAGACTGCTGTGAAATGGTCTGACTTCTGAACATGGTTAGCATACACATCCACTCACAGCATGTGATTACCTGCACAAGATCCAGCCAGTCAAAATTCTAGTAAAAATGGAGGGCCCTCTGATCCTACCCTCCTAGTTGTTGGTAGCCGATGGCGGTTAAGGAGAGTCCATTCTCCACCAGGGGCATAGTTGCTGCTGTGCTGCCCCTGCCTCTGTGGGTAGGTCACATAACCACATACATATGTGCAGCATCAACTGAACTCTGGGTTATTAATAACTAAAAAAGGGACCAAGTGAGAGTACACAAAGGTGTGGGGCACTAGGAGGAAGAATGAATAGCTAGTTGTGACAAATGTATAAAACTTTCCAAGACTAAACAAATAATCCCTAAGCACAGAATAAAGGCGTTTGTCACCGATTGAACAAACTGAATGTATATACCACTTCAACATTTGCATGCCTCCAGGACTTGCCAAGTGAACCGAAAAAGCAAAACCTTTCTATGTAATCGTAAGGGCCTGTGATAAGATTTCAAATGATAAAACATTTCAAGTCTTGCCTAAAAACCTATCATTTTATGTGTCAACTCTATTTTGTGAGGGAAATAAAGTCACCCACTCACTCAGTATATGTAATCAAGATCCAAGAAGCCAGGTTTTTCCATTATCATTTTCAGAACCACTACCCAGCTAAGCACATTTTATATAACTCATTTTACAGTCTTTATTGTTCCAGCAATGACGCTAAACGCTGTAAAATACTACCATTAAAATAAAACAACAGCCCATGCCAGGCAGAATGGCTCAGTGGGTAAAAGGTGTTTGCTACTTAGCTCAGCAACCTGAGCTGAATCCTTGAGACCCATGATGCTGGAGGGAGAGAACCCTTCAAGTTGTCCCCCAGACCATCACATGCCGACAGGATACGACACCTGTGTACCCACACATATAAAAAAAATCCTTGATCTTATTAATTTCTAACCTACACCACTGTTGAAATCATATTTGTTTTATAACTATATGAAATGAAACTTTGGGTTTTAAACTGCTACTAAAAACAACAGGTCCTTTAAGATTTCAACTTAACATGACAGTGAAACTTTATGGAGACTAAAGACAGAAACTAGGCATTTAGATTTTTTTACCGCAGGGGAAACCCAACAGCAACCGCTAAACTTCACACAATGCCCAATCATATGTGCATTTACCCCACAGGGGAATGTTCTGTCCATCTTACAGTTGAGGAAACTGGGCATGGGGAGGTTAGGTCATTTGTTGAGGGTCATATAAGAAATCAGTCAAAATTAAGATGGAGGCAGGCCATCTAGCCACAGGTCTCTTGTCTTAGCAGATTGCAGTAATGCAGGCACAGTAAAAGCCCAAGTTGCTTTCTTATTCAAGACTCTGGTGAAATGGACTGGATGTATCAGGAAGAAAAAAGTACAGCAATAACCAGTTGGCTGGAACTTTTATTTCAGAAATAAGCATACAGTGTACTTTAAAGTGATTAAAAAAAGATATTTATGGATTACTGTAATAAATACTTCTCAATAATAGTTATTCTGTAAATTACGCATACAGCCTTCAATGAAGAACCCCTTGCCACAAACAAGGGATCTGTATCAAAGTCTTCTGTCACGAGGAAGCTGAGCACCTCCCCATTACACTTTTCATTCAAATTATTTCCCCAGGTCAACTAAGTTTGCTTTGTTTGTTCATGCTTAACCTAAGAGGGAACGTAGGAAGCCAACAGTTTTAGAAGAAAAACCAATCCTAATCTTAGCATAAGCCACAAAGAGGCTTTTCTGACAGCTGTCAAAGCTGTGATGAGAAAAGCAAGCATGCTTTCAATTAGATACCGAGAAAATATTAAAAAACAAAAAAAAAAACAAAAACAAAAAACAAAACCTGTCCAACTACAAATATACCATACATTTGAAAGCAAATGAATCTTGAGCTTTGGAGTACATTATACTGAGTATAGCTGGTAGGTTTTTTGTTGTTTGTTTTAGAGACAGGTCCTTGTCTGGCCTGGAACTCATTTTGCAAACCTGGTTGGTCTTGAATTTAGAGATCTGCTTGCCTCTGCCTCCCAAATGCTGGAACTAAAGGTATATGCACCACTAACAACCAGCTTGTTCTAAAAGACTTCATAGTAAAACTCACATACACATTAATTCCAGCAGGGATTCTGTGTATGGTTAACCCTCTGGACTGTCCTGACAATGAGTAGTCAACCCCAAGGTCATTAACAGCACAGAAGAAAGACCCATGTCTTCATTACCACGTACAGTGGTCTCTTGTTCCACATCTCTGATACCTTTCACTGGCTCACCACAATCAGTGCTGTCCTAAGCATTCAAAATGACTGTAGATGATTTTTACCTTTCTGACCTCTATACGAAAACTTGTCACTCATGACATCATTTAAATATTCTGTATGCTCCCACAATATGAAGACACACTAATTAGGTAACTTTTACTTATCCAATCAATAAAACAATACTTGAAATCTTCTAAAAAATCTTTGTTCACAAATTCATCAAAGTAGTTTTAAAGTATGAAAGCATAACAGATGAAAAGGTATGTGCTTATTTGGAAGACATCTATTGCATTTATTCTCTAAAAGAAAAGGCAGGCCTGAAGGGTCACATTACTGAACATTTTAAACATAGTGACAGGTTATCTTCTAAACCTCAGGAATTCTGATGGTGCAAACTGCAATGACTATTTGCTCCTATTAAACTAGCAAGACATCAGTAAGCAGAGACACCACAAGTGGTCACTTCATTTCTTTCTGTTGCTTCCAGTTGCTAGCATAGCTGCAACTCTCATAAATATATTTAATGTATCCATGTAGATTGTCAACATCCTAGAAAAAAATCATAGATAGATGTGAGTTTAATAATAATGACAATATAGTTCTTTAGTACAAAAAAGGAAAAATACTCATTATTCCTAGTGTTAGTTATTAAATGGAAATTAAAAATACAATGTTTAATGTTAGTCAAAAGTCCTAAGCTAGATAACATTCAGTTTTCCTTCTTGTAGAACCAATCATCTTTTAGAGATGGACACAATTTTTAAAGAACTATTTATTCTCTGACATCCTGCTAGGAGTATCAAATCTGGGTGTCAGACGATGGGATAACCAAAACAGATCAAAGGAACACACCTTTAAAAACTTGCAAGACACAGTCTGGCATTTCCAAATAGGATAAATATGTTCACTTGATCCCCTTTAAGAAAGCTGCTACAAAACTACAAGTGTTATATCAACATTTTAAAAAGCTATTATACTATTTTATTTTTAGGTAAAGGGAAAAATTACTAAAAATGTGAGAGACACTCTGAAACTCTAGGCAGAATCCAAGAAAAGAGAAAGAACACTATTTTATATTATTGAATGCCAACATGAGTTGAGTACATCTAAAACACAAGGAGAAGGGTCTTCAGGGCTGTTTTCCCCTCCTTACACATTCCAGTTAATTATGTGCATTACAACAGGCAGGATGTGTAACTCATACCTACACGCTCTACTCGGTTAAATTGTAATCAGTTTTCTACTATACACTCCAACAGAAGCAGCAAGATTTGACCTGCTGGAACACCCAGGATTAGTCCTATTTGCTTATTTGGAAGTATGGTATTCAAAGATATAATTACAATGTAATTTGGAATGAAGTTATACTAGAGTAGGATATGTCTGGTGGACTTATTAAAATAAAAGACAGATATACGACACAGGGAGAATGGCAGATGAAGATGGGTGACTATCTACTAGCCAAGGATCACCAGCAGTCATAAGCAGCTGAGAGACAGAGGACAGAGTCTCTCTCAGAGCCTTCAAAGTTCCCCACCCTGCCTAACACCTTGGTTTAATACTCTGGCCTCAGGAACTGAAGAGAATAAATTATAAGCCACTGGTCTTATGCTACTGTGCTATGGTAGTACCCTGTGAAACTAATACAGAACAAAACAACATGGAACACAGTAGTAACAATAAGAATTACTTACGAATTGATGGGATCATACTTTTGAGCTCCATACATGGGTGTTATTTCTGCACGTTTGATTACTTTCTGAGTATCATGCAGAAGGAACATGCTGAAAAGAACTAATCCACCATATATTGCCACTGAGTACAGAGTGGCACCAGCCACAGAGGTAGGGGGAAGAAACATAGATCCTGAAACAAGAAAAAAAAATTATATATATATATATATTGATATATATAAATAAAAAATTATATATATAGATATAATATACTTATTTTATAAAAAAGGAACCTCCTACAACTGGATTTATAGTTTCCATTATTTAAGGCTACCTTTGTTTTTCTTGACATTTGAGTAGGTACTTATACAGTTTTATGGATAGTCATTTCTCCAATGGGTTACTTGTGAACATTAGAGCAATTTCCAAGTCAGCTTGATCATTTCCAAATAATTTAATAAAAAGAATAGTTAACTATAAGCCAATATTTTATGATGCATTCAAATAATCAAACCCCAATCAAATCTTTTAAATAGCTTTAAAAACTAAATCTTAATGCTTCAGAGTACCTGAATCCTTTAAAGCATAGCAGCTTACCCAGTGAAGACACAAAGACAAGACCCAGGCCCACTCCCAGAGGTGCTCCCATGTTCAGAAACTTCTCACTAGGTGCACACATGGCCACAGTAGAGAGGCCTCCCACAATACCAGCGGTGTACCATGCGGCTCTCAGGAGAAGTGGCCCCCCTATGATCGTCAGAGGAGCCACAACTGCACCCATCACACCTGGGGAGACAGCAAAGGCTTAGTAAATATCTACTAAAGGACCATCAACGAGAAAATGTCACTGTGAAGGTGATTCTTATGCTAAGCAATGCAAACAACAATTTTACAATTAGGTAGTTCAATATTACCATCTAAACTATACAATTAATATGTGTGGCTATACAAATTCTCTACCACATCAATACTGGGTCACAATTCAAACAGTAGCCTGCATTTTCAGTAACTTTGTAAAAGTCTATATAAGCCACTATCTTGATCTTAGACCACTACTAGATTTCACAATTATTGAGACAGAACTCACACAAGGCAGATAGCTGAAGGTCAGACCTACTGCTGCTCAAAGGGAAGAGCTAAAAGGGAAGTGTGTGGTGGAACTGAAATGTAGACAGGCAGACACTGAATTTGCCTCACCTCAGCTCATTTCACACTTTAAGAAGAAAGCTCAGTTGTCAAGACTTACAAAAATCTTCCATAGGAATTACAAAGTAGGAGGGCATAATGGCACCTGTCTTTAATCCCAGCACTAGACTAGGAAAGCAGAGGCAGGTGTATCTCTTTGAGTTGGAGGCCAGTCTGTTCTACATAGTGAGTTCCAGGACAGCCAGAGCTACATAGTGATACCCTGTCTTGAAAAAACAAAACAGCAAAATATTACAGTGACATATTATTTCCAATTACCAAACATCAACAAAACCTCCCCAAGGAAGATCTCATGTTACAAAACTATTTCAATAGAGGAATAATGTAAAGTTGTTCCTTTAATTTTCATGATGCCAGGAGTCAGGTATGAGTGTGTGCAGCAAGCCTAATACCATTGAGCTACATACCCTGCACCTGCCTTTGAGAGAGGGTCCAGTGTTACTTAGGCTGTCTTTAATTCCCCTGACAGCCTTGTGAGTAGCCATGACTACAGGCCTGTACCACTAGACCTGGCTCTTGTTTTACTAGTGTATAAGCATTTGTGCAGTGTGTATAGAGAAATGCATGCTATGCTGTGGAGGTCAGGGGACAACTCTATAGAGCTACTTCTCTTCGATTCTTTTATGTGGGGACTCCAGAGATTGAACACAGGTTACCAGGCTTGTGTAGCAAATGCCTTTATCTGCTGAGCTACCTTGCTGCATCTCAGCTCTTTTCTTCTAGATAGTTTATCTTACAGTATAACCTCAGAGCTATCTTCATACCAACCTTCAATACCACTACCTTTAAAGCAAAGGCCTGGTGATAATGCACCAACAGTGACTGTATGAGATTGTGTTTTCCAAAAATGAGGTTTACTAAGTCATTTAAAACTGAAGAGCCACTCAAAAAGGCCACTATTTAAAAGTCAGATGTGTCAAGAAACTGATACAGGAAGGTAGGAAGATGCAGGCCAGTCTGGCATACCTACCAAGACCCCACCTCAAAAACTGAAAAAAAGAAAATAAGCCAAAAAAAATAATAGGAAAGTGAATATACAAGACAGTTTAATAAGAATTTAACAGAACATACCTGAATGCAGCATCCAAGCCAGATGCTTTGGGCCTGGGCTCTGCTCATATGATATTGCTTGTACGAGCATTCCAGCTCCAATCATGGCTGCAAAGGTTGCACCAATTGTCTGGAAGACACACATTAAGAGAAACAGATCCTTAAAGGAGAGGCCCACACATTCAAGTACAAATAGTCACTATGAAGAATACTAAACTGAATCCTGTTACTTTATCCAGCATACTCGGGTTTCTGTTTCTAGATCCTTTCAGCATTGACTACATTATCAAGAGCGCCCTCTACTGCCACAGACATCATTTCCAATCTGACAGGAAAATAAAACAACTGGGTTTTGTGGAGGATGAAAACCAAACAAAATAAATGGATGCTGAAAACCATACTGGATTATACCTCACTTTTTTTTATGGAGAAACAATGACTAAAAACTGCTTCCTACACAGTTTGTTCATGGCAATTCCTAGTTGTTTATCTCAATTGTATATTTTTCTTTCAAGATCCTAGTAATTTTGCTTTTTACCTTTCCACATTTTACATCTTAGTGATACTGAATGGGTAGGATTGAAAAAATGCTCCAAAACCTCATGTTTCCTTAACTGTATCCACTGTGCTTTTAAGAATTCATTGTGGGGCTGGAGAGATGGCTCAGTGGTTAAGAGCACTGACTGTTCTTCCAGAGGTCTGAGTTCAATTCCTAGCAACCACATAGTGGCTCACAACCATCTGTATATACTCTTCTGAGGTGTGTGTCTGAAGATAGCTATTGTGTACTCATATAAATAAAAATAAATAATATTTAAAAAAAGAATTCATTGTGAGGCACACTTTTAATTTTAACACTTGGGAGGCCCAGGCAGATGAATCTCTGAATTTAAGGTCTGCGTGGTCTACACACTATGTTCTACGACGACTAGGAACTTGCCTCAAGAAAACCAATGCCAGTCTTGCTACAAACTGAGTTCTATGACAGTCAAGGCTGATAGAAGACCTTGTCTCAAAAACCAACCAACCAACCAACCAACCAACCAACCAACCAACCAACCAACCAACCAACCAAATAAACAAAAAACAAAAATAAAAGAAAACCAAACCAAACCAAACCAAACCAAACCCAACCCAACCCAACCCATCCTGGAAGAGCAGTGAGCTAAGTCAGCAGATAAATTTCTGACTGAGCTTCAAATGCAAACCTGAGGTCCTGTGTTCATCCTCAAAATCCACAGAAGCAGAAAGGAGAGAACCAACTTCACACAGCTGTGCTCTAACCTCCACATGCAAGCCATTAGCACTTATGTACATATCATAAATACACAAGACACATTCATACACCTTCCTTACTACGTGACTGAATTACGTATCTCAGAAGCTTTTCTAGTAGGCACTTTGCACAACAGTGGCAGTTATCTGTCATATCCCAAAGTCACTTGAAAGATGTTAGGTCTCATACCTGGAACAAATGGCTGAGGTGCCTACTTAACATATCAAAGTGGACCATCAGGTTCTCCCTGCATCCCCAAGTCCCCACCTGTTACTGAGCCCTCCTGGCTAACACACTCTGTCCCCTACCCTAAACCCTCAAGCCAGGGGGCTGGGCTGCTGCTCTTCCTACATAATCCAGACATTTTACCCACCCTCTTTGTAGCTGGTTCCCTTCTCTCAGTTCTCCTTTTCCCCATATGTCTCAAGGTCATGACCCTTGACATATGGACATCTTCCAGATGTTCTTGCCTCTGACTATGCTATTCTATATATCTACAACAAACTTTCTCCTCTACGTTTCCTTTCCTTTCCTTTTTTTTTTTTTAAATTCAAGAGAAACTGCCTCCCTGCCTATTTGTATCAGCTCCTTCCTTCCTGTATGGTCTACCTCTTCTCTTTTCTTTTTTCTTTTTTTCTCCCCGAGACAGGGTTTCTCTGAGTAGCCCTGGCTGTCCTGGAACTCACCCTGTAGACCAGGCTGGCCTCGAACTCAGAAATCCACCTACCTCTGCCTCCCAAGTGCTGGGATTAAAGGCGTGTGCCACTACTGCCCGGCTTCTACCTATTTTCTTAACTATTCTTAGTAGCATAGTGGCATTTTGCTACAGTGGCTAAGGTCTTACCACAGAGCTTTCTTGTAGTCTTTGGTATTGTAGTTTTATATATATTTTAATATTTCAGACTACTGCTTTATATGTTGTGCATAACTTTAAATTACTCACCTGATTCCAACTGGCTTTCCATGAGAACTCACTTTCACTTATTCTTTGCCTTCATGAATCCTTAGGCTAGGAGATGCTATATTATATTACCATAAGGATTCTCATCTTATTCAAGGCACAGGAAATATGGATTCCAAACTTATAGTGCTGGGTTCCCTGTACAGTGCACTTTGGATCTCCACCACAGAGCAGCACAACCCATATCTGAAATCATACCATGCTAGCTAGTGGTAAAGAGCTGGCCTAGAATGTGCTGAGCTACATAGGTTTGGTTCTTGATACAGGGAAGAAAAATATATTACTAAACATATGTGAGAAAGGGAGAGGCCATTAAATGGAAGAACACTGCATCATTTTCAAGTATGTGTTTTAATAGGTTTAAGAGATAGAAACTGAACTTAGGGGCATTCTTCCTATTTAGCAGCAGATAGAAAATAACTTCTATTTTGTACCCACTTGCTGAAAAATAAAGTAAAAGCAAATTCATCTTGCAGATCAGTGTGAAATTCCTGTCCCCAAAGCCCAAGCTTTCTGCATTGTTACAAGAAATTAATATAGTGCCGTTGACATATATTAATGATCTTACTTAAGAAATCTTTTGATCTTTATACAAAAAAGCAACAAAAGAAATCAAACATCCAGGATCATCTTCCCCACAAAAACAGCAAGTAACTAACTTACCACCCAAGAGCCTGTCATCATGAAGTTCATGAGAGCAGGTGTTCTGGCTACTGCCAAGGCAGACAAAGCTGTTAAACCAATACTTCCTGCTAAGTACATGTAAGTAGAATGAATTCTATCCTTCACATACTGAGGCCAAATTCTGTAAAAAATGTGACAAGGTTAGCTCACAGAAGTATGGGTATAAATTCTGACTAAATCATTCATTAGATACAAAAGACTCTAGGATAAATGACTTTAATGGCCTCAACCTTATTTACTATGGAACTAGTAATTAATGGTGGTGATGATGATGATGGTAAGAGTTTATGCAGTCCTGCCTGGACTCTACTTCCCAAGTGCTGGGATTAAAGGCATGCACTATCATCCTTGGCTATGATCGAAATAAGAATGGACATCTTAGAGCTGTGGAAGATTAAATGACATAAACCATACATTACATATAAAAACACATAAAACTGGGGGCTGGAGAGACGGCTCTGTGGTTAAGAGCACTGGCTGCTCTTCCAGAGGTCCAGAGTTCAATTCCCAGTAACCACATGGTGGCTCACAACCATCTGTAATGATGCCCTCTTCTGGCACACAGGTGTATTATGCAGATAGAATACTCATAAAATAAATAAATCTTTTAAAGAAACACATAAAAACCAATACACATAAAAAACCAATACATTTTCTTCTTGTCTGAATATATAACCTTGGTAAAAGATTCTTATTTAGGCTTGAATAAATCTATGACTAATGAACAAAAGAGACTCTATACATTCATGCATATTACAAATGGGAACCAGGCAAGGCATTCCAAAAGTGACTAGAGACTAAATGGGAAGAGAGCAGGAACCTTTACTCGAAGGAAGGATTTTGGTTGTGTGGGGAACACTTTACTTACACAGCCTTTTCAATGGCTCCAATCTCATTAGACATTCCCAAGCCATAGTAGCACAGCGCTCCAAGACCAACTGCTGCTCCTCCAGCAACAAACCACCTTCCCATTTGATCAACTGCAAGCACAGCAACAAACACAGGCTAGAATCAGCACATTTCAACTAAATTAAAGTCCTGAGGTAATGATTCAAAATATTCAGGAGGGGAACAAATTATAACTATTTCTTCATGGTAGTCACACTGGGGATACAGATAGGAGACCAAAGGACAATCCTGAAACAAATGCACAACACTACAAAGAATAGAGGGGCAGTTTGACAAAGAGGTCCACCCACACAACTGTTAAGGCGCTTGAGAGACAGAGCAAAAGATCATGAGTTTCAGCCTCGCAGCTGGATTTACACAGTAAGAACATGTCTTAGATGAATAAATACTCAACAAATGAGAGAGAAATGGCACCAATCATTCATTCCACACTGTGCTAAGGTATTAACCCAGGTGAAGCTTTATGTCGCTCTAGAGAACCAACAAAGAAAAATGCTATTGTTTATGTACCCAACAAAGGGGCAGACATTCCTGCCCTAAAATATTGAAAATTTATCAACTCTACTGAGGCATCTATCTTACTCTCTGCAACTTAAATTTGTTCATTAAAAATGTTACTGGAAAATCCTAATTTCTTCTCTGTGGTCAAGCCTCTCATCAAAAAGCAATGCCTTGAATGATACTGATTAGGGCTCTCCTCAATGCATAATATGGTGACACTTCCAAAACTATTAAGTACGGTGCTTCTGTTTAAGTAGTTTAGGCAAGATTAGCAATCTGGCAGTTTGGTTTCAGAATCTTCAAAGTTAAGATCCAAACTTTGAATCAAAATTACTTCATTAAAAAGAATGCCTTCGGGCTAGCAGGATGGCTCAGTGGTTAAGAGCACTGACTGCTCTCTTCTGAAGGTCCTAAGTTGAAATCCCAGCAACCACATGGTGGCTCATAACCATCCAATGTACTTACATATAATAAATAAATCTTAAAAAAAAAAAAAAAAAAAAAAGGAAGAATGCTTTCCAAGGGGCTGCAGATATGGCTCTGTAGTTAAGAGCCCTTTGTTACTCTTTCAGAGGACCTGAGTTCAGTTCCCAGTATCCACTTCAGGTGGCATGCAATCACCTATAACTCTAGTCCCACCTATAACTAGTCTCAGGAGAGCAGATATTATCTTCTGGCCTCTGTGGGCATCAGCATACACCTGACAGATGGTCACACAGACACACACATGAATAAACAGAAACTGACATTCACAAATATGTACTTGAATGAAGATTCTAAATAACTTGAAATAAACTTCCTGAACAGGCTCTACCATTTAAGATGACAGGAAGATAATAAATTTGGTTTTTCTAAAACTGGTAAATCTTAATATAATCAGGAGCCATGAAAATCAATGCAAAGCACCAATTTTGGGGGGGTTATCGGATTCCCAAAAATAAAGTATAACTTTTCTTGCACAAAATACATATATACATGTTTGAATATATTTTCAGGAAGTTGTTTGTGGACTAAACACATGCACAGGCTTCACATTAAATACTGAAATTCCACCTACTTTTAAAGATTTTTTCCACTGATGGTTCCAAGGCTGCCTCTTTCAGTTCTTGGCCAGTTTTCCCACGGTGGGTCCTAATTCTTGTCTTGGTGGCATATTCCTGACATAGACAAAAAGACAAACCATCCAGAGCAACAACAAAACAGAGGATCTTTTTACACTAATGTAGCATGGGCATAAAATTTACCTAATATATTAGATGTGGGAAAGGTGTAGGATCCCTCTTAAAGCATTTGTGATAAGGAGGGACTGGAATGATGTAAACCGGCAAGGATAAAGCTCCCTGGAACCTTCACTGTTGCTTTGGTAAATCACTGGTACAGTAAGTACCTAGTGAGCAAGCTACTCCCAAGCAGTGAAACTCACAGGACAGCCCACTATCAGCCACCACCACCACCAAATTCTACAACAGAAAACCTGCATGGGGTGGAAATCCATATGGGAAAAGCATTCTTTACCCTGCTGGGTGTTAAGAGCCATTGGTTCTTTGTGATGGAATTCTTCACAAGTGGAGAGGCCTTGGTGATGAAAGTGGGCTGGAACACCCTGGAAGGTAGTGCCCGGAGACACACAAGCCTTGCAGCCAACATGGTGGGTGATACACCGGCTTACTAAGCAGATCTGAAATGCTAGTGAGAAAGGTAGAGGGGAAAAATTAAGTTAATTAAGAAGGGAGCATAGTAGCAAAAATCAGAAGAAACTAAATTTCAATAGGAAAAAAAAAAATCAGAACAGTGGCCTCATTAATTTTTAATGTTATATCCTACCCTTGTTCCTTCTAACTCATGAAATCTAGTTTGGAATGGGCAGCCAATGATATAAACCCAAGTTTGGGCAGATATATGTAACACAGAATGAATGTTATTATATTGACACAATCACAGATTTTACTATAGGAGCTCTGCCTGATATTTACACTGTCATTCAATGAGTAAAAGTTAATGAATCTGTGTAACTTTTCAGCACAAGAAAAACATCATCCAGAGAAAAGATGAGTAAACTACTGAGCCTAAAGACTATCAACAACCCCCAGGCATTAAGAGCATACCAAACAGGTCAAATGTTACTGCACTTTAAGATTCCACAGACACAGTCACATTAATTTATTCCACTACGAGACATTCAATTAAAACAAACATAATTACCCAGCCAGGCTTCCCTGTTAAAACTCTTTCTGGTAGTCTTTTTTTTGTTGTTGTTTGTTTTTCGAGACAGGGCTTGGCTGTTCTGGAACTCACTCTAGACCAGGCTGGCCTCGAACTCAGAAATCCACCTGTCTCTGCCTCCCAAGTGCCTGGTAGTCTTAATAGGGTAACCTCTGCCGCCAACACTCTAAAACTGAATTGGCTCAGCTCCAGGAAGAATATACAGATAAAGAGTTAAACGCACGTCTAATGCTAAAGACACATTTCTGGCCAATGAGTCGTTATGAATTTTAGGCAAGTGATTTGTATTTCCGCCTTCTCCCCATTTGTAAAATATATAAATACAAGAAAACTGGACCAAAACAGCTTTTTGACGACAGTGCCTTGGGACTTTGAAATCGCCCAAGATTTACCCTAAAACTCCAGGAATGTGACGAAGTTTTAACTAGCACCTCCAAAGTTAAGGACTTCCGGAACTATGAAGTGCACCCAACTCTAGGCATCTGACCTTGCGGAAAAAACCGTGAGCCCTTCTGGCACTTTCATGCCATTACATCATCTCAACCTATCGATTCAGCTTACTGACCCGAACAGAGCCTAGTCTGAGTGGCCTTATGTCGTGGTACAGCCAAGAGGGTTTTCGGCCACATATTTAAGTGCAGGTTGTGGACCTCTGAAACCGGGCCCTGGGCTGGGTCAGTATGAACTACGGCCGACCTAACTTAGGTTTAACAATGCCGACTAACGCTTCCTTGAGCTTGAGTGTTCGGATGCACTCGGTCCTTCCCTCCCACCGCTAGCCCGCAGCCTCCGAGTCCACGCACACGCACCACCCCACGGTACCCGAGCCCCGTCAGCTAGGGCGCTCGCGTGGACCCCCCAAGCGGCTGACTCAGCATCTCCCTGCCCCGGGAGATGTAGAGAGAGGACGCGAGGACAAGCCCGGCCTTCCCGCCCCGCCCGTAGCAGGCAGCCCAGATCCCGCGGTGCCGACACCCGTCACGAGCACTGAGATTCTCAGGCCTCCCGAGGTAGTACCTCAGCTCCGGTCACCTCTACCACGCGGCTCCCTTCCGGGCCACCCAAACTGAGAGCGTGGGACCCCCCCCTCTGCCCGCTCCTCCGCAAACGCGCGAGTCACCGCGTCACGCAATATCCGGACCAAAGGTAAATAGTACAAGCAGCCAATCAAGAGCAGGCTTCTAACGGAAGGGCGGGCGCAGTGGCGAAGGCGGGTCTTGGTTTGGAGACTGGACCAATGGAAGTTTGTGGTTCGAAAACGTCACAGTCAGCGTCCATTCTGGGTCTGGGTAACGAAGCCAACTCTGGCATTTTAGCTTTTGGCAGCTGCGTTGTGCTCCTTCGCGGCCAATAGGTGTAAGAACATGGGAGGTGGACTGGTTGGCACCGCACTCCTTGAATCCCACCTTTTGGGAGGCAGGTGGATCGCTTTGAGCTCAAGGCCAGCCTAGAATTACTTTTGTTATTGGATTTAGCTTTAACAATGAATTTTCACATTTAAGTTGGATTTTAGTCTATTTAAGAGTCATTCATAAAACACGTTTTATGCCTAGAGTAATTAGCTTGGGGTAATCGTAGAGTCGCGATGGCTGACACGAAATTAACCACCCTTAGAGGTATAATTTAGTCAGACTTTGGTTAATTGCTTAATTTTTATCACTGCTGAGGCTGTGGCTAGGCAGGGTGTCTTGAGCTATGTGTGATGTACTTGATACGCTCTCCTTTTAATTCATTATGCAAATGTTAAGGGATTTGATACTGGTTTAGTGAGCTTTCCATGTATTAATTTACTTTGAATTAATTATAAGGCCAGGACCAAACCTTTTGTATTTATGGAATGAAAGAATCCACCTAAGCATTTTCAGTACTTTACTATAGCTATTAAGCTACATGAACTATGTATAAATATATCAATACACAAAATTAACTTGAGCATTTTAGTAGTTTGTTTTTATGACTTAGGATTAATTTTTTTTATATGTACTGAAAATTAAGCCTTAACTTTATAGGAACTTTTAGAAGTAAGATGGATAGGTAAGCAATCATTGGTTGAGTTTCTTGTTTTGGGGGATTAGCAAGAAAATAATGCCAAGGGTCTACATAATAGTGAGTTTCAGAGTGGCCAGAGTAACACAGTGAGACCTAGTCTGCAGCAGGGGTTAGGGGTGGGGGATAGTGTCAAAATTGAATAACATTTCTTTAATTGCCATAAAAACATTCTTACCAAATGTGGCATTTTTGTTTTTAATCAGAGCCAACTTGTTTCTTGAGTCTACTATAAATGGTTGGTGAGATCTAGAGGAGTTCATTTCCTAGTTTTTCTTTTTTGTTTTTGCCTTTTGACCTATCAATGATATTTTTGTTTGTTTTCAAGCTTCAGGCTCCACTTGAGTAACAGAATACATACAAACCACTCTTCTTATGTTGATTTTTTGTGAAGGCTACTGAAATGCCTCGGTAGAAAATAATTTATTACAATAAGAGATGTGGTTCATAGCAGCCTTATTTATAATAGCCAGAACCTGGAAACAACCCAGATGTCCCTCAACAGAGGAG
>NW_022196915.1:23912505-23919035 GCF_008632895.1 Mastomys coucha
GGAGCTCAGCCCTGTGAAAGTTCTGTGCCCCAGTGTAGGGGAATGCCAGGGCCAATAAGTGGGAGAAGATGGGGTGGCAGGCATGGCGAAGTGGGAGGCAACAGGGGTTTGTTTTTGTTTGTTTCTTTGTTTTTTGGAGGGGAAACTGGGAATGGAGAAATTTACATGTAAATAAAGAAAAATATCTAAAAAAAAAGAAAAAGAAAATGGAGGGAAGGAGAAAAAGTAACATGTCAGCTGAAAAAAAAAAAACAATAAGAGATGTGTCTCTTTTATTTTTGTTTAAGAGCCTGACCTTTAATGCTTGAGCTATCTCTGCACCCCAAGAGATATTTCTTGGTGTCCATGAAAAGAACGCCCTCCCACAACTATAGATAGAATCAAACCAAGAATACTTCCAGTGTTGCACAAAGGAATACACAAACAAAGTGAAAGTAGATCACTATGGCAATTTATTTTTTGTAAAAAAAAAAAAAAAAAAAAAAAAAAGTATGCGTGAAGGTTTATATGTGTTTGTCCCAGGGAGTGGCACAGTTAGGAGGTGTAGCCTTGTTGGGATAGGTGTGTCACTGTGGGCATGTTCTTTGATAGCCTAGTCCTAGTTACCTGGAAGCCAGTATTCTGCTAGCAGCCTTCAGATGAAGATGTAGAACTCTCAGTTCCTCCTGCACCTCGCCTGCCTATATGGTGCCATGTTCTCACCTTGATGTTAATGGACTGAACTTCTGAACCCATAAGCCAGCCCCAATTAAATGTTGTCCTTATAAGAGTTGCCTTGGTCATTGTGTCTGCTCACTGCAGTAAAACCCTAACCCAGACAGTGTGCAACAATCTAAACCAGGACAGTGAGCGTATCGGGACAGGAAGTTCACTTGGGTTTTACTCTAACATCAGGGATGATTCTGTCTTTTCCCCATTGACTGGGACCCACCTCACAATCTTTATGATTAGCTAGTTTTAAAAGAATTTGTGCAATGAAATGGAGAAAAATGGGAAGGTGGCGGTGTTTAATTCACCCAAATTCTAGAATACTGCAGGGCCTTTGCATAAACAAAAGATTTACCCAGTGGTATAGTGGTGAGGCATTAAAACATCTGCCTAACAGTATTACAAGGAATGTGAGTGGGAGCCTGATAAAAAATGTTTGCATAAAAGTCTTACAAGGTGGGCTGGAGAGATGGCTCAGAGGTTAAGAGCACTGGCTGCTTTTTTCCAGAGGTCCTGAGTTCAATTCCCAGCAACCACATGGTGGCTCACAACCATCTATAATGAGATCTGGTGCCCTCTTCTGGCCATCAGGCATACATGCAGATAGAACGCTGTATACATAATAAATAAATAAATCTTTAAAAAAAATCTTACAAGGTGAGATAAAACGATTTGAATCCTTTGTCATAAAACTTTTACACTGTTTGACAGTAAAGACTCATTAATAGTTCTTATACTATCTATATTAATTGTGAAAGCAATATTTACTGGGTGTTCATTTTGAACCAAGTACTGTAATAAGGATGATTAGTAACTGAAACTTACTTTCTGGTGGAGACAAAAACCACATAAGCCTAGTGTTATGTCGTAATAAGTACTAAGAAGGAGGAAAATAAGAAGAGGAGGAGGAAGAAGAGGAAGAGGAGAAGGAGTAGAGGAGGAATAAAGCCCTTGAGGTTTGGTAATTAACATGTAGGTAGAATAATTAACATGTAAAATGTATGAACTTTTATTATCTTCTAAGCAATGGTTTATTGTGATTTATGATCATCTAACCAGATAAATCTTGACAGACATAATACTTTGCTGTTATATGGGTAATAAAATAGTTTGACAACATCAGAGTTCTTATCTCTTCCCTCTGCAAATGGCAGGAAAACTCTAGAGAAACTGTTACTGAAGAGATTAAGTATATGAAGCATAGATGGAGGATGGACACTTTAATCTTCAGACACCCAATTTGAGTAGCTCACAAACAGGATCTCTGTTAGCTCCTTTAATCTTTCCTACAGCCTTTGTTACAACAGAGAAGGGATTTACAGCACAGTAATTAAACCTTATTCTTTGTATAGAAAGTAGGGCTTTGTTTTTATTCCCTATTTTCCTTTCTCAGTTTTGTGGCTTGTATTGTCATATTAGATATTTTGAAACAGGGAATCAAACAGCTCACATTATGAAGAAGATAGGCTTTTTTTTTTCTGTGGACTGTGCAATCAGACAGAAGACCGGGTAAGGTTGAGCAGGCCCAAACCCTGGGGAATCTCAGAATTGAGGACAGCAGGCAGGCATGGTGGGGCCAGCTCCCTGCCAAGCTCTACTTGTTCTGGAACACTTAACCATGATACTCCATCAAGAGGGCCATGATAGTCACATAGGGACAACACCTGAAGTCCTTCCCCATGAAAATAGAGCATCCCTAAGATCTCAGACTGAGCCAATGGGAAGCTTTTACCACATGAAATAAAGTGCATGAGTTATTTCACTGAGAATCAACTAAGACTGGTTGTTTTATTGAGCTGTAACACTCTGGGGAAGAGTTTTCTCTCCTGAAGCATTTGTCACTGAACTTTGGATTCACCCAGCAGGCGGGGCTCATGCCCCTGCTGCCCCTGCTATGACTCCTGGGCTGGGCTGTTCATTGTTTCGGCTCCAGCTGTGGTTCTCAGTTGTGACCCGCCACCACTACTACCAATGGCATTGGCACTGCTATGGTATCAAGAGAGATCCTGGTTACCTGTCCTGTACCGGCTTCTCTTCGAATAACTGTAACACTTTGGCCATTCGGACCAGACTAGAGCCCTGAGGAACCTTTTGTTTTGGCCAGACCAGAAATCCTTGGAATTTATCACTTGGCTCCACCAAGAATGACACCTGGAGACCTCTATTATGGCAGACTATGTCTGCCTCCCCTGAGTGGCCATAACACTCCCAGAGGCAAGGCAGACTCTTTTGTCATTGTGGATGGGGAGAAGTTCAGCCTTTAAACAAATGAAAGGAGGAAAGAAAGAAAAAGGAAGAAAGAAAGAAAGAAAGAAAGAAGAAAAGAGAGAAAGAAAGGAAGGAAGAAAGGAGGAAAGAAAGGAAGGAAGAAAGAAAAGAAGGAACATAAAAACTAACTGTAGTAATGCAAAGAAAAGGTGATGACGGCTAGAACTGAGGTAAGAGAGGGACAGAGAGCTTAATGACAAATACATTGCTAATAACTGAATAAACTGTATGTGTGTGGAGGGAGTTCCGCAGAGTAGTCACTGTGTTCTGAATACAGCGAATTCATGTGGGTGATAATACTATGAGTTTAGAGAAAGGATACAGGAAACGGTACAGATGATAGGGAAGTACATAAATACAAAACGAGTTCCCTGCTTCTTAGTGCTAAGGCAGATGAGAAGACTTGAATTATGAATTCCAATGCTAGTCTGCAACCTAATTTTTATTATAGGCTACTACTTGGTTCTTTAGGGTAAAATAAAACCCCATTGAGTGTACACCACATATTCATTAACTGTTCATCTGAAGATAGAGAAGTACGCTGATTCTGTAATTTGCTATTGTGAATAGTGCTGCAGAAAACACAGACACAGTAGTATCTTTCTTGTGGCATGTTGTCTTAGAATCCTTAATGATAGCCATTCTGACTGGGGTCCTAGATTCCTTATTGGTTGGAAAAACACAGCAGGAGACTGTGAACACACAGCTGCTTGTTTGTCCCTTTGAAATGCTAATCGGTTGTATTTTTAAAGAACTGGAAAACTCTAGGTTCTAGGGCTTAGACTGGGTTGGGGACCTCTCCCCTAATGACAGCCTTAACATGGAGGATAGCACCCTTGCACAAAGGGCAAGGTGGGTGTACTGGGAAAAGAAAAGAATAAAGAAGAGGCGGCTTGAATCTTTGACCTCTGCGGCTTTTGTTGAGTGAGCACAGAAACTCTGCTCCTTATGATGTGAACTTGGCTGTGCTCCTCCTCTTCCCAGGCCAACTGAGGAAGAAATAAATGCCACATCCTATTACTGTTGACTTTAGCCTTGTACTCAGTTAAAGGATGTGTTGGTTGTCCACCACCTCCATCACCACTAGGACAGGTGAGTGAGTCCTTTTCTTTCCCCTTCCTTCCTTCCTTCCTTCCTTCCTTCCTTCCTTCCTTCCTTCCTTCCTTCCTTCCTTCCTCCCTTACTTTTTCTTTTCTTTTCTTTTTTTTTTCTGTTGGGAAAAGACCTGATGCGGCTGAGAACGCCTTTGAACTGATCACCTACCTTTCAGCTCTCCAGTGCAGAGGTTATAGGTTTGCATCACCACACCCAGGCTATTCGCTCCTAGGGGTCAAACCTAGCTCTTTCCTGCAGGCAAGGTAAATGTTCTAGCAACTGAGTTACATCTATAGCATGGAATGGCTGATTTTAAATTTATCTTTTTTTTTAAATTATGTATATGAGGGCTTTGCCTTCATGTATATATGTGCACTGTGTGCATACATGGTGCTTATGGAGACCAGAGGAGGGAATTGTGTCTGCTGGAACTAGGTTTACAGCTGGTGGTTGAATAAAGTGAGGAAATGATAGCACCAAGATATGGCTGAGAAGAAAGGTTTTATTGTAGATATGAGAAAAAGTACAGCCAGAGGCATCTGGAAACGTCCAAAGCAAGGGGAGAAAGTACAGTGAACAAGGCTACCAGAGTGGACTGGGAGAAGAGAGAGAGTAGGAGAGAGCAAGGGGCGGGGGGGGGGGGGGGGGAAGAAAGGGAGGGAAGAGAGAGAGAGAGAGAGAGTGAGAGATAGGACCAAACATACCAAAAAAGGAAGACAAAAATAGAGGGTCAAGGGTCAAGAGAACACTCGACTGGAATGGCAGGGTTACAAGGGAATGAGAAGCTGGGTGGGGGAGGGAAGCCCATGAGGCGGTTAGAGTTGGAGGTGGGGTGAGAAGAGCCACCAGTAGCAATGATATTAAGGACACCTGGAGGCCACATGTACTCTAGTGTGCTACAACAGATAGCTGTTGGTCACTTCAAACAGTGATAAGGAAATGGCTCTTGATAGAAGGGAGGGTGCGGGACATTGGGGGAATGGAAATTCCTTTAGATTTGACAGAGTTCTCTTGTCCTTTTAAGAGGAAACACCTGAGAGCTTTCTCAATACTGGTCTGGGAACAGTAAGATGTTACCTGTAGGTCAGGGAACAGTAAGATGTTACCTGTAAGGAAGAGAGCTCCCCCAGAGTCCCAACCCTCCCTGCTACAGAAGATTTTGGACTTCCAACTACAGAAAAACAAGGATCCATTTTTGTTGTTTAGGCATTGAGACTGTAGTATTCTGTTATACCATCCCAAGCAAACTAATACGTTATTTCTACAGGAATGATAGGGATGATAGGAATGATAGGGATCTCACGGAATTCCTATGAAGGTTAAAATAACATGTGCAGTTTATAAACAATAACATATGATGATCTGACTGGCAACTCTTACTATTTTGTTAGTAATACTAATAAACAGTGTCTTTAGGAGTTTTAGATCCTTGTATTTTTCAGCTTCAACCACTTGAAGTGAACCAAACAGGCCTCATGCATCACATATGCTGTGTTGTTTAGGACACCTTCCTTTGTACAGCCTCTCTGTAATCTTCTTATGTTAATGCCATATTTTCTTTCTCCCCATTCCTGGTGTATCATATTGATTAGTATCTCATTTTAACAGCTTATAGTACCTTCTTTACTGGTTTATAGCAGGTAATTCTGAGCTCATTACACCATAAATATGGATATATTGTTTTTCCCCTCTGATTGAATTACTTTATATCCATCCCTGATGAAGTTCACCTGCTATGCTTCAGAATGTCAAGCAGTAGACCCAACATCAATTTCATTTCTTTCTTTCTTTTTAATATTTTATTATATATATTGTAGCTGTCTTCAGACACACCAGAAGAAGGCATCAGACCCTACTACAGATGGTTGTGAGCCACCATGTGGTTGTTGTGAATTGAACTCAGAACCTCTGGAAGAGCAGTCAGTGCTCTTTACCTCAGAGCCATCTCTGCAGCCCCATCAATTTCATTTTGATTCCATGTTAACATGTTATCTTGCTTTTCTTTTTGGAGCATTAATGCTTATGATCAGAAACCATGCATTTAATACAATTTTCTATCTACTTTTCAAGCATCAAACACTCAGTCTTGAAAAAAAAATATTTTAGCCTTTAGTTGACTTTATTGGATCGTTGAAGTGCATAGAGCTGTAAAATACTGCCATCCAGAATCTTTGTTCTGGCCCACATATCAGAACATAAAAGTGCTGTAATGGTGTGCGTTTTTAAAACACGAATTGTAGCTGTCTTAGTCAGGGTTCTGTTGCTGTAAAGAGATACCATGACCACAGCCACTCTTATAAAGGAAACTATTTAGTTGGGGCTGGGTTACAGTTCAAAGGTTTAGTCCATTGTCGTTATGGGAGGGGAAACACATGGAGCTCAGAGTTCTACATCTTTTTTTTTTTATTTACATGTAAATTTCTCCATTCCCAGTTTCCCCTCCAAAAAACAAAGAAACA
>NW_022196915.1:23920124-23942356 GCF_008632895.1 Mastomys coucha
GAAGTTTGGAATACAGGAAGAACAACCCACATTCCACAAGGAACTCAAGAAGAAGGAAGACCAAAAGAGTTCTACATCTTGATTGGCAGGTAGCATGAAGAGACTATGTGTCACACTGCTTTAGCATAAATGACGATTGAGACTTTGTTTTTTTAGCTGTTTATTGTAATGCTAAGTTTGGGTCCCCAAGACCTGGAGTCTGCATATAGCCTCTGTGACCCTGCCTGATGTTATTTCTGATTGGTGAATAAAGATGCCAACAGATAATAGTTGGGCAGAAGAGACATAGGTGGGGTTTAGGTTTCCCTGGGCTTGGGGTTGAAGAAAGGAGGAATAGAAGAACAACATTTATGAGGAAAAAGGGAAAGTGCTTTGGGCATAATGTAATTGGCAGAGCAGTGTGACTTTTTTTTTTCCTTCCAGACAGGGTTTCTCTGTGTAGCCCTGCCTGTCCTGGAACTGGAACTCAATCTGTACACCAGGCTGGCCTCTAACTCAGAAATCCACTGGCTTCTGCCTCCCAAGGGCCGGGATTAAAGGCATGAGCTAACATTGTGACTTTTTAAACTGTTTGGTCTTTAGGGAATGAAGTGGCAAGGACTTCCCTAGTCTGAAGGTGGGCAAAGGTCTGTCCTGCAGAATGTGTCCCCACCACCAGGTTGGTTCCCCTTCTGTGGTCTGAGGAATGTTAATTAGCCTCTCCCTTCAGGAGGGGCAAGTGTTCCATAACCTACCCAAAGTTCCTGAGCTGACCTTTTCAAGAACAGCCCAGATAAATCATAGTATGTAGTAAGTAATAATTCGGGGTTATCGATAGGAAAGTAGATTCTAATAACAGGTATCTGCTCAGCTCTTATGCTGATTATGGCTTATTTAAAATACAAAGGCTGTGTATGATTTTTATCTGGGAACTCAATAACCAAAGGTTGGGTAGAAACCTCAGGCTGGGATTTAAGTAATTTCTACAACAAATGACCTCAAAACTTGTCCCCATAGTGACACACTTTCTCCAATAAGACCACACCTGTTTTAGAAACACGCTACCTCCTTTCCAGGGAGCCGCTGCGCCACCGGCCCCTCCTGGCTCCCTTTGGCTTCATCCTGCTTAGTTCCAGCATCGATCGCAACCATTGCCCCAACCCAGCTTCTCTCTCTGCCTGCCTTTGCGACGGGATTAAAAAAACCTCAGACAGCTTTATAACTTTAGAACTTGCCTGCTAGCACAATTGCTGGCTCTCTACTTCTCTCTCTCTTTTTTTTCTTTTAACTCCTAGGAAAGGCAGTATCGCGTTTCTAAATCTATACACATCCAACAGATGACGTCCACGTGGTAGGCGAGAATCCACTATTAGTTTAGATATTCAAGGACTGATCACACACACACACACACACACACACACACACACACACACACACACAGAGTAGTCTAGGAAAAAGGGAAATTTGGTTTCTCAGTGAGAAGAGTGAGCCACCCTGTGGCTCCAGCGGAAACCTTAAACAAAGAAACACAGAGGAGCCTGTGCTTGGAAGCTGGAATCCCCTGCTGTGAACTGGAGGAAGGCCGAGAGAAGGCTGCTGCCTGCAGCAAGCAGATACAGGGCAGATTGAATGAAGAAACACTTAAGGAAAGATTTATAGAAGTCTTGCAGGATTACTCAAGTCACTGACTATAGGCTCCACAGGAATTCTGGGTTAAATATTCCTGGCATGACAGATTAGAAGAAGCCTGAGAATGGGCTTATGCAGTAACCAGAAGGGAATTTAATTATAGATATTAAAATATTGAGGCTTTCGATCTTAAGAAAATCAGATTGAAAGCAGGGGTTAGAGTGCTTAGCCTATCTCAGGCTGTAGGAATTTAGGCCTTGAAAATTAAATAAGGAGAGAGCCTGGAAGCAGGCTCATACAACATTTGTTTAGTTTGCTTTATTTGCTTTGAATTGTTTTAATTACCAAAATGGGTGTGATTTTGAGTTTTGTTACATTATTATTCCTCTAGGAGGTCAAGCTAAAGGTTTTTCCAGTTACTGGCTCAAGGACATGTTGTTTTGGGAGAAAAGCTCTGCATTTGTGTTGACAGGAAAGGAAAATAGGCTCTGGACCCTTTTCAGAGTTGTACGGATCATATATGACAGAGGGAGAACCCCTGAAGAATTAGAAAAGTTCAAGAGAATCAAACATGACAGGTATAGATTCCTTCACATGACACAAATGAAGACTTACAATTGGTTGTTATTAAAATTAACCCATAAAAAACAGCTGTCTTTCACACGCTCAAACAAGGAGCATAATTTCATCTCTTTTTGTTTTGTTTTGTTTTTCTAGACAGGGTTTCTCTGTGTAGCCCTGGCTGTCCTGGAACCCACTCTGTAGATCAGGCTGTCCTCGAACTCAGGAATCTGCCTGTCTCTGCCTCCCCAGTGCTGGGATTAAAGGCGTAGGTCACCTCAGCCCGGTGTATAATTTCATCCTTAACTAGTTTATGCACCCTGCACTATCCATGCAGGAACCTTGAGGGTACTTAAATCTGTTTTGAGATTTGTACATTGCAGAGTGTATAGTTTTGGTGAGATTCATCCTCAGAGATGCTGAACTGACCTGCTTGGACTCCCTGTGTCACAGGTTCCAGGTCATCTTGTCTCTTTCAGCCTTTCAGACGGATCCAGTCAGAACTTCAGTCAAGCCCTGAACCTTTTAAGTGTACAGACTGGATAATAGTTGCTGAAGTCAGCTTTCTAAGTCTAACTAAATTTTCTAATTTTCCTATCCCCCCCGTTTAAAGAAGTTTTCATCTCCCTTGTTTAGCCAGAAGAAGTTATGGAGAGTCAGCCCAATTCCCTGGGTTTGGGGGTCTGGTGATGGTTATTTTACAAATTATAGAAAAGTTGTCACTGAAGGGAATTTGGGAATAGTTCTAAATTAGAACAGGGAGGAAGTAGGTGGAATTGATTGTATAGCCATAATCTTAATTGGTAGAAATCTTTATAATTGATGCAAAGTTGAAGTTATATTTTTACATTGGTACAGAATTTATTTTGATACAGATTTAAGTTTTTCATTGGTATGGATTTATTTCATTGATACAAAATTTGGGATGAGTATTATTACTCTTAAAGGCATTGTGCCTAGGCAACTCATTCAAGAATATAAGCTTAGACCCAGTCTTTCTATGCCTGCTATTGCAAACTGTTTTCACATGATCGAGCAATATGAGTTAAGGGCCAGATAGCAAACTCATGGTTCTGAGTTAATTATAAAAGAATGATTTTGAGATATTTCCATTAGAAATAGATGAGAGTAGTCAATGTTTAACAGTTCAGATTACATATATATGTAATATATGTAGTCTTCATATTCATATACATAGACTATATGCATATATATAGTCTTCAAAAATGTCAGAAATCCATAGAATGTGACATTTAATGTTATTTAATCATTTGACAGTGAGACATCCCTGCTCCGGACAGCACCTTCTTCTTGGTTCAAAGAAGATACTGGGCATCTTCATTTCCAGGCAAGTTTGCTTATTGTGGCAAAGGAGCCACTGGGCAGAAATTGCCCATTTCATCTGCAGACAATACTGTCAGGAAAAGGACACATTTTGCAGAATAGTTGACTGTAGGCTTTGCTGAGACAGGGTCAGCACGGTCCTTCAGATAATTCTGCTTTACAGGTCTGTTAGATAGATGATCCCTGGCCAGAAGGCTGAAGACAGATGCTCCAAGGTTTGGAGGAATAAGGGGCTGTCCAGGCAGTCAACAGACTCTACAGCTGTTTGAGGAGCTATGGTTGGTACTTCCTGTATACCCAGGTAATTAATGTTCAAGTCATTCTCAGATTTCGGATGGGGTTGAAAACTAGTTTTAGTCTCATAATCAAACTCAAATTTTTTAACATTGAGAGAGAGTTTATAGAGTGGATGACATGGTTTTCAGGTGGCATTATGACTAAATCTAAACATAACTCAGGGATAAAATCATAATCCAGTTGGGAAATATCGTAGACTATGTTGTCTAACTGACAAATTGATGACTAGATGACTAGTCATCTAGTTGACAAATTGATGACTAGATGACTAGTCATCTAGTTGACATCTAGATGACTAGATGTCATTTGTACCTCATACTGTGTAATTTACTTAATTGCTATGGTTTTGTTCAATTTATATCTGGGATATTGGACAGAAAATGGGAAATGTAAGGGAAGGTGCTGATACTAGGTCTAGTTTCCTAACTGGTTCTTGATTTTGTTAATAAAGAAGGCCAGGAGCCAATTGTTAGATACAGGTGTGACTTCTGGGACCCAGGAGGAAAAGACAGACACAGGGAAAGAGAGAGGGCTCTTTTTACCATGCTTTGGAACGAGGAACATGTAGCAATCATGTAATTTCTCAGGGCAGCCAGGGCCTACGGGTCTGCTGCAGGCAGGTTGCCAGAGATGTCTGACAAGGGCTAGTTAGGACAAGCCATCAAGCTTAGGGCAGAAGGAGAGACGGAGATAATAAATTGCTAAGGGTACACATTTCCAGGCGGGAGGTATTTGTGCCCAGCAATTGTGCTATGAAAGGCAAATTATAAGGTGACAAACTGAGTGTGTGTCCTTTATCTGAAGATTCAAAGGTCTTGGGTGGGGCTGGTAATGAGACCCTTCCCAGAGCAAGTATCTCAAGAGTGGGTTGATGGAGAGGTCGACTCCTGGAACAAGCTGGGTAGAGAGAGAGAAGCTGGGTGGAAAAAAGAGGGGTGGACTGGTATCGTAGCAGCTCCTGGGAAAGGTGGTATCATGCTTTTAAAACTACATGCAACATACACCTATGCCAACAAGGCCACACCACTAATAATGCTACTCCCTGTGTGCCTATGGGAGCTATTTGCCTTCAAATCACCACAGTATAATGAGGAGATAATTTGTTAGCCATTTAGATTTTGTAGTTTTAAGTCCAAGAATAGTGAGACAACTGTTTAGGCAAGTGAGATAGAAAGATTGCTTGAACCCAGGAGGGGGCCAGCCTGAGCATGGTAGTAAAAAACAAAACAAAATAAGAAAACAAACCTTAAAAAACATTCTATAATTTTATTAATGACACAAAGTAGGGGGGAAAAGTTCGATAATAGCTACAGATAGTTGAATTTTTGTGGAGGTGGACATTCCTAGTATTCTGGTGACTTTAACTTAGTTCTATTGTATACTTTTCTGTGATAACCCGAGTCTTGTCTGTCCCCTGTAGAACACACATTTGAAACAGTTTAAATAGCTTAATTAGGTTTAATATAGGACACAGCTTCAGATGAGCATGAAAAAAGGTGAAGTTATTAAGGGTTTTCATGAGAGAGATTATAATGATCTGTTGATCTGGTCTCAGTCAAGATGGAGGCTGGGTAGGAAGGGAGAAAATGTTGGGATTAGAGGGCTTTGAATCTACATGATTTTAGAGCCAAGTGTGGTAGTATACCTTTTAATCTAAGGATGTGGGCAGAATTGGGAGGACATCAAGTTTAAGGACAACTTGGCCTAGGTATTGAATGAAAATGAGGACATGACTACTAGGTATAGTTGAAGAGAAGGTTTTTTATTGTAGATATGAGGGAGAGGACAGTAAGAGGCATCTGGAAGGGTCCAGAGTGGACTGTGCCAAGAGAGGAGAGAGGGAGTGAGAGAAGAGAGGGCAAATGGATGAAGATGAGAGGACCGAGACAGGCTGACTCTATGACAGGTTTCAAATTGGTAGTTCAGGACACTAGGCCTAGATCTCTGTTTCCAAGAACTGGGCAAATCCAGGCAAGTCAGTTTCTGGAAAAACCTCAGGCTTGGGCAGCCAATCAGAAACTACCCCTCCATCAGTAACTGCCCCACCACCTGGCCTGAAGCAAGAAGGACAATGGGTCAGCAACAGTTTCCAGGCTTTCCCAGCAACAGTTTCTAGCTGGTACAGAGTACCAGCAATGGTACTGAAATATAGAACCCTAGATGTAAAGCCAAGCAATTAAGATAAAGGTCACCTACCCCTCCCTGGAATTTCCCTAATGTGCTTTAAATTGGGCCTGTAAGCTCACTTGGGCATCTCCATCCTGGTGAATGGAAGAGCCCAACACTCTGGGCTTCTGCAGAATCAAACACTCTTTGCTTTTCCATACTATTTGGATCTGGGGTACTATTCTTCATGGACCCTTACAAAGAGAGGTTCTGGAGTGGAGCCAAGAGTGGAACCAAGAGCCAAAACAATGCACTGCCAAAATAGCTGGGCTTTATATAGGAAAAGAGAAACTGGGGAAAGGGGAGGGGAAGCTCAGGGGCTGCAGAGGTTTAGAGTAGGGTTAGGAGTGGTGGGGTTGGTGTAGGGGAAGAGGAGTGTTGTTGTTCTCTGGAACCAGGGCTCTGTAACATGTGGGAGCTGAGAGCCTGGTAGCCAGTCTACTTTGATAATGTTAAAAGGCATCTCAGTTAACCACTGAGTTAACCAGGCTTCTTTGAGAATTAACAGATGTCTCTCAAAAGAAACCAACAGTAGCAAATCATGCCCAGAACTGGTGATTTCAATGAAATGAAGTTGTAATTAAAAGCAAAGTATATATGAAGTTCACATCTTAGGGGAAATGATTATTGGTTACACTTGTGACCTCGGGGTAGGTGATGTAGATATCATAGAAGAAGAGAAGTTTGTAGGTGACTTGGAGGTCTCAGTACTAGATGAATGATAAAAGCAGAGAATGGTGACAAAGAGTGGGCATTGTAGGTACAATTGTGACACTTTGAAAATGTTCACGTTGCAATTACCAGAATCTGTGGTTCTGTGGGTTCTGCCTCACCATTGGGGTGTAGGAACTCCACTGGGCAGACACTAGACTCCATTTACCCTGTACCCACTGTTGGG
This sequence comes from Mastomys coucha, assembly GCF_008632895.1. NCBI lineage: Eukaryota > Metazoa > Chordata > Mammalia > Rodentia > Muridae > Mastomys > Mastomys coucha. The sequence continues at coordinate 23,926,999 of NW_022196915.1, forward strand.
TAATAAGAACTCCCGATACACTGCTCAGGGTGTGGGAGAGCATAGCTTTGGGTAGGGGCCTCAGCCCAAGTGAGAAATAACATAGGCTGAGGCTGAAGCTGGGGTTCCCTGACTCCTGGAAATCCAGATGCCACCAGAAGCTGCATGGAGAAGTTGGGAATGGAGGGGGCCCACAGACCCTCAAGGAGGCCGGGGCTGGGGCTTCCCAAATCCCAGGACATCCAGATGCTGCAGGGTCGAGGGAAGTTGTCCTTATCTTAGCAGTAATTGTCCAGGAACTTGGAAGGGCCTTCTGCAGAAGACTTAGGTTGTGCTGCTCTGTAGATGGGGGCTTTCTCTATGCTCCCCACATTGGTTCTCGATGAAAAATACAGTCTTTGGTTTCGAACAATTTATTGATGGTTCATGGTGGAAAATGGCTGCACACCACCTCCTCAGGGTGAACCAGAGATTAAATACCTTTTTCAGGAAGGAATGACCAAGAAGAGAAGCTTATTGCCTAAACTCTCAGGGCTCTAGATACTTCATTAGCACGGAGAACTCTGTTCGGATCCACATGACCTATATAGGTCTCGTTCCTATAGAGGGAGTATGGTCACGTGACAGTGGCCTGGTCAGAAGCAGGTGAAGCTCCTACCATCCTCTCAGAGGTTCCAGGGCTTCCAAGCCACTCAACCTTACCAAGTTTCCTAGCATTGTCCACTGCCCCACAAGAACCTGCAAGTATCATCTTCACTCGACCATGGGATTATGTGAGAAGTGATCACATGCCCATCCTGGATTGTTTACAAAGGGTTGTCCTTAAGAGAAGGTGTGTGTGTGTGTGTGTGTAAGTTTTTTCCATTCAGAGATCAGGTCTAGGAAGGATTCTGTGCCTTCCTTTGTATGATAGGAAGGTGGCCCCACAGAGAGCATTTCACCGGCTCCAGTTCTCCTGATTGCTGATTAGGTTCAAACAGTGGGCATGCAGGAGGAATGAAGAGTCATTAATGTGCCTTTAGTGGGATCCGAAGATCCTGATGTCTTTTTTGTTATTCTATTTTTTTTTCTAAGTGACTTGGTTCAGGTTGGGGATCTAGCATCACCTATAGATATATACTCTAAATTCTAGATTTCTCAAGTATAGAAATACACAAAAAGAATTTGGAAGAAAAGGGTATGCCTAGCCTCAAAATGCAAGGGGGTAGGGTGGGGGGATTCAATTCACAGAGGTAGTGCAAATAACATCTAGAATAAAGGTCATCTGACAGATCTGAGGTATACACATTCCATCTTAGAACACCAGTCCAGAAGTCTCTAAAAGGCAATTAAAGCTTGTTTCCATAGTAAAAGCCAGGGAAGATCACAAGTCATTGTGATTTAAATTTGAAGAAAATAAGTCATGACTTTTAAACCTAATTGTTGGAGTGTACCAGAAACCATTTCACCCAGAGGGAAGGATTGCCCTCCTCTTCATGGTCCAGGAACTGACACTCAAATGGCAAAAAGGGAAACATAATCCTTGTTTTGTACTTAGCCTTGTGGTGAAAATTAGTGTCATGTTAACATAAATGTTGTTTATTGGAGTTTAACTTTTAAAATCAACTGAGTATGAAGAGCAGAAGTCTTGATTTAGGTTGCCACAGAGACTGTTTTTGGCAGCTTTTGTGCTGTGGAAGGAAAATGAAGTTACAGAAAGAGTGAAGAGAGAGTAGAAAGGAGGACTAGGGTGAACACTCCCCTCATTTTGCAAAGGGAAGAACAAACTCAGGAACATTGATGGAGTAAGGATGTTACTGGATTATTCAAAATTACTGAGGAAGCAGGAGTAGAGTTCAAAACAACTATGGTTTGCAGACACTGGGGCAAAATGTGCAGCCAGCATGTGTTGAGAAGATAAGAGGGTGGTTGGAACTTCTGAAAGAGGTTGCCAGGGGCAGGGAAGGGTGGAGATCAGGGCTGGGGCAGCCTGTTTCCGGTTAACTCCTCTACAGTCTAACATGTTGCTGCAGGTTACTTTCAACATTGAGAGATTTCATAGTATACTGCAATAGTCCTGGCCATGCTGGTGTCTGGGAAGCTCACCTGTATTTTCACTAGTTTGCTCCCCCATCCTTTTTTGAGAAGGTTTTATTTTTTTTTCTCACATAGGAGATAATTTAAATCCAAACTCCTTAGAATACCAGGATGCAATATAGAGTAGTTCGTAGGAGCAAGCTTCAAACCTATGTGATGAGATGTTGGAGAAAAGATGAAACTTTGCTGTTTCTGTTTCTTAACCATAAAACGGAGGCAGTAAGTATTGGGGTGGGGGCTGGAGAGATGGCTCAGTGGTTAAGAGCACTGACTGCTCTTTCAGAGGTCCTGAGTTCAATTCCCAGCAACCGCGTGATGGCTCACAACCATGTGTAATGGGATTCGATGCCCTCTTCTGGTGTGCCTGAAGACAGCTACAGTGTACTCATATACATTAAATACACCTTTAAAAAAATTATTGGGGTGATTCTCTCATTACTGTTCTGAGGATGACAGGAGTCAGACTAAGGGGACTATATAGGTCAGTGTCCAGGGTCCTGCAAACACTGTCAGGTGTTTTTGTATCTTGCACTTTGCAGTCCAAGATTCTTTATAATCCAGCTGTAGGGCAACTCCCCAAGTACATCTGTCTTCACTTGAAGTTTGAACTGTTGGCTTTTCTTTACAAACTGTATGCTTTTCCCATTTTGTTGCCATCCATCACAGCCAGACTCCGTCAAAGTCAAGCTCCCATGCGACTTCTCCAGGTACCTGCTTCCAACGGGCCACACTGGATGTACCTGTAATCTCCTCTCCATAGCATAGTTTTTCCAGTGCCTCAAGAATCTCCCCACACTTCATATTATTGTTAAAACCACAGACCTTAAATTCAAGACTTCAATTAGCAATGAATTGTTCACAAGTCAGACAGGACTCCCAGGCAGAATGAAGTCTGAGTCCCTTTGGGCTGCCTTGTGGCTGGGCAACATGTATAGACAAAGGGAAGTGACAGTGACAACAAGGAAGAGATCTGAGGTCCACAGATAGTGAGGTGGGGGAACGCTGACAGCTGCCTTCTTTGATCTGGATTGCACTGATGGCTCCTTTTGAGTCCTTGAAATTCATCTGCTTGTGACTCCCCAAGACTCCACTACTTGTTCTTGGGCTAAGATACATGTTGTTGATACATCAAATTGTGGTGCAGTTTGCACCTACAAGGTGCCTTTTGGGCAAGTTTATAATATATTCAGAGGCATCTTTAGACCATACTTAGCACTGTAACAACTCCAACATTGTATTCTATTGTTTGTGGATTTTTTCCACTCTGATCAGATGTTCCTGGAGGAAGTAATATTTTGCTTTCAAGTACTTGTAGCTATTCTTCGAATATTTAAGAATGTAAACAAACCAGCTAATGAAGAAACTCAGAAACAATAGAAGACTTGCTGATATCCCTTCTCTGGCAAGCTGTTATGCTTTCTTCTCTTGTTTTTTCTCTTGTAACTCAGAAGTGGCCTTGATAATAAATCATGGTTTCCATTTCCAGTAAATCTCTTGCAGCTTATTGCTGAGGCTCATTAGGCTCTGTTCCCTTTGTTTACTGAACAAAGACCAGAATTTCACACCAAAATGCTGACTCATTTCTTTGTGACATTTGATCCAACTCAGTTGCTGCACAGCCTGTTTGTGAAGGCAGCAGCTTTGCTTCTTGTTCCTATAGGTGGCACTAGCTGAGCGTGTAAAACCACAAAGTGGACTAAAAATTAACCTTGTCTGGAAAAAAGTGAATGTCCATTTGCGTCACATTCTTTCTTTCACGCTTTTTTCCTCATTGTATTTATTTTCCCACAGAGAATATTTCCAATCAATGTTCCAGAAATACTGTACACAGAGAAATCCTGTCTTGAAAAAGCAAATCAAACCAAAGCCAAAACCAAAATCAAAATCAAATCCAATCAACCGAGCAACAAACCCCCCAAATAAAGCCAGGTTTGCCAACACGATTCTATCTCCAGTGTTTTTGATAATTCCTCTTTAAAGAAAACCAAATGTTAAATAAAACTCTCACATTATTTATAGGGATTTTGAATCTATTATGCTGTAAGATCAGTTGAAAAAATCATGTGCTAATCACACCTGGATAGACAGAATACTAATTATTAGTATATGGAGCTATGTCTATTTCAGTATTTTATATTTTAATTTTCTTATGTAACTCCCTACAGCCTTTCCATTATATCTGGCATTTCATCATTTATATTTTCAACATTATTTTTATATTTCAAGTGTAAGTTTTTTGGTATTTTTATGCTTTGGGCAGTATTTTATGTTGAGCAAATAATTTATAGAAAGATTGAAGGCAAGGATCTTGAGCTTTGACCTAAACAAAACTAGCAGTGAGGGATAGAGAAAAGGTTTAGCCAGTGAAGTGCTTGCCTCACAATTGTGAGCACTGGAGTTTGGATGGCTAGAACCTGTACAAAAAGTCAGGAATGGGGTTTGGGGGGAATAGATGGCTCAATGGGTAAGATTTCTTGTTCTTCTTTCAGAAAACCTGAGTTCTATTTCCAGCACCCAAGTCAGGTGATTCACAGCAGTTTTGATACCCCAGATCCAAGAGACCCAATGTCTTCTTCTGACCTATGCAGATACTCACATGTAACTCCATTCATGTACACACACACACACACACACACACACACACACACACACACACACACATGTGGTAAGAGATCTTTAAAAAAAAAAGAAAAAAAGCCAGGCATGTGGCACATGCTTATAATAATAGCAAAGTGTAGATCGGAAGATCCCTGGAAGGTCAATGAATTAACTAGTCTGGCATACATGGCACACTTTCAAAGTAGTGAAAAATCTTCTCAAAGAAAAGGTAGGGTAGGTATGTCAGGACTGACATCTGAGGTGGTATTCCCACATGCCATATCCCACATACTCACACACACACACACACACACACACACACACACACACACACACACATACACACACACACACTACATAAATACAAGCTCTACTGCCTTTTAAAAAATATACCCATTCCCCTGAGTTCTTGAGACACATATCTCCTTGCACACATTCATGTACATACATTGTCTATATGAAAGAAGTGATCAGTGAATCATGTTGAATATATATATACATATATATATGTATATATGTATACATATATAATTATAACCAGTATATGGCATATGACACTGTTTTTTTGCAACCTGAGTAACATATCAATGAGAAGGGGAAGTGTTCATGGAAATGGGAACCCTTTGCTTAGAATTCTGTGCTTGGGAAGTCTTCTATTTTTGCTGTCTTGCAATTCTTGATCATTTAGTATTTTCATTTCTGTACCTGGTCTTACGAAATATGTGTCTGGTCCTGTTTGGGGACTTACTGAGTTTAAAAGCAAGTGGCAATGTCAGATTCGAGAACTGAATAGATGTCATTCTCTCTGTGACTGTCTTTGGGGTTTTGAAATTGGATAAAATGGGGATTCAGTAAAAACTGCCCAAGAATGGCCCTTGCACAGGATCACGGCCCGCAGCTCACAAAGTCTCAGTAGAAGGCAACTAAAAATGCGCTTCTAGCTTTGCTCACCACATTTCAACATGCACACTCAGCATGCTCAGGCTGAAGACTTTTTCAATTAAATATTTCTGACACTATTCCAGCAACACTCTTATTACTTCCCCCTGTATTCATTTCTTGAGGGACTGTCATATGGAATGCATTTTCTGGAAGGCAGAATATATTTCCTTCAAGTTCTTCTAAGTAAGACAATAAGTAAAGACAGAATTAAGCCATTTAGGGTATTAAGCCAGGTGCAAGGGCAATGACCTAGCACTGCATTATAAAATGGGCTGGGTGTTGAAATTTGGAGCTGAAATGTATAACTATATTTCTGGCATCCTGTACACAGAGAAAGGATGGTATCAGCTGTTCAGATGTCTGTGCTCATCAGCAGAAAATACACGAGCCTGTGCTCATTACATATCTCCTTGAAGTGAGCCTGCCTTCAAGTCTTTAAAATTAGATCTGGGGAAAACTCTCTGAACCTGTGATGGTTTTGTTTCCTGCTGCATATCCTAGGTGTCTTTTCTGGTGTATTTGTACAGGGTTCCAGGCACACACTGGTTGCAATTACTTGATACTATCATTTACTTAATGAGGATTCTTTGTTCTAGAATTTATAACACACATTTTAACTGGGGCTCCTAGAGACAACACCCATATCACCACAGACTTGGCTCAGTAAGGATTCTGAGAATATGTCCAGATACTTAATGTGCTGGAATCCTTGAATTTAGAGTAAACAGAATGAGATTTAGATTCATATCCATTTGTGTAGAAGTATTTATGTTCTATCTCTCTACTTGGGGAAGTAGCTCCCACTTTGAGAGGCTCAAATCCTCCTACATGGTGCTTTTAAGGAAGAGAATTATCTACTCGATTGTGAACAATTTCTAGGGGAGAGTCAATCATGAACCTTGTGTGCGACTAGTCGGACTTTATCATAGCAATTTTGTGTCTGGTCCTGGCTTTGAATTGCAGGGTATTCCACTGTGCTCTCCAGCACCCTGGGAAGAAAAGCTTTCTATTGGAGTACAGTCCTTCCTGGCCCTACAATTGCTTGTCTGCTCTTCTGGCTTCTAGTAGCTCTTTTTCTCACTTGAGGAAGTTTTCTCTTCTGATACTTTAAGTTGCTATTAAACAATGAATAGAGAAGCCAACTTTATCTCTGCCTCTGTAAGAGAGAAAGAAAGCTAAATAGATTCATTTGACACTCCTCTTTTCTTCCTTTCATTCTTTTTTCTTTTTCTTTTGTTTCTCTCTCTCTCTCTCTCTCTCTCTCTCTCTCTCTCTCTCTCTCTCTCTTTAAAGACCGGGTCTCTCTGTGTAGCACTAAATAGCCTGTAACTTACTTTGTAGACCAGGCTAGCCTTGAACTTAGAGATCCTTCAGCCTCTGTTTCCAGAATGCTGGGATTAAAGGTGTGCACCACCACTGCCTGCTTCATTTTTTTTTAAAGGTTTATTTTTAGTTTTACATGTATGAATGTTTGCCTGCATGCATATATGTATATCATGCACAGGAGTGTCTGCAGAGACCAGGTGAGGATGTCAGAGTCCCTAGAACTTGAGTTAAAGTTGGTTTTAAGCTGCCATGTGGATGCTCAAACCTAAATCCTGGTCCTCTGCAAGAGTAGCCAGTGCTTTTAATAACTGAGCCATCTCTCCAGCCCTTCTTTTATTTGAGAACCTTTGGTCACATTTATCTGTCTGTATTCATCCTGCTCTTTACTAAAGTATCAGCCTTTAAAACTTTCAAGAGAGGGCCTGGGAGTCCAAAGTCAATAGGACTCAAAGAATTGTCAATACTTATACAAAGAGAAATGAACCAGTCTCAGTCAATTCAAATAAGCAGGGTTAACATTTGTCTGTAAAGAAAAGCTGCTTCGACTGTTTGCCAAGGCAGAATTCTATAAGCCATTTTATTTGCCATCTTCACAGATACCATGTTATTAAAGTCATTCACCTTCTGGGAATATTTTTAAGAAAATGTATTCCCACACTGAAAATTATCTAAAATATAGGGTGACACATTTTACCTACTGAATATTAATGCAACTTTTTCTACCTGCTAATAAGGAGCGAGGGAATAAGCCAAGGAGGAAGTATCTCATGAGAAGGGAATGGACACTGGCAATCCAGAGGTAAGAAAAGCCAAATCTGTTTGAATAGTTTAAGGACGTGGGTAAGGTTATCTCACATATGCATCTGCAATTTTCTTACTGTGATGTATATTTTTCGTGTGTGTCAGAATTTAAACAGAATTGCAATGAGACAAGGAAGAGCAGAACTGTGCACATTGTGAATTCAGAGCCCTAAATTCTGTTTTGTGATATATACCATTACAAGGTGTTACAACCTGCCAAATGATTTATTTATTTATTTATTTATTTACTCACTATATTTATTTTACTTATTTATTCTTTGTTTTTGTTTTGGATTGATTTTGACAGCATCTTACTATGTAGCTAGCTATGGACCTCACTATGTAGACCAGGATGGTCTACAGGTCAGAAATCTGTCAGCCTCTAAAGTACTGATATTAGAGGCATGAACTGTCATGTCCAGTCAGAAGTTTTGATTTAGCTCTTAGTAAAACTGAGTAGACTACTGAGTAGACTACTTTGAATTGTCTATGATATGTCATATGTTGAATGTCATACATTAGGAAATTGATCCCGTAGACACACACTCTCTCTCTTTCTCTCTCTCTTTATCTCTTGATTTCTCTCTCTCTCCTCTCTCTTTCTCTCTCTCTTCTCTCTTTTTCTTCTCTCTCTCTCTCTCTCTCTCTCTCTCTCTCTCTCTCTCCCCTCTGTCTCTCTTTGTGTATATGGTGTGTAGGGGAGGAAATATGCCTAAATATGGAATAATTGGACTAGTAGGATGGTTATGTGGGTCCATGCACTTGACTGAATGCTGATGACCTGAGTTTCATCTCAGAACACACTTGGTAGAAGGAGAGTGTAACTCCCACAAGTTGTCCTCTGATCTACATACATGGACCATGACACACTGCCTACAAATAAATGAAAAACACCACCACCACCAACCAGGAGCAATGTAGTATGTAGTCCAGGCTAAGTCATGATCCTCCTGCTTCAGCTTCCTAAATACTAGGCTGAAGACATGAGTACTAAGTGCACTCACATAGTAAATTTTCTATTCCCAGTACCTCACATATATTTGTTAATTGGGGTTCTTGTAAAAAAAAGAGTCCCTACATCATTTGGAGGACTGATAGGACCACTCTGGTGCTAATATGAATGGTAGAGTGAAAGGAAGAAAGCAGGAAGCAGGTGGCAGAAAGACTTCAGAAGTGGAAATTACACCAGTTGACAGATCAAAGTTTTTGGGTTCAGTTTTCAACATAGAAAACTTGACCTAAATTTAAACTCAAGCAAACTAATAGGCTGGTATCTAGCTCCAGTTTCCAGGTTATTCCCCCAACAAACCCAGTGTCTAGCATCAGTTTCCAGGTTATTCCCTAACAAATCTGCATCCCCAGGTTACAAGCCTGCCTCTGACACTTCACTTCCTAACAACCACCAACCAGGAGGAAAGCAGAAGTTAAGTTTGGGGTTTGGCTTCCATAATGCTAAATAATAAATTGGCTATTTGGCAGCCAATAATGCTAAAGGCAACAGTAGCCCCTCTATTAGATGATTGTCAGGCAAACCCTTGCTTGCCATTTTCTATCAAACCTTGTTCTGGTGAGTGTTGGGGGCTTTTCTCCACCGGAACCATCCTGTGGGTTGGTGTTAAGACTGGGCTTGAGCTTGTAAATAAAGACCCTGCTGTGATTGCATTGGATTGGCACCTGTTTGGTTCATGAACACATCCTTGGTAGTATAGGGCTTGAACATTTCTGGAACAACAAAGATATAGGTAATTAATATGAGAAGCAGTTAAAGGATAGATTCAAGAGAAATTTGGGGATCACATCAAGAAAGGGAGAGATGTAAGATGTTGAGGACAAGGAGTGCTGGAATGAGTTTTTTTTTTTTTTTTTTTTTTTTTTTTTTTTTTTTTTTTTTCCGAGACAGGGTTTCTCTGTGTAGCCCTGGCTGTCCTGTTACTCACTTTGTAGACCAGGCTGGCCTCAAACTCAGAAATCCGCCTGTCTCTGCCTCCCCAGATCTGGGATTAAAGGTGTGCGCCACCACTGCCCACCTGGAATGAGGATTTTTTGAAGCTAAAGTAAATTTGCTTGCAGATATCCAAGTTTGAGGTGACCATGGGGGCATCCAGGGAGGATTGCCTGAGAAACTGACCATATGAGCGGTCTAGCAGAGAGGCCTGTTATAAAGTTACAGATATTTAAGTTATGAATTCCTAAGTGAGATCTGGAATCATGGAAATGAGAGAGATCCTAGCAAGGTAAGGGAAGCCAATACTTAAATAAGGAGAGGACAAGTCACACAGTGAGAGACTGGAGACCAAAAACTATAGCAAGTGTCTCTTGTAGGATGGGATACACACTGGGGTCCAGAGTTCATAAAAGTCCACATAGGAGAGGCCAATATGGGCAGTATGGCAGCTGTGAACTCTCTGTACTTTTTAGGTTAGCTGCTTCCCCCTTCTAAGAAGTTTGAACCCTCAAGCATGTTGCTTTTAAATTGTGAACAATTTCGAGACGAGAGGACAGCCAATCATCAGACTGTGTGTGGTTGCTGTGAGTCTTTCTGCTCTGGTAATTTTGTGACTAGTTCTGTCTGTGGCTGCAGACTGTCCTGCAGTGCTCTCCTATGGGGATAAGAAGAGAGACTGTGTGTACAGATAGTCTTTTTAATGGATCTGAAGAAATGGGAAAAGGATGGAGAGCTACGATAAAATAATGGTCTCTCATTTCATCCTCTCTCAATTCATACACATAGACTAAGGCTGTAGGTGCATTTATACTTCAGACACTAGCAGGGTTAATTCTCTATATAGCTCCTCATAGTGCCTATGTTTGCTTGTCTGGTCCAGAACCACTTCCAAGCATTTCATTTCAGCGTTATATCTCAATTTAGCTTCTTTGGATGGAGCATTTGGCCAAGGGCTCAGTGTGTACAGGGAACAGGTTGTTTCATTTCGTGTGACCAGGCGAAGTGGGAAGCTTAGCACCCAGACTCACAAATACTTCATCGTCAGCTGAATGGAGAGCAGGGTAGAAGGAGAGACGATAGCTCAGCTCAAATCTATCCCCATGAGTGAGGGGAAGAGCAATTCAGAACATATGCCGTGCTCGCAAAGGAGCAAAGATTCTGCCAGTGTGTAAGGTTTCTCAATGTGGACGTCAGGTTTTCCTTCAGAAACAAAACTGCTTCCTTTACTCTACCTAGAGAAAAGTATTTGCTTCTATAATATCATCTGAGTGTGAGAAACTAAACCTGGATTTTGAATGGTTTGATCTAAAAGCACATGATCCTCTGACAGAAGAGTTTGGACCTGTAACTCTATATTTATAAAGGGTTTCTTTTCTTTATACAGCAGTGTAGATGATTGTGCAGAAATTAGAAAACAAAACTACCTCTAATTCTATTAACAGAGGTACTATCCTTTCGGAATATTCTCCCATATATTTCTTCATGCATCTATATTTTTACATAATTACAATTATGCGGAATATATTGCCTCATTTTTGGGCTTTCCATTTGGCTCATGAGCATTCTTTTGAATTGTGATGTTGTGTTTTTAATTATTCTTTTAAATGACTGAATAATATTCAATGACATGGATATGCAGTATGTTAATTAAACATTTTTATATTGTAAGGCATTCAGTTTGCTTCTGGTTTATCACTATAATAAATAGGGTTGTATTGGAAAAATGTTACATGCTGTATCCATTCCCTTACACTTTGAATTTCTCTTTCTCTTTCTCTCTCTCTCTCTCTCTCTCTCTCTCTCTCTCTCTTTCTCTCTCTCTCTCTCTCTCTGTCCCCCTCCCTCTGTCCCTCTCTCCCTCTCCCTCCATCTCTCTCCTCCTCCCCCCATTAAGTTTTTGTTTGTTTTGCTTTGGAGCACTGGTTTGCCTGGAGCTTGCTAAGTGTTTCCCACTGGCATCCAATTTGCTGTTCTCTGCCTCCTGAGTGCTGAGATTACAGACACCGCCTGGCCAGGCTTATTTTCACTGACTCTTAGGGAGTAGTATTTCATGGACTATTAGAGTTCCCCCCAAGCTAAGGTACAATACTTTGTCACAGCAGGTAACAGTCTTTGGGTCGGTGGTGAGTTTAGGAGATGGGTCTTCCATTGAGGAAGTACATCACTGTGGGAGATCCTTGTGTATTGTGTCACTGGTTTTCTGTTTCTGCTTTCTAACTGCTGCAAGGTGAATAGTTCTGTACTATATATTGACAGTGCCTTACCATGGACCCAGAGCTGGCAGAGCCACATGACCAAGAACTGAACCCCCTGAAATGATGAGCCAAGGTATGTCCTTCCTCCCTTAACTTATTTCCATCAAATATTTTGGCACAGCAATATGAAATTATATAACGTAAGGTTGAACATCTAAGTTATGTTTCTCCCCCTCAGACCCCCTTCCTCTCAGCTGTCATGCACACTTACATTGACTTTTAAGAGAATTTATTGATTGTAATGTCAGATCTAAGGTGTCTGAGCAGTATGGAGTGGGATGGATCTTTCTTTCCACACAGGAAGAGTCAGATGGGAAGCACAGTGTTGTACAAAACCTAGCGAACCTAAAATTCTGCTCCCAATCCAAGCCTCAGGGGGACTTTTGAGCAGAAGCACAGAAGAAAGTAGAAATTAGAAAGAAAAGGCTCAAAGTCAGGTAGACACTTAGGCAGAGGTGCGGAGTACAGGACAGCTTTAACCAACCATTTTAGCAACGCTTGTTAGTTGTAGGATACACAAGTGTGGAGCGCAAACTTCAGGTGTTTCTAACGTGGACCTTGGGCAAGGCAACATTTAAATGCATGTGTTTTCTACTATTTGCAGGTCACCCTCAAGCTTCTCATGGACTTCTTGCATCCAACACTAGGAGGTGCTATTGTTTCTCCCATTTTCAGCAAGGACTACCAAGGCTTAGAGATGATTGGTTAAGTGACTTTCTCAGGAGTCATCATTGTGCTCAACTCTGGGTATAAGCTCTAAGGCCAAGTATCCTCACACTGGAGTTGTCCCCACTGGCCCCCGCTTTTCCTGAGCATTCTCATTTTCTGAATGGAATGAGGAGAAAAGTATGCCTCATTCTTAATTTAATTTATATTTCTCTGCTTCCTACTGTCCCTTTGATACTTGAATATGATGCTTATTTAAAAAAAGCTCTATTTCTATGTATATGAGAACACTGTCTCTCTCTTCAGATACACTAGAAGAGAGCATTGGATCTCATTGCAGATGGTTGTGAGCCACGATGTGGTTGCTGGGAATTGGACTCAAGACCTCTGGGAGAGCAGTCAGTGCTCTTAACCACTGAGCCATCTCTCCAGCCCAAATATGACACTTTTAAATTTTGGCATGTTAATGATAGCTTCATTTACATATCTGAAAAGTGTACACGCTATTGAGTACAAGTACCCATTTTTCTCTTTATTTCCTGAGGCTTGGGCTACCGCACACTAAGCAGTAACTGTGAAGTTGAGGCAAGTGCTCACTCTTCATTTCTTCTTTTGTTTTCTAAACAAGGTTTCTCTGTGCAGCCCTGCCTGGTCTGGAACTCATTCTATCTTTAAATCAGGCTGGCATCAAACTCACAGAGAGCTCTGTCTGTCTCTGCCTCCTGCGTTCTAGGCTTAAAGCCAAGGGGCACCACCACCCAGCTTTCAATTTTTAGATTAAAAAATATTTTGCCTAACACACTTCCTAGGACGTGGCTACCTATTTATTGTAAATATTCTGTCTTAGGTAGTAAAGAAACGTAATATGGCCTACTATTGCAGTGTGTCCACCATGCTATTCATGGAGTCTATTTTCTTCAAATATAATCATGATTATGCACTGAGCCATCTCTCCAGCCTGATGCCCAGTTAGTTCTGCTACTATAGGGAACACAGAAAGTTTCTCTTTGCTTTTTTTCCATTCCATTCAGAACAGAATAAAACCTTAACCCTCACTAAGACCGTATACATGGGGGTAGTGTGTTGTAGTTCCCTGCACAGCTTCTCTTGTCTTGTAAAGTTTTTCATGATCTTATTGCTTTGAACACATTCAGGACATAGCATAGTATCTTCTACTCCTTAGGAAGGGAAATCATAGCCTGGTAACAGGGAGAGATAAATCACACTATCGGGAGTGTCTGGAACCCAGGTCTGAGTCATGTGAAATTGCAGGTGAACCCAGCCTGACCTGTCTTCAGGGAGCAGTGTGCTGTGATGACACATCATCTGCATCCAGGCGCTTGTAGCAAAGAGGCTTCTACAGAAGAGGAAGGAGGCCAGTCATTTCCAGCCTCAAGCTTGAATGCTTTCATGGAACCTCTTCCCTAGGCTGCAAATATGGATTCCTGAGCTGACTGTACAACTTCAACTGCTCCCTTTTTTTCTCCCCACTCTTACAATTTTCTTGAGGCCTGGGTCCTTTGGGGGGGATATCTTGAGTTTCTTGGGAACTGGCTTCATTCTGGCCTCAAGAAATGTGTATTCTTTAGAATATGGCATGATTTAGAATATGAATGTCTCTGGAGTCTCAAATAAACCTTAATTTTCTTGCCATCTGTACTCAAGTTATGATAATGACACCAGTTCCAAAGAGTGTTCTGGAACACACCATTAATAGGAGGCAGGACAGCTGGTAGAGACGTCTCTGGTTTGGATTTTCTTGAGGGTTTAATTTGCTCAGAAGTCGGGAGAAAGGAAACTAGTGGTTTGAGGCCTATGGTTGAGGAAAATGTTTGATTCTATAGGATGTTCTGTGGTGGGCTCCTCAGTAACTAGAATCAGCATTAAATTCACACATTCATCATTGTATTCTGCCTCAAAGCAGTTCTTCTTGTAAGTGTCCTGGCTGGAGCATGACATTTTCAGGGTTGAGAGAGGACAAAGATAGGGCTATCAGCAGCTCACTCAAATATTTTCTTTTTTTGATTCCTTTTTGACTGAGAAATTGTTATATGACCCTGAGTATATAGGTATTTTAGACAGGTATATAAACCAAATATTTACTCATGATAAATCATAATAACATTTAAAAATATTTTCCAGTATATATTAGAATATCATTTACTAAATATGAAGGAAAATTTGGATAGTATTTAGGTGATATATTTGTTTATTTTTTACATAAAGAATTAAATCTTGGCTGAATATTTGCAGAATGAAGAACATCTGTGTTTGGGTTTTATAATTGTCAGTGCTGAGAATACTGCTTCACATAAATATGTAGCATCATATAATATTCACATAAATAAATAAATGGCAGAAGTATGTTTAAGGCCATTTCAGATATTGTTAGAAATTTTTTCCTAATGCCAAGCCAAAATTCATTTAACAATTTTTTATGAAACTCATGTCAGCAACTCAAATGGCAGTATTTTAAATTGAAAATACATGTTTTTATATAATATATTCTGGTTATGGTTCGCCTCCCCACCTCCTCTCAGGTTCTCCCCACCTCCTCACCCATTCAACTCTACACCTTCTTTTTCTTCCTTTAGAAAACAAGCAGGCAAATAGAAACCAAACAACCCAGGAATAAAGGACAACAACAGAGAAAAAGTTCTTGAAACACACACACACACACACACACACACACGCATACACATTCACACACACTTATAGAAACAAAACCTATAAAAACACAAAACTGGAAACTACAACACACAAAAGACCA
>NW_022196915.1:23943066-23981364 GCF_008632895.1 Mastomys coucha
TCTCTCATATCTATATATCTATATATCTACATATCTATATATCTATTCATGTTATAAATTCTGTTACGCCAGAGAGCCCTGACTAATACAGATGCTGAAGAATCATGATAGGAAAATGTTAAGCATCTTGGTTTTCCATAATAAAATTATTATGTTTCTATTATGAGCAGAAAGCCTAACACTGCAATTTGTAACAGATAACAATGTCAAGTATGAACTGAGGTGTTGTTCGGTCAGTGCCAAGTTCGTATGTGTGAGCCATATCAGGGAAGTCACATGATTTGGGGCATAGGACAATGCCATCAGGGCACATTGGATGCCTTCCATGCATTGAAACCTTTTACTGTTCTTTTATTTGTTGCAACTGTCCACATTCAGTTTCGTGACGCCAAACAACCCAGTTCCCATCTATACTAGGAAAGCAGCCAAAAATTGTTTAAAAATATCATTGGGCTAGAGGTGGAGTTGCTTGGTAGAGCATATGCCTAGCATGTGCCAGACCCTGGGTTTGACCCTCAACACTGTAAAATCCAAAACATAACTTACACTCTAAGGATCAAGATAAAATCACCTCACATAAGGCTCTCAATTAAAAAACAGAGAAAAAGATCAAATGTAGCTAGTAGATTACAGTCATACACATGGCAGCTATTAATCCAACTGTGGTGGGTATTCTTGGTTGTCAGCTTGACTACATCTGCCCGAAATATCTGGGCACACCTGGGAGAAGTATTTTTTTCTTAGTTTAGTCATTTGAAGTGTGAAGATCTAGTTTAAATCTGGGTCTTTTGAGGTAGGGAGAACCACTTTACATGTGGGCCATGCCTCCTTCTGGTAGCCTATAGAAAGGACACAGAAGGAAGCTTGCTTTCTCTGCCTGCTTAGCCTTGCCCTCACTAGCAAGTCCATTGCTTCCCTGGCATTAGAGCTTCCTTCTTCAGGATTCTGGCACACAGAACACCTGGTAAGACATCTGTCCTTGTGGGCGGAATTGTTACTTGATTCTTAGACTTTCTGTTGCTATGCAGCCATTGCTGGTCTAGCTGGCCTACAACCCATAGGCCAGCCTAGTAAATTTTCTTTTTATGTTCATTCTATAAGTTCTGTTCCTCTAGAGAACCCTGACTAACACACCACTAGCCACTTTAAATATAGGTGATTTTAACATTAAAAGAAGACAGGTTTCAGGATGGAGGATGAGGTAAGAAAAAAGAAGGAAATATATGTTGTTTATAAGTAATCCACTTTACTTAACAACATATTCAAAGTAAATTTGTAGAGATTAGTATTACAAGACTGTTGTGAACATATTTTCAGGGTGCTGGGTACATAGGGCAGGAGGAAAATAACACTGGCCTTGGGCTATTCTAAAATTGTGTGTGTGTGTATGTGTGTGTGTCTCTCTCTCTGTGTCTGTGTATGTGTGTGTTAGAACAATTTGTTCTTGCAAGCCTGATGATTCATGTTTGATCCTTAGAACTTATGTAATTGTGAGGAGAGATCCAATTCCACAAAGTTTTCCTCATCCTCTACATGCCTGCAGAAACAAACAAGCAAACAACAAAAATGGGACAAACCTAACCTGAAGCTCTGGAGGTGTGGTCTGGTCCTCTGTGCTTAAGGCTTCTGGGTGATTCTCATGCTCACTCAGGCTGGAGGATCTCTACTGTTAAGGATGCTCATGTGAGTTTGGCCATGTGTCAAATTAGGGCATTTTTAGGTATTCATTTTCATACATATGTTCCTTGGTACTGCAGATGATATAGGAATGCATTGATTTTCCTAGTCAAAGTTCAACTTCCTAGGAAGACCTCTGTCTGATTATCTCCATATTCCTAAAGCTCTATTTCCTAAAGGTTGGACCAGGGGCAGAAACTAATTCCATATCAATTAGGGCTTCTTATCAGTGGCTACTTTACCACAACCTAGACTTACTGGTTAGTCTGCATTTTAGCATGATCACCTGTACTTAGTGACTTGAGTAACTGGGTAATGAAATCACTCATTAAACAGAAGGCATTGCTGAGTGTGGCTGAACATGCCTATGATCCCAACATTCTGTAGTCAGGACTACACAGTGAGAGCTTGGTTCAAAAAAAAAAAAAAAACTAAACAGGGCTGGAGAGATGGCTCAGTGGTTAAGAGCTTTGGCTGCTCTTCTAGAGGTCCTGAGTTCAAATCCGAGAAACCACATGGTGGCTCACAACCATCTGTTATGGGATCTTATGCTCTCTTCTGTCATGCAAACATACATGCAAACGGAGGAGTACCCATATACATAAAAATAAATATTTAAAAAATCCCAAACAACAACAACATCTATACCACAAGCTCCATTTACTTTTCCTTTTATCAAGAGCATTCTAAAAGGTGATGCAGACCACTTGGACCCTGTCTTAGTCAGGGTTTCTATTCCTGCACAAACATCATGACCAAGAAGCAAGTTGGGGAGGAAAGGGTTTATTCAGCTTACACTTCCACACTGCTGTTTATCACCAGAGGAAGTCAGGACTGGAACTCAAGCAGGTCAGGAAGCAGGAGCTGATGCAGAGGCAGATGCTCCTTACTGTCTTGCTTCCCCTGGCTTGCTTAGCCTGCTCTCTTATAGAACCTAAGATTTCCAGCCCAGAGATAGCACCACCCACAAGGGGCCCTACCCACTTGATCACTAATTGAGAAAATGCCCCACAGCTGGATCTCATGGAGCCACTTCCCCCAAGTGAAGCTCCCTTCTTTCTGATAACTTCAGCCTGTGTCACGTTGACACACACAACCAGCCAGTACAGACCCCTGAAGGGACAATGACACATCTTGGGAAAGACAGTTTCCTTCTGAAGGAAGCAGCTAGAGCTGAAGAGGTGGTTGGGAGACTTAGAAGTGTTTGTTACTCAAGTTTATGTCCTAGTCTCTCCTCCTGGGATTTCATAGGAGATTTGAGCCAGGGTTTTCAGAGACACGGCTAGGCTATAACTGGGAACTCCAAGAGTGGGCAAGTCTGCGAGGGTCCAACGGAAAAATGAAAAAAAAATTAAGTGCATATTTTATTTTTATTTATGCATATCTTTGTGATTGTGTTTATATTGTGTGCATGTTTCCACAGGAGTAGAGGGCTCGGAGTTAGTTACAAATGTTACCGAGTAATCCATTTTCAGCCCTGGGTTACCACCTCACTCCTCACCATAGAAAAGCAAGCACCTTTAAACTGCTGGGCCGTTTCTCCAGCCCTGAAATTGTATTATTTCAGCTCAGGGCCCCTTTGGGCTCCTACATGTGAAGGAGAGGGAAGCTCCTAATCTCGTTCAAAAACCAGTTTTGGGTTCAATTACTGATCATTGTTTTTTAATCTTTGGTTACCCTAGATAAGAAGTTAGAATTGTTTTTCTTAAAAGGCTGGGGTGTAGCTCAACATGTGTATGCATAGTACATACAAGGCCCTGGTTTGTTCCCTCAGCACCACACAAACAAAGCCGTAAAAGCACAGGAAACAATGATAATGTAGAACACAGGCCTACCTCCCTCTGTACACATAGCCAATTATCTATTTCTCTTCTTGATTTCCTTGATTTTGGAAAATATAAAATTCATTAGCATTTCCTTGAAATAGATCATTGGGGTCAGTGTATTTGTTACGTTCTCTCTACCTCCCCAGTTCACCTTTCTTGATAAGAGAGCTTGTAGCCAGTTGAACTCCAGACTACCACGGTTCTTATCTTTTCTCTGATACTTTCCAAGGTTCCCCTAAGAACGCTGTATTTGCTCTTTAGGATCTGGGCTGTGTACTTTCATTTCCTCTGTGGAAGGACCCAGGTAAAGTTTAAATTACAGTTAATTGATAGAGGCCAACGAAGAAGATAGAAAAATTTAATTAGTTTTTGTGCAAAGTAATGTGTGTTAATCTGACTTCCTACACTAGGGACTAACATATCTTAACTTAAGGTGCACACAGAATGTTCTGTTTAAATACGCAGGGTCTGAGTTCATTCTCTCAGCTTATTTTCTGTCTAGACAGAGAAGAGAATCAAATCCCTTTTAAATTATAAAATTGTTCTGTGATTAGATATCATGCCTGTCTCCTGAGGTATGCAGGGAACTTCATAAATTGTTAACGCCTCTTAATGCTTGATTTATTCAGGGAACCGGGAGCAGCTATCTCTGGTGGGTCCTGCTACAGTCTTAGCCTACCTGTTTCCAGGGCTGTGTGGGGTGAGTTCTCATGCAGGACCCCCATTCCAACAGTAAGCTCTTAAGGGTCAAGTTTTTCTGCCTTAGCTATTTCTGCAAGTGCCAGGAGCTCACCCATAGGTATCAAATGAGAAACATAAAGGCATCAGTGGCTTCATTGCAGTGAACATCCAGCTCGCGCAGGACGTTAGTGGGGATTCTGTAGTTCTGCATGGGTCTATTCTGTAGTTTAGATATTATTTGAATATGTCTCCTAAGAGTTCATGTGTTTGGACCTTCAACCCCAGGAGTGTGGTTGAAAGGTAGCAAAGTTTTAAGAAGTGAGCCTGGTGGAGATGGTCTTGGAATGGTCATGTTTTTGTTACAAGAGCAAACACAGTCCCTGAATGGCTCTCTGGCTCCCTGTCTCAGCATGTGATTCTTTTCATGGGTGTTGCCACAGACCAAGTCTTTACTCAGGTGCTAATCATTAGGACTATCTGATCTTGGACATTCAACATCCAGAACTGAGAGAGAAATATCCTTATTTCTAATAATATTACCAAGCCTCAGGCATTTCCATGCAGTAATGAAAACTGAAATAATACTTTTTTCTCCCTGGAGTAAGCTTAATCACTTATAACTCCCACGAGCTCAGTCAAGCTCCCTCTGTTGTTTCTAGCTTATCTCCAGCCTCATTCACTGTTGTTTTGGGCTTCCCGGGATCACTTTTGAAACAAACTACTTGAACACTTGTGTTAGTCCCTGCTCTGGGGCAGCTCAAGTGAAGACAAACTGATTGTTCGTTTGCTGGGTTATACAGGTTGATCCTTAACAAGCTCACAGCTGATTAACACTTGTCTGTGACTATTGAATGAATACTTTGGATATCCTCCCATGTGCTAGGTCAGGACTTTAGAAATTGAATGGGACATATAGAATCTCTGGTGTTATTAATCCTCCATGCATCTCATCTAATCTTTACCATACTTTCCTGTGTACATGCCATAACACTGCTAACTTTCCTGTGGCAAGTAGTGTTTCCTTTACACTTATTTTCAATATTATAAAATTTTAGGAGTCTGGAGAGATGTGTTAGTGGATAGGAGCACTTGAAGTTCTTCCTGAAGACCAACACCCAAATCAGTTGGGCAATTCCCAACTGCCTGTAACTCTAGCTTCAGGAAGAATTGGTCTCTTGTAGGTACCAGCACATAGATGACAGGCACATACTTAACTCATCTATCCATCTATCTGTCTATCTATCTGTCTATCTATCTATCTATCTATCTATCTATCTATCTATCTATCCACTAGGTCTTTGTAGACCAGGCTGGTTTTGAACTTATAGAGATCCACTTGCCTCTGCTTCCTGAATTCTGATATTAAAGGTGAACACTACCATGCCCAGCATAAATAAGTTTTTTTTTTAAATTTTTTTTTTGCCACTGCTTATGATTAAACAACCACAATTTAGGATGATAGCTAAACTTTCTTTCTCTGCCTTATCTGCATGTTGGAAATGCCTGAGGGCAGTAGGAAATGCTTGAATTGTTTTCTGCTGCCAGGGAATTTGAAGCAATGGAATTGGTCTGAGGTCTGGGGTTTGAAAACTACCAGGTAATTTACTTATTTACTTTATTTATTGACACAAGATCTCTAGCCCTGGCTGACCTAGAACTATGTAGACCAGGCTGGCCTAATCATAGAGATCCATCTGCCCCTGCCTCTTGAGAGCTGGGATTAAGGTCATGTACCAGTGTGCCCAGTCCTCCAGGTAACTTTAATGTGCAGCTAGAATTGAGTATCTAGAGCAGCTGGATCTGCCTATTCTCCAGCATGTTACCTCATGTGTTTCCTATCCTTCCCTTGCATCTAATACTGAAGCCTGTTTCTTTCTTCTATACTACTCACCATCACTGGTCTTCCTTGTTTCCAAATTTATAGGGGACAGGAACCATCCAACAGGACCAGTGATATCTAACAGCACCCCTAGAATATGTGCTTGTGCTAAACTGTGGACTAGAAATTCTTAGATAATCTTACAGTTAGTTCTAACTACATCTGATTTCAGTGCCCCTGAATTCTGTGGCCTGTGGACTATTCTCTGTGCCTCTCATGTAAACATAACTTTTATTTCCTCAGATGAAGTATTGAGATGAGAGCTGACTGAGCTCAGAATGTTTCCTTCTCTGTTCTATTCCTAGGCCTAAGCCTAGGCCTAGACACTTCTAGCCTCCATACAATCTGATCTTCTAAGTTGACTGATCCAATCCAGTTTCTCTTGGCTTCTGATTGAATTGCTTTACCTGGCCTGATACTAACTTTGGCAAGATGTTCTAATCTTCTGGCTCCATCTCATTCTCTGACTTTTTCTGTCTTCACCTATGTCTAGTTTGCTCTCTCTGTAACTTATCTCTGTAAAACTGCCATATATGCATACCATTTACCAAAGACAACCCCCCCCCCTTTCTCTCTTATGTAACCTCTCTTCTGCTGTTTTTGTGTGAGTTGGGTGTATCCCATCTATGACTCATTCTGTTAAATCTTTCTCTGATTTATCTCTTTGTCTGTTTCTCAATTAGACATCACTTTCAAACATGGCTGCTTCCTTTTACAAAGTAAACTTACCTTCAATGTTAGGGATTAAAAGTCTGTACTAAAGGTGTGTCTATATCCAAGTCAGATCATACTATAATCCAGGATGTCTGCATTCTGGCTGTATCATATCTTTGGGTGTAATCTCTTTCCAGAGGAGTCATGTTGCTGAATTGAAATTCCTTTACAGTCTCACATGGCTTAGGAGCTGGATTGAGGCCAGTCCAAGCTCCTTCCTGAGCTACTATCCTGCTAGTAGCCTCACTGTTTAGGCAGAGACCAACATACGTAATATAAGTCTCATTCTGAGACATATTTTTAAAAATTATTTACTTTTTTACTGTGTGTGTGTTTGTGTGTGTGTCCCTATGTCACAGCATGAGTGTGGAAGTCACAGGACACCTTGTAGGGGTTAGTTTTCTATCTCGTTGGTCTTGGGGATATGACTCATATCATCAGGCTTTGCAGCAAGTGCCTTTTAACATTGAGCCATTTTGCTGGCCCCATTCCTGAGACCCATTCACCCTGCATACTTTATGCAGTACTATCTTGGGAACATCTCTATTCAGTTTCAGAAAATGAGACTGGTTGATTCAGGGAAAATTTAGCTTTCTCCAAAAGCTACTGAACCTTCCCCACACTGGATCCTTTTCTTACAGTACATGGTGGGACATGTATTGGAGGAGGTTGGTGATCATGGAAAGTAGTTGTGGCTCAAATGGCCTCTTTCAGCAAATCCCAAGTTGATTACTGGTTCTGAACTTTGACCTTCTGATTCAGGGATTTTGGTGCTGTTGGATGTTAGTTTAGCTATTAGTTTGAAACCCAGTTACAGGAATAAAATATAATTCTTCCACAAAGTCATACTTTTTTTTTTTTAAAAATTATATCATAGGAGAGAAAGGCAGTGCTTTGAATGTTTTAGAATCATAGTTTCCTATGCAGATGTGTGGGGAGGTAAGACCTTTGGAATAGTTGAGTTGCAAGTGTTTTCCCAAGGTAGCCTTATTTTGAAATCAAGTTCTCTGGTATGTCTGCTCCTTCTTGCCACGTGCTAGTCTTGGTCCTGTTATGATGTACCAGGAAGCTTTGGTGAGATGCTGGTGTTATGCTCCTTGACCTCCCCATCTCCAGCATTGTGAGTCAAGAAAACCTCCATTCTTTTTTTTTTTTTTTTTGGTTTTCGAGACAGGGTTTCTCTGTATAGTAAAACCTCTATTCTTTATAAATTAATTCGTTGGCACTCTTGTGTTAAAGCAACATAAAACTGATTGGGGCACAGAGAACAGAATGAGAGACCTGTGGAAACCATTGATGTCAGCAGCATTTGTTCATAGAAGAACTGAAAGCTCAGTTCTACCCCTCTCTCATCTTTGTTTCTGTCTTGAGGGTGAGTGAATCTGAGGGGAAGCTGGTGTTCCTTCTTGACATACCAATATTTGAAGGAAAATTTTTGTTTTTATATTTAAATAAATATGGTTCTTAATGCAAAAGGAATATCAAATTTAGGCAATTTGGAAAACAATCATGAGGAAGTTTCTGCTTGTGACAGCTTCTATGCGTTTCACTCCTTGTGCCTGCAGTTAGGGGAATATAAGGCTTGATCTATAGGGGAATATAAGGCTTAATCTATAGGGGAATATAAGGCTTAGTCTATTTACAGCTTTTGGTTACTACATTGTGAAAAATCTGGAAAACACACTTTATATTATATAATTTTACATCTTTCTTAGTGCCGGAAAATATTAGTTTATGGGCTCTTCTCATTCCTTGGGTATGCCTCACACTTTCCCACCATTGGAGGCCAGAAAGATGGCTTGGTGGATAATAGCATTGCCACTAAGCCTAACTGTTTGAGTTGGACCATCAGAACCCATGTGGTTCTCGAGGTCATAGCTGACTTCTATAAGTCTTCTGACTGTTTCAAATTATCATTGATCTCTACATTGTAGATACTCCTTCCCCTAAATAAATAATGTAATAATAACAAAAATATCCACCATTGGGAAACTATGTGGTACACCACTTGTCTAACATGTACAGGGTTCTGGGTTCAAATCCCAGCACTTCAAGAGAAAGAAAAAAGACTAAAGTGATTGTGAAAGGTGTACATACATGCAATGAGTAATGATCAAAGTAGTTGGCATATCCAACATTTTTGAACTTTTGTCATTTCTTTGTTTCTCTATCAGCATTTTGAAATAAACAGTTATAGTCAACCATAGATGCATTTCACTTATAATATACCTAAAAATACATTCTTCTTTTAGGTGGCTGTTGTACAAGACTACCATGGGTTCAGCTGTGCCTACTTGCAAAATATTGACCTAGCTCAGATTGCTGATTGTTGACTTTTCCTCACTGAAGGAGGTTCAGAGAGGGTCATAGGACCATCACCAGAGTGTCCACCCATCACTTTCAACGAGTTGTATGTAGTTCTATATCCAGAATTAATTGTGTATAGCCTCAGGGTTTCCCAGAGGGACTCAAAGATATGAATATACTTCAAGAAAGAAAAGAGCTGAATGAAATTATATGAAAATAGAATTCAATAAAGACTGAAATGAAAAAGTCATTAAGCTAAAGAAAACCTCATTAACAGAATGGATCATGTGGAAAACGGAATATCAAGGCTGCAAGACAAAGTAAAAGAATTCTATCACTCATAAAAAAAAAAAACAATGTGAAACTTAAACAAATATTAGCAGAACATGGTAGGGCTTTGGTATACAATGAAAAGGCCTAACTTTTGAATTATGTGTATAGAGGAAAGAGAAAAATACCATGATAAGGTATGTAAATAATATCTTAAATAAACTCATCGAAGAATATTTCCCAAAACTAGAGAGATACATATCAAAATACAAGAGGCCTACATAACCCAAAATAGACAGGAGTAAAAAGAAACTCCACATGATATATTATAGTTAAGACACTAAAAACACAGAATGAAGATGACTACAGAGAATAATTACAATATTACACACAAATGAAAGGGGCATGGGGGAATGAGGCAGCAGAAGGCATAGTCAAATAAAATATTTTTTTAAATCAATGTTCTATTTCTGTAAAGGGACATCATGACCATAGCAACTCTTATAAGGAAAACATTTAACTGGGGTTAGTTTACAGTTTCAGAGGTTTAGTCAATGTCACAAAGCATGGCAGTTGTATAGGCAGACATGGAGGAGCTGAGAGTTCTACATCTGGATCCACAGGCAGCAGGATCCATGCCTACTCCATCAGGGCCATACCTCCTAATAGTGCCACTCCCTATGGGCCTATGGGGACCATTTTTCTTCAAATCACCACAACATTTATGAAGAAGCTATATGGAAATGTATGATCTTCCAATACCTCATTATTTTTTTTTCTTAATAAGAGAAGTTGGTAAAACATAGGTGATATGAAAAGATGGGGTGGGACTTCTCAGGACTAAAGGTTGAAGTAGAAATAGAGGGATTCAAGAGAAGAGAGGAAAGGAGGTAAGTGAAGCAAAAGTAAGGATTTTTTTTCTTTTTAAAACATACCTCCACTAGGTTGTTAGCTTATGATAAAATGTAATATATAAAGAGAGTAGTTTGAGCAGAATGGTGGACAGTGCTGATCCAACTTTATCATTAAGTAAAAATCTCAATGCCAGGCACGGGATGCCTCTCTGTGAGTTACTAGTTAGGGAAGCCTCAGAGAGACTCAAAACAACATGTTCTATTGTTCTTTGTCTTGGTTGCCCACCATAACTTTATGGTAAGATCAGATTGCTAAAGACATCACTCATTTTTGGTTTAAGATATAGAGAAAACAATCTTGACTGACTAGGAACCTCTTAATGATGACTACCTTTTGTCAAAGTGCCAGGAAGATGCTGTGGAGGCTACTGGGGTGAGAAAAGGCATAAATTCCTTCATGCTACAACAGTGGCCTGGCAAGATATGCTCATTGGTGAAATAGCAGTATGGGCTTAATCAACCACTTTCTAATTGGATATGAGGCCTGCTCCCTAGGAGGGATTTCATGCCTGGTACTGTAAACCTGGTTATGGGTGGAGAGATCATAGGTCCTACATGGGGAAGTCTACAGTTGTTGTTTTGTAAAATAGTCATGATGTGAAGCTATCTTTTAAATAAGTATATATAACACCAATAGATATGTGTTGTTCTTAACTTTGATCAGAAGAGTTTTATTTTGCAGTGGATAGTGGTTAGTGCAGTCTGATGACCAGTCAAAGTGTCCAGTCTAAGTAGCTGTGAGTGCTCAGCTGTGGGTGAATCACATGGGTTAGCTTCTCCCCATATGGTTCTTGGGGTGCATCAGAGAAGTGGGTGGACAGACTGTAAGAGCTGGCAGATGAGGAGGAGTGTTGTGAAACTCTAAAGCTTCCAGACAAGATATGGCTGGTATACACATCAACTCACAGCACCTGTGGCTACCTGTGTAATATCTTCATAAGATCAAGACAGCTAAAATTCCAGCATGGGTAGATGAGGGGACCTTGAGGCTCCACCCCTACTGGAGGAACTATTAGTAGCTGACAGCTGCTGAGAAAGGTGTTTGTGGCCATTGATAGATTATCCATACTCTAGTGGATGGCCTCACATCCATGGGCACTAATGAGACTTAGGGGCTGTCAACAATAATAGAAAAGGAGGGCCTGATGTTTGGAGGGAGATGGGGTAGGAAGTGGTAGGTAGAGTTGGAAGGAGGTGCTGATGGTTGGAAGTGATCAAAACACAGCATATAAATGCATGAAATTTTCAAAGAATAAATGAAAGACATGGAGAGCTGTTGGAAAACATCTGCAATGTATATCTGATAGCATGTTCATATACATATATGATTATACATATATAATTATTACCCTGCCAATATCCAATACCTATTATCCCAATTTTAGATGCTGTTTCCTATAAACGAAATATTTGTGGTGCTCTAGTCATTAGCTAGTCCTAGTATCTTCTGTTCCTCTACATTTTTTGTGTGTGTATGTATGTTCATGCACACATGTTTGTGTGTATGTATGTGCACATGTGTGCATGTGTATATTAAAACCAAAGGTTGACATCTTCCTTTTGCATTCTCACCTTAGATTTTGAAGCAGGGTCTCTCACTGAACCCAGAACTGACTAGTTTGATTAGACTGGGTAGCCAGTAAACACCAGAGCTCTTCTTGTTTCCACACCCCTAGTGATGTCATAACAGGTGCACACCACAGTGCCTCACTATTTGACATAGGTGCTGGGAAAGTACTTTATTGACTGACACATTTCTTCAACCCCTCACTTCATTTCTGTTATTTCAGTGAAGAATCTCTCTGTTGAACCCATGTGAGCCTTACATTTGCTAAGCTCCCAGGCTGATTTTGGACTTGTATTTCTTCTGTCTCCAGAATGTGGGGATTACAGCTGTGTGACTATCACACTCATTCTCCATTTTTTGTTGTTGTTGCTTTCTCAGTGCCCATAACCAGTGAATTGCCACCACCAGGGAGCCAGGGAACTGGGAGAGAACTCTCTTCTTTTGGGGTGTATGTGTATGTGTGTGTGTGTGTGTGTGTGTGTGTGTGTGTGTGTGTGTGTGTAGGAAACAGGGCTTTACTCCTCCACTATCTTTAAGTGACTTTCAAAATATGAAAGGTACATTTATCTAGGCAGACAAAATAGAAGATAAAGCACAAAGGATTTCAGTGTACTCACACAACCATCAAATAAGTAGCCACTTGTCAAAATTGCCATTTATAGTTCTTAATTGCTCTTGATTTATAGTCTAGCATTCTTTTATAAGTTTGTAAAAATACCTTGCTAGTCATTTAGCTTTGATTTAAAGCGATATTATTTCCACCTGCATGGAGGGCTATTTCCTTCTTGGGAGGCTTGTTAGCAATTACATATGTAAATCTATGCACACTTTCTTTTGATACATTCTCTTGGGAAAAATTACACCACAAAATTATTAATGTACATGAAAACAACAGTTAAAATTCCCAGAGGATAAACGAGGCATTGAATATCTTTACATATTTTAAGGCATCTACCAATATCACTGGAAGGTGGTAGGTATGAGGAAAGAATATTAAAATAATAATTTGACCTATTAAGCTTTTTAAGAAATGTGATCAGTGAGAATCTTTATATTATGCCAGAAGAATCCCCAACCATATGATGGAGATAAGACTTTGTATTAGCTAGGGTTTTATTGCTGCAAAGAGACACCATGAACATGGCAACTCTTAGAAAACATTTAACTGGGGCTGGCTTACAGTTTCAGATTTTAGTCCATTATCATCATAGTGGGAAGCATGGCAGCATCAAGGCAAACATGTTACTGGAGAGGAGCTGAGAATTTTACATCTTGATCCACAGGCAGCAGGAGAGTTTGTGGCACATAGGGCATGGCTTGAGCATATGAGAAATCAAAGCCCTTCCTCAATGACACATTTCCTCCAACAATGCCACACCTCCTAGTAGTGCCACTCCCTATGAGGCAAGCATTCAAACACAGCAGTCTATGAGGACACATCTATTCAAACCACCCACCACATTACCAGAGACTCTTTGTTCTATCTGCTATGATGCTTATGAAACACATTTTCTTGTGTGAAGTGGGATGCATAATTTTTTTGTTTTCTTGTTTTGAATCAAATATTCAGCTTCATTTTAGTTGTTTTTCTTTCTCCTCCTCTCCCCCTCCAATACACCCCTTCTCTCTGCTTGTCCTCCTCTCTTCTTCTTCTTCTTCTTCTCCTTCTCCTTCTCCTTCTCCTTCTCCTTCTCCTTCTCCTTCTCCTTCTCCTTCTCCTTCTCCTTCTCCTTCTTCTTCTTCTTCTTCTTCTTCTTCTTCTTCTTCTTCTTTTCTTCTTTTTCTTCTTCTTCTTCTTCTTCTTTTCTTCTTCTTCTTCTTCTTTTCTCCTCCTCCTCCTCCTCCTCCTCCTCCTTTTTCTCCTCTTCTTCCTTCTCCAGTTTTTTGAGACAGGGTCTCTCTGTGTAGTCCTGGATGTCTTGGATCTTGCTTTGTAGATCAGACTAGCCTCAAACTCAGAGATCTGCCTACCTTTGCCCCCTAAGTGCTGGGATTAAAGGTGCAACCACAGAATCCCCTGTTTTATTACATAGCTTCAATTCTTCCTTTCACCTACAGATATCATGAGTGATGATCATACTTATCTTCCTCTTCTTTCTTCTCTTCTTTATTTTCATTCTGTTTTCTTTCTTGACATAGGCTCTGGGAGGTAGCCTAGACTAGGTTCTCCGTCTTCCTGTTTTAACCTCTTGAATTGTGAGATTACAGGTATGTGCCATTGTGTTAGCTTTACAATCTAAATTCTAAATATTAAACATTCTAAAAATCCTTCTGATGACAATTACAAAGTTAAATTAATTGATCAAATATCTTTAACAGAAACTCCTTGGTGTTAAGATGCTTTTTCTGGAGATTGTAGGCACACAGAGAGGAACAGATACAGGAGAAAGGAAGAACTCAGAAAGGAGCTGAGTACAAGATCTTAGAGTTTATAGAGGAGAAAAAAATACACAATAATTATTCTTGGAGAGATCAGGGAAGACTTGCTGAGATGGGAAGCTCTGCTGAGATAGATAGATAGATAGATAGATAGATAGATAGATAGATAGTTCAGCCATTAGTAATGAGATTTCAATAGAAAACAGGACATTTCAAGGTTAAGTCTGTAACATAAAAATGATTCCATTAGTAAGAAAGATTATAAAGAGAGATGATGGAGATATGACTTGTTCTGATCCCCACTCTAATGGATAGCCATCCTCAGGGGCCCTGAGAATACATTCGAAAAAGTAAATGCCCAAAAAGCCTTCTCAGAGGTCAGGCACACTTCTCTTAGTTTCACATACACCTTGTTCTTGGTTGTCACATTCTGGCCTGTAATCCACTGACAGGAGATGGCATTTTACCCAAAACAGACACAGTTATGACTGGGAGTAGGTGGATGGGTATATAAAACTGGCTTCTATGGCTTCGTTGTGCCATAAAGCTTCTAGAGGAGGCAGATTATACCTGAGCAGCAACGGATTATGGTTCAAGATGGGGGTAAATGTAGAGGTGATTATTTGTCACCTTAAAAATCACCACAGATATAGTGTTAAGTGAAAATTCAGCTGGGCAGTGGTGGCACATGCCTTTAATCCCAGCACTTGGGAGGCAGAGTCAGGCAGATTTCTGAGTTTGAGGCGGGCCTGGTCTACAGAGTGAGTTCCAGGACAGCCAGGGCTATACAGAGAAACCCTGTCTCGAAAAACATAAACAAAAACAACAAACAACAAACAAACAAACAAGAAGTGAAAATTCTGGTGTCAGGGAGGTTTCAAGCTATTTGTTTATCTTGAAGGCACTTCTGTTCCCACCAAAATCCATAGGCTATTGGTTCTGAACATGTTTTGTAGAACAGAAAATATAAAAAATAAGATAGCCTTTGAGAAAAGCTATACATTTGAATGTGGATTGTTGTTCACAGGATTGGACCAGGCAGAAGCCAGGATGAATTGAGCTCTGCAGTGCACTGATCTGGGCCTGGTGTCCCCAGAGAAAACTCGCTTGAGGTTGGATTGGAAAATGAGGGAGAGAGTGGAAGGGAGCTACTTTTGAAGTGAGCCTTTGCCTCCTACGTCCAATAAGGGATTTATTTCCTCACACTAGGAGAAAGAGCAAGACCAGGCTGACTTCAGCAGCTCCTGGCCCCGCCTGGCCCTGAGGAAAGCAAGACTGCCTTGTCTACTGGTTGCTGCATTTTTCCTGTGCTAACACAATTAAAAACAAACTTGATGCATGCTATTGCATACTTTGTGTTTCTTAGGGTTTTTAGTAGATAATGATGCATGTCCAATATTGTTACCATAAGAAGCATTGGTCTAGGCAAAAGCCATTGGCATAGAATTTAGTTCCGTTTAGCTGAAGTTTCCCAGGATAGTCAGTAGATAGCAAAGGTGAGAGAGGGGTCTGGGACCTGTTTTTCTACAGTCTCATTTTTACTGATCTACATGTGATCACATGCTTTGATTTTTCTAAACTGTCTACATGCTGTAATTGCCTTAGTTAGTCTCACCCTTTTATCTGTTTGGATAGTACAGAAGCTGAAACTCTAATTCTGTACAAACTGACATCACGTGGAAGGTTGCCATTCCAGAGGGGAAATGGGAGACACTGGCAGCTTCCTTCTGTGTTCTTGTTATTTCTAAATGTCTCTAGTGGTGCACATTTTTTTGAAGGAGGAGGATTAAAAAAAGCAGAGTATCGTTTTCAGCAGCAATGTGTGATGGCTCTCAGAATCTATCTGGCTCTTGGCATTCCCTAGGAAGCTCTGCAAATCATTCACAGTGACCAGATATGAAAGAACCTTCCTCAGTTGGCATGATCATGTTTTCCCAAGGATGTTGTAGAGATGTGACATGGGAGATGGTTGTAAATAGATAAAGACTGAATGCTTTGTTTTGATAATAGGATGTGGATATGATGGCACATGCCTATAATTCTGGCACTTGAGAGGTAGAGACAGGAAACACATCCAAGTAGTTTCCTCAGGAGGACTCAAAACTCTGCACTCAGCCTTGTGGGGCATCAGTGTCTCTGGTATCCTGCTGACAGACTCATGAGAAGTCCCTCTTATGTCTGACCTTAGGTCAACAGGTATGAGCTAGAGTTCCCTCTTGACCTCCCATGCTCCTCTGAGTATGCAGGACTGTTGCCCTCTGTCTTAGTTAGGGTTTGTATTCCTGCACAAACATGACCAAGAAGCAAGTTGGGGAGGAAAGGATTTATTTAGCTTACACTTTCACATTGCTGTCCACCACCAAAGGAAGTCAGGACAAGAACTCACTCACCCAGGACATGGAGGCAGGAGCTGATGCAGAGGCTATGGAGGGGTGCTGCTTACTGGATTGCTTCTCCTGGCTTGCTCAGCTTGCTTTCTTATAGAACATAGGACTACCAGTTTTGGGATGGCACCACTTAAAATGGGCCATCCCACCCTCGATCACTACTTGAGGAAATGCCTTACAGCTGCATCTCATGAGGCATTTCCTCTAAGGAGGCTCCTTTCTCTGTAATTATTCCAACTTACGTCAAGTTGACACATAAAACCAGCCAGTACAACTGACCTCTTGTCAACTTGAGACACAAATATGTCATTATTAAGCCTCAATCCTTACTTTCTTACTCATCCCCAAGATCTAAATAACTTTAAAAGTCCCACAGTCTTTACAAATTCTTACATATTAAAAATTCAATCCTTTTAAAATATTCAATCTCTTGAAATTTCAAGTCTTTTTACAATCCACAGCCTCTTAACTGTGGGTTCCATTAAAATGCTTTCTTACTTCAAGAGGGAAAAATATCAGGGCACAGTCACAATCAAAAGCAAAATTCAACTCTAATTTTCCAATGTCTGGGATCCACTCATGATCTTCTGGGCTCCTCCAGGGGCTTTGGGTCACTTGTCCAGCTCTGCTCTTTGAAGTACATACCTTGTCTTCTAGGCTCCAGCTGCCTATATTCCACTGCACTGCTATTCTTGGTGGTCATCTCATGGTACTGGCATCTCCAGAATACTGCTGTCTTCTGCTGCAACTATACTGCACTTTCACAAATAGCCTCTTATAGGCTCTTTTCATGGTGCTAAGCCTCACCTTTTCTTCATGACCCCTTCAGTCCTGGGCCTTCATCTACCACTGGTAGATCACACCTCCTTGGAGTACACACAAACACACACACACATACACACACATACCTCCTTGGAGTACACACACACACACACATACATACACATACCCCATCCCTCACTACATCTTTAATCCAGGTCCTTTTCTCTTCTAAAAGAGTATGGATCTTTTCTAAGCTAGTTTAACTCTCTCGGGTGCTGGGAGAGATGCTGTGGGTGCCCTTATCCTGCCCAGCTATACTTTTTTTTCCTTTGTTCATGTTTTGGATGCCAGATCCCTTTGTAGGGCAGTGGCTTAGAAAAAACACCCTTTGCAGGGCAGTGGTGGCGCACACCTTTAATCCCAGCACTTGGGAGGCAGAGGCAGGCAGATTTCTGAGTTCGAGGCCAGCCTGATCTACAGAGTGAGTTCCAGGACAGCCAGGTCTATACAGAGAAACCCTGTCTCAAAAACAAATAAACAAACAAAGAAAAAAAACCAACCCCCCCAAAAAAACAAACCCACCCCTTGTTACTCAGCTTACTGTAGATGTGACCAAAATACCCAAGAGAACAATGTATAGGGGAAGGAATTATTTGGCTGATGTTTTCAGAGGTTCTATCCACAGTCATTTGGTTTTGTTGATTCTAGACATTCAGTGAGGCAGAACATAACAGAGGCCACTGCATGTTTGATACAAGGTAACTTCCCCCCTACCCAAATATTCTTGATCCATAGTTGGCTAAATCCATGGACACCTAACCCAAGGTACAACACCAGTTTCTTGTTGGAGGTCACGTTTGACCTTCAAAGGTCAAAAGTTCTTCAAAGGCTGGTCATATCCTGGTGGCTATCATCTTTGAGGAAAAGCCTTTTGCTCATACTGTATGATCCATGCCCTAGGGACATGGGTGCCATGTGCATGCCATACTTTTTAGTACTTTTGTCTGTGTCCCCACACTAGAGCATGTTTTATGAAGGTAATGCTTTGGCCTGGTAAGGCTGAAGCCAAGGCTGTGTTTTTCCCATTATGTTGACTTGCATTGGTAAGTTGAGGAATGGAAGGACCACAAGGAAAGGTTAACATTAGAAGCTTTGGTGAAGTTGGGCTGTGTGGATCATGTCCCTCATCTAGGCTTATAAATATATATATCCAGAGGAGCCTATACATTGCCTTATGAAAATGTCTCTCAAAAATCATTCCAGCTTTGGAACTGCAGGACAGAGCAGCTTTTAGTATGGCTGGGCAGCAACACAAGGTTTCCAATTGCTCATTTTTCAAAGGTAATGGCAAAGCTGAGCAGCTGCATCATGCTCAAGCTCACTGGGCATATTTTATTGCAAGGGAAGATGCCTGTGACCATTGTTGAGAAGATATGACAAACCAGTATAGACTTCTATAGGAGGTTCAGCTCATGTACTCTCACCAAAATGTTCAGCTGGGATAGTTAGGTCTTCACTCCTTAACTACTTCAGGGACCATCAACATTCTCAGTATGTGCTGAGGCTTCAGTGTAAGGGGAATGGGCTCACTCCAGGTATTTTGTTAGTACTATTTTTGGAAGATTTATACTTTGGGATAATTTATTTTATTTTGGGATGAAAGCCTATGTAGGTACCAAATCATCTTAGAAACATCCTTTATCTGATTTTTTATGCATCTAGAATTTTAAAAAAAAGAGACTCAAAGAACTTTAACTTGAGTCAGATAATTGGATGTTAACATCTAGCTAAGAGTCCAAGAAACTCAAAAGGAGACAAGGACAAATTCCAAATTAAATTGGTGATGAATTGGAGAAATGCATGGGCTTCATTCCATCTCTGCAATCAGGCCTTTAAACATGATCTAGGGCTTGAATACATGAATCCAACTCATCTCTGGAATCAGCACCAAGTTCAGAAGCTGGACAGAATCGATACTGTTGAAAATGAGATGTCATAAATCAAGTATGATCAGATAGTTATGCAAATCCTGGCTCAGGCTGGAAAGGTCTTGAGTGAGCAGTTAAAGCAATAGGCCAACAGCAAATAAAAACAAAACCAGACTAGACCAGACCAGACCAGACCAGACCAGACCAGCCAGACCAGACCAAACCAAACCAAACCAAAAACCTTCCAACCTCCCTTTCAGAGCAAAGCAGACTTGTGTTTAGGCTTGGGAGCTGGCACTCAGTATGCAAATCTGCCAGTGTCCATGTTCCTGTCACATTGCAGGACCATGAAGAGGTTTTCTTTCAAGCAGCTAGGGCAACAGCAACATGGTGCTGTCAGCTCCTGGCTGAGAAGTTCGGTTCATCAGTGATGTGCCTTGGGAAACAGCTAGTAGGGTGTCTAAAAGTCTTGAACAAAGTTTAGGACAGTTGAATATAGATAGCACAAATCTGTTAGAAAGAGTATGAACAGTACTCCTGCCCAAGTATACAGCTCTGAACACACAGCAAACTTTGGAACATATGAGGTATTCTTTTCCTTATTTATGAATGAATATAATGTGGTCTGGTCTGGCCAGGTTTTCAAAGTTGTATCATTCCTTTTCTACTTAGTTTTTCAATTTGAAGTCTGTCGTGATTCTTGGGGTATTTCATGAACAGTAAGACCCACAGGTACCAGCAAAAGCATGAGTAAGATATAAATAATCCTGAAAAGCATATTTGAGGACATATATTAAGAGATAATTAACTACAAAGTAACTTCTAGTTCTAGTAAAGAATAAATTCCACTATAGGTAAGGGAAAAGTTTCATTTGGCTGTGGATTAAAGAGATTATGTCTGCATGCCTCATGTATCTCATACTAGAGGAACTTGGCATGTCAGCAACTTGGTGAGTATCAGTAACTCAAGCTGCTTCTACCTTGTGGTTCTGCTGTCCAATGGGTTTTGGTGGCATTTAGGCTCCAGCCTTAATGTTCACATTCCAGGAAGCAGAAATTAGGAAAAGAAAGAAAAGGAAAGAGAAGTAAAGAAAAGAAAGAAAAAAGAGAAGCATCTTCACAGATGTTTCACATATACTTGGTCTTAAACTCATGACCTTGAACTTTGTCATGTGTCTGCACTGAGAGGTCCATGTGGCTGGAAAAATCTAATATTTTAGATGGCACAGTTAAAAACAGAAGATGACAAACAAAATAATGACAAAACAAAAAACAAAATACCAAAAAAACCCTCCTGGGTTTGGAACCTGTGGCTTTGCACACTGGAGGCAAGTTCTCTCACTGTGTTACATGCTCTGCTCTGCAATAAGGGACTCTTTAACTAAGGAGAAGAGGAACAGATGCTGCTCCTCTCACCTGTCTCTTCTCTTGTTCTGTATCAGATACAGTCTGCTCCATAGGGCCACAGATCTGAGGAGTGTTCACAGACAGTGACAGAGAATAGGTGTCTCTGTTTTACAATAGTCAGAGGGAATGTTACCTTTATAGAAACTTGAAGTTTAGAGACATGAAACACCTGCTGTGAGATCACACAGTAAAGGCTAGAGATAGGACTGGAAAGTGGCTTGGTCTGACTCACAGCAAAGCAATTCTTTCCCACTATCCTCTACGAGCATGTTGTTAGTGTGGACAAATGGGAAGGGTTGGCAGGGAAGTCCCTTACTGGCCACACAGTTGTAAGGCCATCCAGAGTCTGTATGTGTTTGCCATGTGGATTGCTTTTTATAAGGAATGATGATGATTGTCTATGCAATGGACTAATCTGGCTCCTGGCAGGTCAGGCCGAGATCCAGCCCATGGGCCAGGTTCAGGAGTTAGACTTTTACCTCATCCTAGTGAAAGACCCCCAGAGCTGGGGAGACCCTCAATCAAGTCTCAGGATGATGCGACCACCCAATAACTCACAAGAGACTGATCTTGCTGCAAGTGCACGAGGTTTATTGGGGATAAGCCAGATCTGGGGTCTAACATGTAGCCTGGTAGGCCAGAGGGGTTTTTAAAGGGAAAAACCACAAACTAGGGGGGTGAAGGGGTTACCAAGGAAACATAACAAGAGAAAGGAAAATTCTAAAGAGACTCAGCCCCTATTTGAGTCAGGGTCATAAGGAAAACATCCTATACACTCATTATGCACAAGAATGTGGTCTGGTCAATGTTATTCACTTTATGGCTGACCATTCCCTAGAACTACCCAGATGGCTCATATCCTGCCTTTTGTTCTTGGACCTAACTAGGGGGAGCCCTTGTGGTCAACAGGTTTCTGAAACTGGCTAGTCTACATTCTTGGCTCATTACAGAGACCTTCTATGTCCTTTAAGTAAAGGTTATACAGTATACATACATACATTTCTACTAATACATTTCCCTTTTCATTAGCATGCTTTTCCCCAAATTTCCGAATCTCCCAGTCTTTCACTAGGACACTGAGGTCCAAAACAATGAGAGATTTTTAAAAATTCAATGACAGAGGATTTTGGTTTTGTTCTGATGAAAAGTGGTTAGCCTTCTAGGCTATGGATTTTATATCCACTGTAATTTTGCTCTACCCTTCAATATATTTTTGTGAGACTTATCCTTTCTTTTGTTTCTATAGAGAAGTGATGGCAAAATGTTTTAGTGACTTTTATTCTGCTGAAATCCAGGATGGACTTCATCAGAAAGAAACCAGGAAAATCCCAAACAAGTTCCTATGTAATAGCTGGTAAAACATCAGAGTTATAGACAGAAGCACATACTTGTGCATGATTCTTGTTCAAAGCAGTACCAGGGCTCTGCAGCAAGACAGTAGGAAAATGCTGGAGAGGGCTTTTGAGAATGAGGGAGGATGGTTGTTTGCTTGCTTGATAGTTCCGTTTGTCCAGAAGGGTCATTTAACCTATGTGAGAAATTTGTAATATCATGAGGCTTCAAAGTGCCAAAGAATAGGGTCACAGCTAAGTGCAAGGAACACCAGAAGAAACATGAGCTTTGGCTTAGAGACTTAGGTTGTTGGGTAGCCAAGTCTGTTGTATCCTGCTTTGTGAGCTAAGATTGGTTTTGAAGCATCAGCCTCAAATAAAGGCATCTAGTCCTGTTTTGTAGAGATTTCAGAAGGGATATGTATAGGTACATGTGTAGATGCCCTAACATGTCTACCCTATTTATAAAAAGCTTATGATATCAAGTGTCATGGTAGTACATGGTATAGAACAGAGGGCAGGGATTCTTTGAAAGACACTCATTGGTTCTTTAAGGCATTTTATATCAGTTGTCTATTTCTATGTAACAAACTACACCAAACTTAATCCAGAATGTCAGGACTGCCAAATCTGAGCAGGGCAAAGCAAGGATGGGCTCCTGCTGCTTTACAATCATTTGTGTGGTTGTACGTGCCAGGAGCGTGGCTGGCTCAGAAACTGAATGGAATGATTCACATAGCATTTCTTTTGTGATGACAGAAACATTAAAGGCTGGTCATGTACTTTTCTCTGTGCACATGGTCTCTCCCACAGAGTGAGACTTTATATAGAAAGAGCTCACAAAGACTAAAATAAGATCATGACAGTCTCTGTCTGTCTGTCTCTCTGTCTCTGTCTCTTTTTCTCTCAACCTTTTCTTTTTGAGACATATTTCTCTGTGTAGTCCTGATTGACCTAGAACTTACTCTGTAGGCCAGAGTGGCCTCAAAGACCAGTCTGCCTCTCTCTCCCAAGTGCTGGCATTAAAGGCATGCACCATCATCACTGGATTTCTGT
Organism: Mastomys coucha; assembly: GCF_008632895.1. Classification (NCBI taxonomy): domain Eukaryota; kingdom Metazoa; phylum Chordata; class Mammalia; order Rodentia; family Muridae; genus Mastomys; species Mastomys coucha. The sequence goes on from NW_022196915.1 coordinate 23,966,152, forward strand.
AAGTCCTGAGTGTCTAGACCTGTAATCATTTCTGCTGTCCTCTGCTGGCCAGAGAAAGTTTCATCTCACTTAAATTTAAGAAGGCATAAACTTTGACTCTTTGTGGGAGAAGAGTTTGTGGTCATTATTTATCTGTGGTACTGCACCTACCAGAATAGAAACAGGGTCATTGACAGTCCAGAAGCAGATCTGGGGCACAGGGATGTGGTGGAACACTCCCCAAGAACTTTTCCAGGTGTGATACTTATGTGAAACACTTTAAGGTACTATATGATAGCATAATGATTGTTGAGGCTGTCATGGACAGAGACCTGTGAAAACAGTTTTAAAAGGAACATCTTGAGACAATGATAATATACTTTAGTGGTGGACCTTCCTTGTATTTTTATTCTTTTTACATAACAATGCACACTGTTTTATCCATCTCTACTTCCTGGAGAGAATGTGTTGCCTTCAGACTCTGGCGGTTTCTGCTGGAGGCTGTTACCTGCGGAGCCAAGACAAAGCACTCAGCAGACTGTCAGAAAGTCTCTGAAGAAAGGGTGTGTGTGTGTGTGTGTGTGTGTGTGTGTGTGTGAAATTGATACTGAGGTACGACAAGCCCACTGCCTGAAGACATCGGAGCGTCTGGTGCTCCTGACTCCTTCCTGACTCCTCCCACAATGTTTATGTTATGCAAATATCATGGTAACCTAGAGATTCAATTTCGGTTTCTCCTGTACATATAAAAATGCTGAATTCCCAAAGTAAAATACGAAGCCTTGATTGGGGCACAACTTGGCTTGGTTGTTTCTCTTGTTTCTCGACCCCATATTTCAGGTCCTTTACTCCTTCGCTCGAGGGAACCCAAGTTCATGAAACTGTGGGTCAGTTTCAAGAATGGAACTTTCTTTGGTATCAGTAATCCTTCTTCCAGAGTATCAGCCTCCCTTGACACCTCCTATGGCTATGACTGTTAGGCAACTGTGAAATTGCATGTGTGGAGAGTGAATGTAGGTTTGTATATGCATGCTATGTGCAAAAGTGTACAAACAAGGAGTGTATGAGTTTATATGACTGTGATGGTGTGTGCTGTGACAATATGAATGAATATGTGTATGGGAACAGACACATAAAGCATACAGAGGTGAGGGGGACACAAAAGTGAGCAAAGGTGGTCTAATAGCACTTGGAACCCTACTGACCCAGAAGATTTAGCTCCTTTGCTGCTGTGCCTGGTTGCCACAATCTTTTTTGAGTGATTACCATAAAGGACAACATCTGGCCAAGTCAAGATTGGCCAAACTTGAAGAATAAGGGATCATGTTGTGGGGAATGGAGACACTGACAGTTCGGCAACAGGAGTTCTGTTGAATTAAGGCAGAGCCAGGAGCTCAGCCTTCTCCCCTCCTTACTCCTAAGAAGAAACAGTGGGCATCTCCAAGGACATACCCTCATAGTCTTTGGGAACTGTCATTTCCCTTATGGTGCTTTCAAGAGTGTGTTCTTCCCTGTAGGAGGAGGAGTTGATACTAAAATCTGGTTCCCTAACTGGTTCTTGATTTGATCAATGAAGAAGAAGGAAGACAATTGCTGGGTGAAGAGTAAAGGTTGGACTTCTGGGTCCCAGGAGGAAAAGGGAGACATGGGAAAAAAGAAGGAGGCTTTTGTAGCCATGTACTCAAACAAGAAGAAAGCATCAGTAATGTAAGATCTTGGGGAAATTTGGACAGCCTCTGCCACTGGTGGAGGCTGGCTGATAAAGACTAGCTGATACAGGTTAGCTGATACATTTAGGACAGGAGATCCTGTGCCCAGCCATTGTGCTATCTGACAAATTCTAAAATAATAAAGTGGTCTAGTGTTTTCATTCTGTGAAGCTAAGGTGAACAGAGAAAGAGGGAAGCCAAGAGAGTCCAGTGGAGTGCAGAGAGCAGCTCCTGGTTGGGGGTTCGTTGTGACTAAGCCAGGAGCTAAGACGGGAGTGGGGGCCAAGGCCCGGGTAAAGGAGGAAGCATGATTTTTAAAATCACACCCAACACTTCCCAAGTTCAGACGCCAAGCATACTCTTCCATTTTCTAAGTGACTAACTTGGCATTGCAGATCTCAGAGCTGGAGAGAGTTCAAGCATCTGTATTTACCTCTCGTTCTCATTTCCTGTCTGCATTCTTCCGGCCCTTTCTGTCTTTGCCAACACTTCCATAAACAGGATGGGATTTTTTTTTGTCTCTGCTGCCTGGAAAATTAATTTTCTCTTTCTTACACTTTTAAGGTCTATTAATATGGATTCACTTTAAATTGGTGCCGATTGGTTGTCTTCCACTGAAGCAAATAGTGAAAAAAAGAAATTCAAGGGATATTTCAAATATGTATCTTGATTAGGGAGGGGGATGAAGGTGGACAGGTAATCTTATAAATAGTTGTCTAATAGTAAGTTTTTGTACATATAGTAAGCATATAAATATGCCAACTATTCTTCTAAAGGCTACATTCAGGTCACTCACATCATACGGGTGAGAAAACCAGTCTAGGACTGTGAGTGCTTTGTGTGTTCACATTCGTAGGAAGTAGTGGATCAAGATTCAAAGACAGACTTTTGTCACTGTGTGATGTAAGTATGTCAGGTGTCATCACCCAGATAACAGTATTATTTATTTGCCTTTTGTTGTCTCTTAGCTTTTGGCTTTTTATGTGCATCAGCTCTTGTGGGGTTCAGCACCCATGTCTTCAGTTCTATCCAGGAATCTCCAGGATGCTATCTGCCTGTCAGCAGTGCTGGGAGAGTGGGAATAAAAACCTCTCACATTCTAGTGTACATCTTGATGGCTAATTTGTTACAGAAACATTTATATGGTGGAGTGAAGCCAAAGGACTATTGGCAAAGTGTGCTCCTTTCTTCTGTAGAGTACCACAATCACTCCACGGGATTGCAGCAGTCATTGCTATTAGCGATCGACCTCTCAGACCCAGATATACTAAATGAGAAAACCCAGCACTTCAGTGGGGTGATTTGCCTGGAAAACCATAGCTAAGAGAAAGGAAAAAGTGCAGTTGGATTGACTAGAGCTGAAATCACAGTCGGCTACACACACTTCTTTTTTAATTCCTGGAAGCACTGCTGCACTTACTGCTACAGGTGTTCATTCCTCAGTTCTTATTTTTTTGTCAGCAAGATCACTACCATTGCCACTACTACCCATGTGATCTGTAAGGTGTGGAAAACCCCACACTTTCCTAAATAAGCTTTTATTCAAAGAGATAACATAAGAACAAGCAAGAATTTGTTGATTCAGCCAAAGATTTACCAAGAGGAAAATATATCATTTGTAGATAACTTATAAATGAAAATGACTAGAAATGGTTACATTTCAATGTTGGAACAGGACATCAACACTAAAATAGCCTCAAAGAAAATAAGAGGTGCTTAAAGTTTATGAAATAGAAAAGAGAGGGTTCAATCAAGCTAAAACCTGACCTTAAAAGACTAAACTGAAAGTTCTACCTTCCATTCCATGTGTGTGTGTTAGGAAGAAGGGGCTAAATTAAAGTCTAAAATCTACTTCCAAATGCACAAGACTATATGTCACTGTACCTTCCAGAGTGCACTTACATCTCACAAAAATGCATGGTGAAGTTTAATTCCCCAGTGTTGAAGTGGGAGGTCCTCTAAGAGAAGTGATTAGTTCCTCAGGATGGGTCAGTGGATTGAGTTTTTAGGTATAGATAATATTGAACTTACTTTATGCTATTCTGTTTTATTGAGATGTTGGCTCTGGAGTTGGATATGGCCTCTGCCACTCTAAACTCAAGTATGTTTGTTTAAAAATCTCTGTTCTATGTCAGGCGAGTCAACTAATTTTGTTATCCCCTGTTACAAGATTATATCCTAACTGAAAGTCCTGTCGCCAGTCAAAAAATATAGTTGGACTACACAACAATGCTTCCCTGGGGCTATGGGCAGAAATCAACTCCCAAGGACTGGCTTAACACCAAGTGCCTGTAATTGTTCAGCAAACCAGTTTAGTTACATCTGTCCAGATTAAATAATGCTTGTGAATAAAATGCAAAAACTGCATGTCCATGTGTTTACATACAATAATGTGCTTCATTCTGGCAGCCAAACTTTATGAGTCACCTAGATGGTACAATTTTAAAGGTATGAAGGGATCATGGAGAACAGCTGCATCTTGGCACTATATGACAGGACTGGAGTCCCTGAAGAGAACTCAGGGAGAAGCTATTGATGAAAATGCCACACAGTTGGAATAAGTGACCCCAGCAGTTTTGGAGATGCCAGTGCTATATGATGGCCATCAACAATAGTCACAATGAGATGGAGTCAACTGGAGACTAGGGGACTCCAGTTGAAGACTGCTGGTACATGGGCTTAAGCCAAAAGAAAGTCTTTACTAGCTGTCCAGTGACTACACTGGGTGTTTGGGATGCCAGTGTAGACCAGAGCCTTTCTCAGGGTGAGCTTTATTTGCACAAAAATCATGTCCTGAGGTGTCATACTTCAGTTAACAAGAATAGCCAGAAGCAGAACTACAGAAGCCAAAAAGCCAAAAAGCAAGGTTAGTACATTTAGAGAGTTCTCATAACTATGGATTTTAATGGATCAGGCCTTTGTTTTAGTTTTGGCAGGTGGTGTTGTCTACACGCTGAGTTTTACAGATTGAACAGTACTTCTATCATGGAGTCAGTTGTTCTATGGTCTCAAGGCCCACTGCTATAGGAGCAGGCTAAACATCTTGCAGAGGACACTTCCTTGACTTTACTAGGGATCAAATGAAGCTATACATTAAAAGCCAAATATAAAATACCAGCTATCGAATAAGCATTCACTAAATGCAAACTTTTTATTGTTGCTGACAGACTCAACAAACGTTTTTCTTTTCTTTGTGTAGTCTACAATGAGGAGTCTCTCGAACCAGCAATTTAAGTGGGTATTAGGCAATAGATACAGTAATTAAGAGAATTCATGCTTGCAAGATCCACCCTGAATGGATTCACTTGACTGCCTATGCAACTCAATCTAGTCCAGCCAATTCAATTCATTGTAAAATTTCTTTTATGGTACAATATGCCACAAAGTATCCACGTGAACAGTTGGGCTGCTGACCCCACCCCACCACGTTTTATAGAACAGTAGGTTGAAACTGAGAAAAGCTCAGTTATGTACCTGAGGTAGTACTATTAACAAGAGGGGAAAGTAGCATTTGTATCAAGATTTGTGTGATTTCAAAGTTCACATGTGATCCACATCTCCACCCTAACTAGTTTTTCAACATGTTTCAGTGACATGTTATCTTGGCTTCTGGCTTCAGTTTTCAAGCTTGTAATGCTGTGTGACTTCTTCCAAAAAGACAGGACTAATAGACTAGCCAAAGAGTGAGTGCAAACTGCAGGCAGCTGGCATTATCTATTTTATTCTTTGTCTGGATTAGTATTAGAGTAGCTGAGTAGTGCTGAATACATGTTTGCTGAAAGAATATGCAAATGTGTCATGAAGCACAATACCCCTGTTAGTTGGAGCATAGTTTCATTTAATATGGGGATAATGATTTTTCATTTTAATTTGCAGTTGTGGTTAATTTGTGGGTTGATTTTTGTTATTTCCAGTAGGAATCAGTGTTTAAAATGCTTTTAACATTGGGTAAGATTGACTTCAGAATGAGAAAGCAATTATATTCATGGAGACAGTGCTTGCTAGAGTATCTATAGAGAAATGCGAGGTAATATTTAATCATCATAGCTGGTGAAAGGGATCAGGACATGCTACCCCAAAATATTCCACCAAAAGCTGATGAGAACCAACAGATGCACAAAGAGGGTTTTGAGAATCACATATCTACAAAGAGCTAAAACTTGTTAAGAAGATAAGTACCACAATAAATCTCCTCTCAAGAGGGAGTTTTATGGCTATCAAGTCTATTCTTGGTTTCCAACTTGACTACGTGTGAAATTAACTAGAACTCAAGTGACTGAGCACTTCTTTGAGAGATTTTTCTTAATTAAATCACTTGAAGTGGGATGACCTAACTTTAATCTGGGCTACACCTTAGGCTGGCACCCTATATAAAAGACATGGAAGAACAAAAGTTTTGCTCTTTGCCTGATTGCTAGCACTCTTGCTGGCACATCCATTCCTTCACTGGCATTAGAATCTACTTCTATGGGATTCCAAAGTATAAGGAAGACCAGCTGAGACATCCGGCCTCATGGACTGAACAACTAGTAGATTCTAGGACTTTCTGTTGATAGGCAGCCATTGTTGGATAAGCTTGACCACAGCTTGTAAGCCATTCTAATAAATTAATTAATAAATAAAGCCAACATAATACAAATAAATCCCATAAATATAAAAATAAAACACATTCTAACAAATATATTCATTATATAAGTTCTGTTCCTTGAGAGAACATGACTAAGACAATGGCCATGAAGAAGATGGAAATTCGCTATCAAAATAGCCTTGCATATGTAAGTTTACTTAATAATCGTTTTCCTGCATGACTCTTCATGTCACTTGCCTTCTCCAATTTACCACTCCTAGACATATTTACTCTGCTTCATCATTTCTGTATTTATCACCTTGGTTGAAGTTGTTTCTAAACCTTTTGTCCTGCTCACTTGTTTAGTGTTTTTATTTCATTTCTGTGAGGCTCCTCACACATACATGAAAGGCCGTTTTTCTCCTAGGATTCTGTCTATTGGCATTTTAGTTTGCAGGGGCCCTACCCACAAAATAAGAGGACACAGAACAGAGGAAACTTTTAAAGCAGCTTATAGGTCTATTACTATACTGTCACAAAACTCGATGAATTAAAATGAGAAAAATGCAGAACATAAAGTTATGTTTAAAGGAACATACTTCATTTTATAATTTCATTTTAGTTTATATTACTTATAATCAATTTGGATTTGTCCTGATGTCAAATTAACCTCCTGAACTTCCTGAACATTTTTCTTTCTCTTTTTTATTGTTTTGGGACAGAATCTTGCAGTGTAGTTCCACCTAAGTTTGAATTTATAATCTCCCTGCCTGAATTCCCCTCTTGATGAGTGTGTGCCACCATGGATAGGGTCCCTCCTATTTTCTGGTGGGAGTTATTCTCTACTCTTCTTGCTATGATAACAGAGAACCATTCAATTCTGCTTCCTCCAAATCCTTAAACTGCCATCTCTGGCAGTGCTCAAAAGTATTTTTCTTGTTCCTCACTCATCTCCTTCCCATACTTTTGTTCTACTTGTGAACAAAAAGCCATGTCTGCAGATCCTGCTTGGTATCAGTGTGCTTCTGCACCAAACTATTCTTCTTACTGAAAGCTTTGTGGTGCTTTACTTCAATGTGTCAATCACCTTTTCATAGCTTTGACAAAATATGCAGAAGAAAGCATCTCTATCTCTGCTAATGTTGATTGTTAAGTTGATAGACTCTATAATCACCCTGAAGATAAATCTCTGGGTATGTTCATGAGAAAGCTTTCAAGATTGAGTTCATTGAGGTGAAAAGACCCACCCAAACTGTGGAAAGGCACATTTCATGGACTAGGGTCCTGGAAACTGAGTACCAGCATGCATCTCCCTTGCTTCCTGACTAGATGTAATGTATCAAGCTGCCTCAAGCTCTTGCCATTATAATTTCTTCACTATAGAGTGTACTTGTGACTTGTGAGTGACAGTAAGCCCTTTCTTCCTTAAGTTGTTATTATCAGGAATTTTGCCCAGCACTGAGAAAGTGACTTAATACAAACTTAAAGGAGGTAAAGTTTATTTTGGCTCATGGACTCAGAAGCTTTAGAACATGGCCATTAGGCTTATATAAAGACAGAGCCCTCATGGGAGAAGGCTGTGAAAGAGCAATGCTGCTTACTTCATGGAGGCTAGAAAGCAGAGAGAGAGAGAGAGAGAGAGAGAGAGAGAGAGAGAGAGAGAGAGAGAGAGAGAGAGAATACAAGGCACAGTCCAATCATCTACTTCCCATGTGTAGTCTCCATCTCATCAGCTATGAACTCCCAAACCATTCAAGAAAGTAGTTAGCCCATTGCTTTTATTGTATTCCATGGACCAGGAAAGAATCACAAATTCAGCAGTTGCTGTGGTCTAGGGAATATGCATGGATATGTCAGCCACAGTTTCTGACCTCCAGGAATCAGCATCTCTCCCAAATGGAAATGTCAGAGTCTTCCTTTTGGTTGTTTGGCTTTCTATGGTTTCAATTACCTATAATCAACCACTGATATTAAATGGAAAATTCCAGGGATAAATCATTTATGTGCTCCAAATTGCTCGATGTGTTGTATCAAGAAAAGTGACAAAATCCTGTGCCATCTAACCTATCCCACTTGGGATGTGAATCATCCCCTTTCCAAGTGTTTCATGGTATATGTGTCCCTGCCTGTTAGTCACTTAATTCCCATGTCTGTTGTCACATTAACTGTCATGGTACCACTGTGCTCATAGTCATACGACCCTTCTTTTACTTAATAATGGCACCAAACCCAACAGTAGAGACAGAAGCAGTTTCATTGCAGTATATTGTTATAGTTGTTGTGTTTTATTATTAATTGATTTGCCAATTTACTTTTGTGTTTAATGAAATTGACTTTATTATAAGTTTGTGTGTATAAACACACACAATATATATATATGTATAAGTCAATATTATCTACAGTTTCAGATGAAACTTCAGTGTACTCCATATGAATAAAAGGGGGTTGGTATAAATTGATTCCATCTCATGATTCCTAAAATCCCATTATATATCTTCTTTAACTCTCTACCTATGTATGTCTCTACCTCAACAGAACAGGTTTCAAGCTTTAAACCATAGGTGATAACTGTCACAAATAAATTTGTACAGACCTGGGTTTCCTTAGCCTCTTATGAGGACAGCTTTGGCATATCCTTACTTCACCTCTAAACTCACACATATTGAAGTGCACTGATAAATTATAGAGGGGGATTTGCAAGGAGAGGAGTTTATTCTGCTCTGCATACAAGAAGTTGCTCACTTCTCTTTTGATTCCTAAGCTCCAGTCCAGACGTCATATGCCTGGAAGCAGCTGTGATAACTGTACCTTTTCCTCTCTCTCCCATCACTGACATCTCTCTTCTCTCCTCCTTTCTAGCACTTTCTTAGCCACACACATTACATTTGTGTCCACATTTGTGGACTCCTTTCCACATCTTTTTGTTGCTATTTTAGTTCCTCTTCTCCTCTTCCACACTTAGAGACCCCACTTTTAATATTCCTTCATCACAATCAAAGATCCTCCTTGTTATCCACTATTCTTGGAACTCAGAGTTTGCAAGTGCCCACCAAAGAAAATTTTCTCTTCTCAGGATAGTATCTTTCACATTGTCATCTTTTATTGCTATATACTAGACTCACATATTATTGAATGAATTAATGAGCACCTCAAAAATTTATCTGGACAATTTTATCCCCCTAAGTCTACACTTTGAATTTACTTGTTTTGCCTTTAGCCCCAAACTGACAGATTTTTAGTGTAAATTGGCCAGTTGCAACAGTTAGCACCACTGTGTACCCTGGAATCTGACTGGGGTCAGAACTTGCCAGAAGCATTCACTTTGATGCTAGAATACTCTACTTTACCATCACCATTTGGGTTTCTTTCTGTTGCAGACAAGTCAATATTCCCCTCTAAAGGACTTAGGGCAGAGTATGTGAAAATATGGAAAGACCAGCTGTGGTGGCAATAGTGCTCTTCACCCTGGGTATGTAGCAGTTCCTTCCTGCTTGAGATCAGATGAGTCCATTTGACATGGGCCAATATGAAGTCAGGAGGAAATTGTGCATGACACCTCCTGCAAGAGCTTGAGTAGTCAGGTATGATACTCTATGTTTGATTATCCCTGGTTGAGAAGCATCTGTAGAGAATTCAGTATCAGTCTACACCCCGGTGATATGCAAACTTTTCACACCATTCCTTCTCCCACCCCTATACTTGACATAGGGAGTGAGTGAGAAATGCATGCTTGCATTCAGCACTGAGCTAGGGGACTAGTGCTCTTGTTATTCTGACGGATACAGCTACTAAAATTGGCTTTGCTAGTGTGAATACCTTTCAACTCATCTGAGAAGTAATTTGATAGAATCACATTTCCAAATCTTCGGAGGCATATACAAATATGTAGGAAAGAATATTTTCCAATATGTTCCTGGCTGACCCGAGAGCTTTTGTTTACAAAGAATAAATTTGGTTTGGGATTTCTTTATTCTTTTCTTTTGTATGTAGTCTTTTCTCAGGAAGCAGTGACTCTGGAGGCCCAGGTGGTGTGGTCTCTGGTCACAGGACGATCAAGATTTAGAGAAGGAGCACAGGAAAAAACCAGTTTCCTCTTCCTCCTTCACACAGATGTGATTTTGTTTCTGTCTCTTCAACATCACTTCAAGTGAAAAGTCTTGACTCTCCTCTATATACCCACCTAGCCTTCTCTGTGGGTTACAAGTATGATTGGAAACAGGCAGGGAGGTAGGAGGTTGGGGGAATCCTCCAGAATGCACCAGAGACCTGGGATGTGAGAGACTCTCAGGACTCAAAGGGCAGGACCTTAGATGATATGCCCGACAGTAGAGAGAGGGAACGTATAGAGCCCACCTCCAGCAGGAAGACGGTATCAAATGAGGGGGCATCCCACAATCACAACTCTGACCCATAATTGTTCCTGTCTGAAAGAATTACAGGGATGGAAATGGAGAGGAGCCTGAGGAAGAGAAGGTCCAGTGACAGGCCCAAAGTGGGATCCAGCTCAAGCGGAGGCCCCAAGGCCTGACACTATTACTGAGGCTATGGAGAGCTCACAAAAAGGGACCTCTCATGACTGCCCTCCTGAAGACCTAACAAGTAACTGAAAGAATCAGATGCAGATATTTGCACCCAACCAATGGACAGAAGCAGCTGACCCCTGTGGTTGAATTAGGGAAAGGCTGAAAGAAGCTGAGGAGAAGGGCGACCCTGTAGGAGGACCAGCAGTCTCAATTAATTTAGACCTCCGAGATCTCTCAAATACTAGACCACCAAAAAGGCAGTGTACACCAGCTGATATGAGGCCCCCAACACATATACAGCAGAGGACTGCCGGGTCTGTGTTCATTCAGAAATGATGCACCTAACCTTCAAGAGACTGGAGGCTCCAGAGAGTTTAGAGGTCAGGTGGGGTCGGGGATGGGAACATCCACATGGAGATAGGGGCATGGGGAGGAGGTATGGGTTGTGGAACAGTCAGAGGGTTGATAAGTGGGAGGATAAAATATGGAGTGTAAATAAATAAGTAAATAAATAAATAAATTAATTAATTAAAAAATGCTTGGAGGAACTGCACTTGAGTTCTCAAGTAAAGATGCTCACCTGTAAATGAATGCCCTTCACCAAAGTTTTGGGTAGTTGCTAGTGTTGAGGGGAGTGCTCGAAGGTGTATGATCAACAGTGCCCATTGAAACTGTCATCTGGAGAACAGCAGAGTTCACATTGAAACTGAGAATTGGGGATGAGAAGATAAGGTCTGAAAACCTGTGCGTTTCCCTCTCAGTTACTCCAGGGGGCAGAGAAGCACAGCAGGTATTCTGCCTCGTAATCTGGTTGCTAGTCTTTGAAAAAAAAAAAACAAGGCAGAGAGGACATTACAAATAACCCTTCCCTGCTGCCCAGGTATAACCAAATTATTAACAATCCATGCTGTCTGAGGTATTTTTCTTCTTTTCACTGCAGATTAAACCTTAGAGATGATTGTCATGGGAGAGAGGAAACTATGAAAACAGACATGCTTGCAGACATAAGCAAGTAACTGTGTTTTTATTCCTTTAAAAGAATAGCCTGGAGAGATTAAGCTTACTAAAATAGAATTACCATATTGAAAAGTTTAAAACATTATTATTATTATTATCACTACTATTTTGGGACAGGATCTCATGGTTTAGGTCAGGATGCTTTCAAAGCTGAGATTTTTTTTTTTTCAAGACAGGGTTTCTCTGTGTAGCCCTGGCTGTCCTGGAACTCACTCTGTAGACCAGGCTGGTCTCAAACTCAGAAATCTGCCTGCCTCTGCCTCCCAAGTGCTGGGATTAAAGGCGCGCCACCACTGCCTGGCCCAACGCTGAGATCTTTCTGCCTCATCTTCCTCAGTGCTGGGATTACAGATATATACCTCCACTGCTGACTTGTAACATCTTTGTGAAGTGGGTTTTAAAATGCTTTATAAGCACCATTCATTCATTTAAATGAATATGTTAAATACCTGTTACATAGTGAGTACTTTGAAAGAACTTGGAAAATAATGAATGAATGAGTTGATTTAGCTTCATTAAGACATTTACTTAATCTGGGGGACCACAGACAAGCAAATCAGACGCTGTGACTGTGAGCTTGATCAGAATGTTTGCACAACATTCTGCTAGAAAGCAATGTAAGCACTCAACCCAGAGGTAGTGGTTCCTCACCTGAATTTTAAACAGAGCAATTAGGACTTATGTAAACAGTAAGGAGGGGGTGTGGAAAGGTCTAGAAATAAGAGACAATGTGGTAGATTGTAAAACCATCAGAGCAGAGTGAACATTCAAGATAAAGAGTTATGGGAGGCATGGTAGGGGATAGGTTTGAGGGCACTATTGGGCACCCAAATGAAAATGAGGAGTGTAAACTTAAGCATCCACACACACACACATATATATATACATGTATATATATATATGTATATATATATATATGTGTGTGTGTGTGTGTGTGTGTGTGTGTGTGTGTGTGCGTGCGTGCGTGTGTATGTGTTTGTGTGTGTGTAACATAGGTGCATGCACGTTTACTGAGTTCCAAGGAGAGTTTTCTTATGTATACATGCATTTACACAATCATCATATAGAACCAGAAGATGACCATTTAGATAACTAGTTCATAGCTGTCATCAGAAAAGCTTCCCTCAGCACCTGATGAAAACAGATGCAGAGACTCACAGCCAAACATTAGGTAGAGCTTGGAGAATCCTGCAGAAGAGGGGGAAGAATGATTGAAGGATCCAGACGGGTCGAGGACACAACCAGAAAACCTACAGGGTCAACAAACCTGGGCCTATAGGGGCTCGCAGAGACTAAACTGCCAAGCAGAGAGCATGCATAGGATGCACCTAGGCCTTCTGCACATATGTAACAGACAGGCAGCTCGGTCTTCCTAACAGCAGGAACAGGGGCTGTCTCTGAGTCCATTGCCTGCCTTTGGATCCCTTTCCCTAACTGGGCTGCCTTGCTTGGCCTCAATAGGAGAAGATGCTCCTAGTCTTACTGCAGCTTGATATGCCAAGGCTGGTTGATATCCATGGGAGGCCTCCCTTTTCTGAGGACAAAGGAAGGAGAGGTGGGTTGCGGGGAGGGCAGGTGAGAGGGAGGAACTAGGAGGAGAGGAGGAAGGGGGAAATTGTGATAGAGATGTGAAGTAAATAAATTAATGAGAAATAAAAAATAATAGTAATAAAAATAAATAATGACTACAGATTAAAGCAATTAAAAGAATCAGTTGAATCTGGAGAGCTGGTCGATTAAAGAGTGAAGAAATGATTGTTTTTCCCTTAAGTCAGGTTTTTAAATTCAGCAAACCCATTGTTCCTATTTGAATGTATCCCTCAAAAGTTCATGGTGTGGAAACTCAGTTCTCAAATCCATATGTTAATGGTGTTTGAAGATGGGGGCCTTTGGGAAGTAGTTAGAGTTAGGTAGGGTTGTTTGGATAGGGCCCTATGACTGCATGGATGCTTTCTGAGAAGAGAAAGGAGGTCTGAGCTAGTGCAGTTGCTCTTCTGGCTGGGTGATGCCCTCTGTAGTTGTTAATACAACTACAACATGCAGCATGAAGGCCTCCCTCATCTGGGACTAATTATCTCCTGGCCATCCTCTTGAATTTCTTAGTCTTCATAGTCATAAATGAAATCTCTTCTTTATAAATTATCCAGTATATAGCATTCAAGTATAGAAACATAAATCCACCAAAGCTTTGTTCTACTCAAAACAGTGCAAATACTAGGTAAGTAATATAGTAAAAAAAGAGCACCACCTTTTCCCCTAGAAGTGTTGTAGGTGTGGCTGCTATGTCACATGTACATCAGTATATGGCAGAGAGGAGAGAGACTGTGTCTATGCTTAGTGTTCCGACCATTGTCAATTTGGTAGCATTAAAACCTTAAAAAGATGGTTCACTATGAAGATGAAGGCTTACAGTTAGACAGATAAGTTGTTTGTCATCATTTGGCCTTAGTGATTTGGGCTACAAAAATCTGGAATGTAAGTGTAGGATTAGAGAGAGTGAAAAGTAGATACTTTGATTGACACCGATGAGCCCCCTGTGTGTGATGATGGGTTGTCCAGTGCTGTGTGTTCTTGCTGCAGTACTCAGGGAAAAGTAAATGAGTTTGGATCTGCACCAGACAGCAAGGATAATATTTACCCCATTGGTAGGCCCTGTGCTAGGAGCCATAGCTATGAGAATCACCAGCCCTTGAGAATCACAGTAGTTTGTTTCCGAGGAGTAAAAGTTTCAATAAATCATAAAAGTAAAAGAAATTTTCAGGAAAAATAGATTGTTAAGAAGAGATTTTTCTTTCCCTGACAACACCATGTGGGTGTGGCTCTATAGACCACAAAGAACAGCTTTCTGGAACTGGGACAAAATTAGGGGCCCAGCAGAGCTGTGAGAAGGAGAAAACCTGGGCAGGAGGAATGAGGGAACCTTGCTATTCCAGAGCCTCAGTCTGGAATCAATGTACAGACGTTCAAGAGTCATCATTGTTCTTAATTCCTCTTGAATTAGAGAAAGAGACTGAGACCTAGGAGGTTTAGGGACTTTTTCCATTACAGGGAACATTCTAAAACTCATGTTAAATCATCAGTCCATCGGCAGAACAGACTCATGCCTGGACTAGAGAGAGCTCAAGAAAGTGCACACAGGTGAGTGTTTATCATTACAAGTTGGTGTCACCAAAGTGAAATCTTATAAAAAAGAGTAAAGAAAGTTTATTTACTGAGAAAATAATAGGACTTCAAGACTTATTAATTGCATATAACTAAAAACTAGTCTCTCTCTCTCTCCATTTCTCTTTCTCTATTTTTCTTTCTGTCTCTCCCTCTGTATGGTTGTGCATATGTGTGTGCTTAGATCACTACCACCACCACCACCACCACCACCACCACCATCATCACCATCACCACCACCACCACCACCATCACC
>NW_022196915.1:23981696-23988444 GCF_008632895.1 Mastomys coucha
ACCATCACCACCACCACCACCACCACCACCATCATCATCATCATCATCATCAACAACAACAACAAAATTTTTAGCTACACTAACTGATTAGCAAGATCCTGGAATCCACCTGTCTCTACTCCATCAGCACTAAGGTTACTGGGATAACGTTACTGCATGTAGTCTTTATGTGGGTGCTAGGAAATCATCTCCCAAGCTCTTTCATGGACTTAAAAACAAGTTCCCTGAACAACTTTATGACGTAGGTATTCTTAGTTCTGTTCACATAGATGAGGATGCTGATGGTCAGAGAAGCAGGGCATGTGACTTAAGACCTATACAGCTTCTATCATACCAAGCAATGACATTTGTGGGTGTTGTTTACCCTGGGATAGCTGTATTTATTCTGAGGCACGTAGAGACCATGCGAAAGTGATGGTATTCACCATGGGAAGATGATTATATAGTCTTTGGACAGGCCTGAGAATCCATTTATTGCTTTCAAGATGGAGACTTTGAAGGGTAGGGTGCTCATGGTTTTTTTTTTTTTATATATTAAAAAGAAAACATTCTTAAGGCTTTACTTCAAATCTTCCTTCAAATCTTCCATTTATATTATTGTCCACTGATCATCATGTTTGGAATGGCCATCTCTTAAGAAGACTTCCCTTTCTGAGAAATTAGTTCAAGGATGTCTGAAAAGTAAGGACATATGACAGTTACTTCAAGTGATTCTCTTCATTTAAATATTTTCCCTAAAAAATCCTCACACTCTACTTAACGAGACTTAGCAAACTTTTTGCAGTTCCTTCTCACAGCACACAATTCCACTTCTTCAAAGTTGACATGCATGTGCAAGGTCTTAATTGTATTGGTGAATTATATGGGGACACAGTTAATTGCTTCGGTTTTAAAAACCAGCCAAGGAAAGTGAGTGTTTGGTTCTTTATTACAGTCCTTATGTAATTCCTACTTTTCTGCCTTCTGTCCTTGCTGGCTGAATCTTTACTCACTTCTCAGCGCATCTCCACAGGGGGCTGTTTGGCTCCTTGAACTATCTGCCCATCAAATCAGAAGCCAAGAGCCAGAGACTGAGCCCTGAGCTGTCCTGAAGATGTCTCTATTGAGGAATTCTTAAGCAGATGATTCATTCTGCCATGGGTACCTGCTCCACTAGAGCACGTACTTCAGATAGTGAAACAGCACTGACCCTTAGCACTGTGGAACTGAAGGCTGAATCTTCCAGCTGCTTCACTTTAGATAATACTATATTCACACGACACTGGTTCCATTACTGATGTGGCAATTGATACAGTCCAGCACAGGACCAAGAAACCAACCCTGCCTACAACTATCAGGCTCTCTAGAGTCTCTTTTCTTGCTGGAACATTGTGTCTATTCCTTAAAAACGCTCAATTAAATGCTCCCAGGTATCCAGAGTACATGGTGAAGGCTGTACAAGCGTGCTGCTGGCCAGAAATAACTGAAGACAAATCCTGTTTTCAGCCTTTATTGGAGAAACCTCACTCTGTAGTGAAAGACAGAATTATGGCTGCTCAAGGTGCTAAGAATGAATGGTATCTGAGCACCAGCTTCAAACAAGGCTCCAAGGCTCACAAGACACCTCCAAAGAAGAGAAGGAAATACAAGTTTGCAGGTAAAGAACAGGGCTACGAAACAGCATCTTTTGGGCACGACAAGGATGTTGCAATCATGAACACTACACTCCAATGCATAATAAAAAAAAAAAAAAACAAAAAACAAAAACAAAACCCTAGCCAGGCAGGCAACACTGGTTAAATTAACTGAACCATGATACAACACAAGAAGATATTATGATGATCAAAGAATTAATAGAGAGGTACAGGGATTCCTAGGGCTGAGAGGGAGGTAGGAGATGATGGGGGCAGGAATAATCAGAATGTGTTCTGTATGTATATTAAATTGTCAAAAATCAAATTTAATAGATCATCAATTGAGGTAAAATGCAACTGTAATCAACTAGTTCCACTTAGAATGTACAGTGCCATTCAATGTTGCTTTTCTTTTTGACAAACACACATACACATGAGACACTGATTCAATCAGCACACAAAACAGTTTTTTTTTTATTAGATGTTTTCGTTATTTACATTTTGAATGATATTCCCTTTCCCAGTTTCCCCTCCCCCAAACAAACAACAACAACAACAAAAAACCCTGTTCCCTCCCTCCTCCCCTTGCTCACCAACCCAGCCTCTCCAGCTTCCTGGCCCTGGTATTCCCCTACACTGGGCCATGGGACCTTTATAGGATCAAGGGCCTCTCCTCCCACTCATGACTGACTAGGCCATCCTCTGCTACATATGAAGCTGGAGCCATGAGTCCCACCATGTATACGCTTTGGTTGGTGGTTTAGTCCCTGGGAGCTTTAAGGATACTAGTTAGTTCATATTGTTGCAAAAGACTGTTCTTAAGCCTAAAGATTTCTGCATGATACATTGCAGTCCAGCAGAGATCTCCACCTCTAGTGTCACATGAACTGGTCTCCTTTCTGTCTTTACAGATTAACTAGCATTTTCTAGAAATGTATATGAGTAGGACCACCCAGAATGCATTCTTCTGTATCTAGCTTCTTTCATGTAGAACAATGATGGGATAGCATATATATTCTTTCTTATATTCCTCCTTCCCTTCTGTCTTGGGGTCGTTTGAATGCATTACTCAGAATTCTGTATCTCTCTCCTGGATTTTACACATTATATCTATGTTAGTTTTGGTAATATCCCTAGGTACTAGACTCTACCTCTGGGCACACTATCAGCTTGCTGCCTCTCACTTCCAAAGTTCCCATTGTTTTGTTTTGTTTTGTTTTGTTCTTCTGTGATTTCTGTTATCCTTAGTGAAGCTAGAACCAGGAAGCAGTCTTTTGGCTGTCTCAGGAAGGCTTGGCCAATAGAGGGCACTAGAGGGTTGCAATCTGTGGCAAAGGCGAGGACCTCTTTTTCTGTCTCTAGGGATCTTCTCATTGTGTGGCTGCCAGCATAACAGCATGCCAAGATTCCGAGGCACGCAGTCTGGAGAATGTTTCTGCCAAGAGCCTTTCCCTGCTGCCTAGCTCAGGCCCTCTGGTGTCCTAGTAGGCCACATCCTGCGCACCAGCTGTAGCTAGCTTGCATACATTGGTGAGTTTCTTAGCCTTCCAGTATCTTTCTCCACGGACCACTGTTCTGCACATATGCCAGCAAATTTCTTTGCTTCTGGAAGGCTGCGAGTCCCTATGGTGGCCACAGTGCCTCTAATGAGGTCTTAATCTCAGCCTCAGAGGAAGAAGGGTATTTTTCGAGTTCTTACCAATTTCTTGTGTGATCTCTCTCAGTCTGAGAGATAATCACTCCATCCCCGAGTTTTCTATGCCTTAAAGTCCACCTCTCGGCATTTACAAAGTTAAAACACATTTTGCTTATTATTAACTTTTAAAATTACATTTCTCTGTTTAGATAACTAGCATCTACCATTTGTCTAAACCTTGATTGACACAGTATCCCTAGCTGTTTACAGGAAATGTCAAATATTTGCAGAATGTATAACCACATGTGCATGTGTTGCCTTCATCCTAAGAAGGCAACCTTGTATCTAGTTAACTGAAAGAGCACTTTACATTCATTTATATATTTCCTAGAGTCTCTTCATGCCTCAGTTTTCTCCAGCCCCATTTCCTTTATGCCTACAGAGGGCTGCTTAGCATATCTTAGCATGTAGATATGTTTTTTTTTTTTTGCCATACCCCGAGATGTTTATTTGATGTCTGTAATTTGTCTCAATACTGCCTTCATCCTTGAAGGATATTTTTATTAGGTATAGAACTTTGGGTTGGGGTGGCCTGTGGTTTTGGATAGGAGGTTTTAAGCCATTTGAGGGTTGATGCTATGGCTCACCTGGTAAAGGTGCTATCCACCAAAAATGATAACCTGAATTAAATCTATGGGATGAAAGAGTAGAAGGAGAAAACTGACTGCCACAAGTTGTCCTCACTTCCATACAAGTGCACACACATTAGTACATGTGCATTCAAAATGACTGACTGACTGACTGAATGAATGAATAAAAATAAATAAATGTTTTTAGTAGTTTTATTATGCATCATACAACTATATTTTCCTCAGTAGTTTTTTAAAATAGAAGGGTTTTTCTCCTGAGAAGTATGTGCATTCATTAATAGACCTGTATTTGAGTAAGAATTCTATACAAATGCAATATATACCTTAAGTTAGGAAAGCAAAGAAGAAATATTTTATGGTCCATATACCATTTAAATGATTCAATCAATTTACTTCTCTCTGACACAATACTTATTTTTACGACTATTTAAATGTTGAAGTCAGTTCTGCATATGCCACCAATCATAGTGCTCTAACATTCAGTTACATGACACATATCTATTTCCAAAGAAAAATGTGACATAGTATTTGGTTCAAAGGAGCCGAAGTTATGTGTTTACTGACTCTTTTTAAATATTTCAGCTGTCTCAACAACCTTTGGTTGCTGATGTTTTGAGTATTTGTTTTTTTGGGTTCATTACAGCTTATTGAATGCACTTTCCATTTCAAGGGTACCATGGCCAGCTCCATGTTTTGATTATTTGTAAATACAATGAAAGTGTATTTTTCCAGCCTTCTCCATGGAATCAAACTTTGCTTTGAAGTACTGATTGTGTCTTGGTTATGGCTCTCATCTATATAGACAATGCATCAGTGTTTGAGTTAAAACATCTCTAGGGTCCTCATAATTCCCAAGTTAGACTTAAGACTTTTATATATCATCATCTATCTCCACATTAAATCAAATAGTAACAACAGCAGTAATGATTTCTGTGATGTGTAATACAACAAGATCTAATTCCTGTATTAGATCCCTATTTTTCTGCTTCTTCAGTGACTGGAAAAACACTTCAGAAAGAGCTACATACATGAGCAGCCATCATTCTTCCAAGCTGTGTAGCTGGTTGGTCTGATGCTGGTTGTATTCTAATGCCAAATCCTGGTTCCTCAAAAGGTGGTTGCTCCTGACAAGCAGATCCTCTCACACTCAAAGTCGTGCCACTTGAACCTTCTCCCAAATTTAGCTGGTTAATAAAAGGTCTGTGATTGGGCAGCAGTGGGAGTAAGGTGGGGCTAGAGGTTCAATTGAGAAGGTTGCAGGTGGTGAGAGAGAGGAGAGCAAAGATGGAATGAGAAGAAGATGCTATGGGATAGGTGAGTTATGAAAATATGGCTATGAGGGCTGGCCAAATGGAGTTAAGAGCATCCAGATAGGACATAGCAAGTAATAACTCGTGGATATTGATAGAGAAGTAGATGTGAGTAGTTTAGGGGGTAGATATCTTCTCAGCTCTAGTGGACTAAGGCTTATTAGAAATATGTAAATTATGTGTCTTTTATCTGGGAACTGAATGATCAAAGGTGGGGAAGAAATCCCAGATTGAGATTAAATATGTTCTATAACACAGCTGAGCTCCAGAAGCAGGCCAGGCACCAGCACCTCCTGTCACCCCAGCATCCAGCTCTGACGTGGTCTCCGTGCAAGCCTTGTCAGCCAGCAGCTTCCATGCCAGACTTGCTTGTTTAGTTTTATTGTATTTGTAATGCTTAGAATATGTTGAACTTCTTGAATGTGTGGATTTTCATCTTTCTTTCTTTTTTTAACTTTTATTGCATTATGATGAGAAAAGTTACATGATTTCAATTTATCTGAATTTGTTAACATTTAAAAACATATTTTAAGTAAATAGAATTAAATCACATTCTTGTTTCCCTTTTGTATAGCAACTCTTCCCAGAGATACCTATATCTTTTTTGTCATAGTCCTTAAAATTTATAAAATATCATAACAATAAAAATATTATAAAAGTTGTTTGATATAAAACAACAATTTAACAGTCTTATGTAGATGCTCATTTACAGCAATAGTGAAAATACATTTTTCTCAATATAAATTTTAAATAACTCCAAACATATTAACTGTATATTTCAAAATAATACACCACTACTAGTATTTTTTAAATGAACATAAATATATAAAATCTTTTTGTCTGTTTGTTTTGTATTTAGTAGAGTTTAAAATCTTGACTCTTACTGTGGTACAAGCCCAAAATAAGAACAATTTTTAGACATTGGGTTTCATTGTAATAAGGCTGTACTTCAATAACCCTCACATCACCAAAGGATTTTTACATCCATCGTAGCTAAGCTGAGAGTTGACAGTTCTGCTGCACCAAGAAATGAATTGTAGGCACGAGTTTTGGATACAGATTTCCTGTTATGGTCAAAGCTGTTTGACTTGAGTGAGTGACTTTATTCTCAGCCCACAGAGAACAGGTTACATTCATTTAAGAAATGGTGTATGTAATAAGATGGTCTATGCATAAAGTCATTCACCAACTGTTTCAATAAACAATGGTTCTGCTTGGAGGGTGGCACAGACATTAGGTGAGGGTAAGAATTTGGTTCATTAGCTGTGATAATTTGGAAAAGCATTCATCTCAGAGAAAGAGTAACTTATAAAGTCCTCTTCTTCAGACTTGATACAAGAGTTTCAAGTGTCAAGCAAAGCATTCAGTCTCACTCTTCGTTGTTCTCTTATGAGCCACCTCCCTAGGTAATTGTCTATGTTTCTTTTGGGTATATAAATACTTTTGAAATATATAAGCTGTTCTGAAAAGTATAGTATAGTGTAAAAACTTGAAATAAACAATACTACTAATAGAGAGGCTGAGATAGGAGAAGCAAGA
>NW_022196915.1:23989638-23992820 GCF_008632895.1 Mastomys coucha
ACCTGTTTGATTGTGTTTTCCTGTAGTTCTTTAAGGGATTTTTGTGTTTCCTCTTGAAGAGCTTCTAGTTCTTTACCTGTGTTCTCCTGTATTTCTTTGAGGGTGCTATTTTTGTCTTTCTTAAAGTTCTGTATCATCACCATGAGAAATGATTTTATATCTGAATCTTGGTTTTCTGATGTAATGGTGTGTCCAGGACTTGGTATGGTGGGAGAATTGGGTTCTGATGATGCCAAGTAACCTTGGTTTGTGTTGTTTATTTTCTTACACTTGCCCCCAGCCATCTGGTTATCTCTAGTGCTACCTACCCTTGTGAAATCTGACTGGAGCTTGTCCTTTCTGTGATTCTGGTTGTGTCAGAACTCCTCAGAGTCTAGCTGTCTCTGTGATCCTGTGATTCTGTCATCCTGTGATCCTGTGATCCTGGGCTTGTTAGAGCACCTTGGAGTGGAGCTTCCTCTGGGTGTTGAGGGACTGGGTGCAGAGCTTGCACCCAAGGTCTGCACAGGACACCAGCCCAGAGAGACAGGCGAGAGTCCTACATCTTGATCCAAGGCATTCAGGAGAAGCTTGGATTTCCATCTTTCAAGCAACTCTCAGTTCCCTCTAGAAGTGGGAAGAAGGCTTATTGGAAATGATGCCAGGCACCACAACTTACAGATGTTCATGTTCTCTCCTTTGCTAGGTTTCTAAAGTAGACTGAGATTGTCTCACAAGCTGATTGGCTCTGCTTATATCCTTTCTTCATCTTTTATGTCAACAATACTATTGTTATAACATCTTCAAACTGGACACTTCCTTTTTCTATATGGTCATTGATTCTTATTTGTTTTATTTTGATATTAAGCTCATCTAAAAAATTAGTCATTTCCAGATACATATTAGTTTTCATTTCTAACATTTCTATTTGGTTCTTTTTGTGCTTTCTACTCTTTCATTGGGAGGCCATTCCCTTTACTTCATTTGATAACTTTATTAGTCCTTTATTAGGACCTGTCCTGCCTTCCAATAATTGAGTCAGAGTCCTATAGATGAGCTCCCTAAGTTACTTGCTGTTTGAGTCTTGCCTGGGTCATTTCTGCTCCATCAGTCTGTCTTCTCTCCCTCAGCCATGTGCTCCTGACCCATCCTGTCTAATGGAGACCTCCTGCTTTCTCCATCTTTTTTCTCCTTCTCTCCCTGTTTCTTGGTCCCTAACTGTGAACCTATCCCAGTAACAGAAGCCCCACCTACCTCTATTCTCCCTGGTAAATGGCTGTCAGTTACGTTTATTTAATGAGTTAGAGAAGAATGGTGAGTAAGTTTATACAACATCATTTGGTGTATGTAAGAATGTGCTTGTCTAGATTGCAACCAGATCTTGGGGGCCAGTATTCAGCATTTGAATACATAGTAGCACCAGACCAATTTCCAGCAATTGAGTGTAGTTACAATAGCTGGCCTCAAGTTCCAATCTTAGTTCAAATTCTACCCTTTTCCTTCAAAGTAAAATACTTATAGTTGGTATTGCTGTTTGTGGCCCCAAAGCATCAGTGAGTGGGCAGAGCTTCACAGTAAAGTGGGTCCCTCTCTTTTCATTTTCATATTTTTGGAGTACTCCTTCAGTCTACAGTGGATTTGAAAGCATTAGCTCCTTTTCCACTTTGAAAGGAGAAATGACAGATTTTTCTCTTACTAGCCATGGACAGAGCCACAAAGGTAGAGAACTCCTGTGGTACCAATCCCATGTTGCAAATTTCAGCTTCCTTGTAAATTCTGACCCCTTTTCTCTCTGCAGAGACTTCAGTTAGAATTTTAATATGAGCAAGGTTTATACTAGTCATTTTCCAGAGGTTCAGAGGTTCAGTCTGAAGGGAAATTATGCCTCCCTTTCAGAGATAGACTCTCTTACCCACTACTTTTCATTATGTGGGTAAAGGGTATGAATCTCAGTCCATAAAAACAGTTGACTGGGAACCCAAGCATCTATCTCCTATAATTCAATTTTATTTCTACATGTTGCTCCCAGTCTCTGGTTTGTTTCGCAGTCTAAGGTCATGTGACACACCATAAACATTGATCCAAATGAACCACTATGGAGTCATCTTTTGTCCCTGCATGTGTGGCCCTTTAAAATCATTTGGCTTTCTGTTGGTTCTAACTGTGTTAATATGGCAACCTAGCTTCCAGACGCTGAGACAGACAAGCTGCCATTTCCTTTCCAAGGTTCCTTTTCAAGGGACTGGTGGTGCCATGGAGAGGAAGGCATAGGCCCCTCTCTTACGACTTCCAGATGTCTTTTTTCCCATGTCTTTCTCTGAGTGGAGCTTTCTTGGTTTAGGCTTGAACAAATTCTTCCATCAAGTTTCTTAGTGAGACACTACTGTTTTCCTGAAATGTCCAGGGTTTTCTGAAGAAATTAGCTTTCTGGACTATCATAGCCAGAAAGATATATGAGCTACTTTTGTTTCTACCAGGTCAAATGTTTCCCCTGAGGTTATGAGTTCAGAGCTGGCAAATAGCTTACATAAAGCAGGAGGAGAGAGGCCAGGCAAAGAGAAAGCGTGAGAGGGGAAATAAATCCCATAGCTTGATATTGTACATTTTGATTCAGGGAAGAAAATATTTTATTCATCTGTAGGTCCCTAGTATGTATCCTCATGTCTGGCACATGGATATTTTTCTAATAAATGGTTACTAAGTGAATGGGTGAATTCTCCATATAACACAAGGGAATCTCATGTCTTATAAACTCTGTCCCTTGAGCTAGAAAATAGGATAATGATTCTGATGTCATGGTGTTGTCCAAGGACTAAATGGCAGTATGCACACTCTGTGAAGATGTTTCTAATTGGAATGTTTTTACTGCTACTTATTGTTATGAATGTTTGCTGGGCTGAGCTTGAGCCTGGCATCTTTACCCTAAACCTCTGCGATTCCTGCAGATCCAGTCAACTGCAAACATATTTAGCTCCTCTCTCCCCCATAGAAAGTGCACACTTTCAATATATTTTTCATGCTCTCCAAATTATTTATCATCCTGATAATAACCTTTATATTAACTTCCTTGATGGTCACTGGATGCTGAGAATCAATTTTGGATTAGATTCTTTGTCATGGACTGGGATTTCTCCCGGGGTCCCTGTTCCGTGGGACAAAGGATTCTGGCCAGGTGGGCACGGGATTCGGCTTTGACAAACAGA
>NW_022196915.1:23993346-24008987 GCF_008632895.1 Mastomys coucha
CAATGTCCGAATTTTCTCTTGCTAGCTGTAAGAAAATGATATCTTGGTGAGTTCTTAGCACACTAGTAAGAGGAAATATCTGGGCCACCTCTGAGTTTGGGGTGCCAGGCGACAATGCGGAGGCAGGAGACTGACTTTCCTTGAAGTTTACGCCTCAGATACCGCCTTCACGCAAAGTGTGCGTGGCAATTCTTCACAGTATGGAATGACTAGCCAGTCCTGGATAAGTGATGATATTATTGTACCTCATCTTCAAGGCATGCATTGGATATTTCCATACTTTATTTAGAATTGAAAATGAGTCCTAGTTACAGAATATATTAATGTAAACATGGTAAATACTTTTTGAGTGTTTATAGTAAATTTTTTTGTATAGTACTTGATATAAAGTGAATGAGTTTATGTCTCTGTTTTGTAAATGGGTGTCTTAGTAAATGTTTTATTTGTGAAGAGACACCATGACCATGACAACTCTTATGTAGGAAAACATTTAATTGGGGATGGATTACAGTTTTAGAAGTTTAGTTCATTATGTTCATAGTGGGAAGCATGAAATGGTGCTGGATTAGCAGGCAGCATTTGAAACCCCAAAGTCCACCCCCAGTGACACACTTCCTCCAACAATGTGGTATGCACGCAGGGCGTCTAGTTGTAGCTCCATGTGCTTGGCTTCCTCCCACTCAGGGTTGGAAGAAATGAAGAACAGTCTGGAACAGGTGGACTTCTGGGTTCTTGGTCCATCTTGGAGTAGGTCCCTTGTGTGGAGGTGAGGGGAGAGAAGGCCTTCTCCCAGGATCTGAGAGCTCTTGTAGACGAAGGCCTTCTCTGACAATCTTCAGTGAAACAATTCTCCTAGATAATCTTAGCTGTGAGCATACTTTTATTTAGTGTGGATTTGTACACATATATTTTATTCATGGTGAATCAGGGCTAAATATGGACCTTGGAGAGTTGGAAGAAGTTTTCAGGGTATATGTAAACTCATTGGCTAGAGTTTAAAGTACTGTGACTATCCCCTTTGCATGGAGGGGCATTCCAGGAATCCCAGGTACTTGCTGGTCAGGTTCCCATTAAAAAGAGGAAGTTGAACTTGCAGGTTGGTCAAGGACTACTTGACTTTCTCCAGGTAGAGGGTGTTGGGGGTCAGGCTCCTCAGACAAGGTCAGAGAAAGTGAAGCCTTGCTGGTAAAGGGAGTCCTCCATTTTGTGTTGAGCTTAGAAGAGCTATTCAGTCATGGTAGACTGTACACAACCTTAATTTACAGATTTTCCCCTCACACGAAGGGCATGCTTACTCCAACAAATACACACCTCCTAATCACTGTCAAGCAATGCCACTCCCTAAAAACTAAGCATTCAAATATATAAACCTATGAGAGCCATTCCTACTCAAACCACCACAATGTACCCATTATTATTATTAAGAATTATACTTTTGATATTCTTTGCATGTGGAAAGACTATCACTCACTTTTAGCAAACTCAGCTATAAGAAGAACTAGCTGGTACCAAAGCCTTGGTATCAAGCCACCTTGCCAGGTAAACAAATGGCTGGACCTAGAAAAGACTATAATGGGTGAGGTAACTCAGACCCTGGAAGACAAACACTGAATGCCCTCTCTTATTTGAGGTTCATAAGTCCAAATCTTCAGATATAAATGTAGCTATAGCTCCTCATCAAAGAAGCTTCTTTTCATAAGAAATGGAGACCATCATAGAAATCCAGAGCTTGAAGCAATGCAGAGATCAATGGATCATGAGGAATTTAGCCTCAATGGCTACATCTATACCATAGGTTCTAAATTTATGGCTTAGGGAACATCTAGGAAGAGGGTGTAAGAGCCAGAATACCATGTAATATGCTGTGAAACAGTATCTTCTAAAATGGTTACATAAACAAGACTGTAACAAGGACAATATCAATAGGCATGCTTACACAAAGGAGAAAAACATCACAGGGCTCCACCCTTAGACAAAGAACTAAAGGTGACTAATGACTACTGAGAGAGGGAGAATTAACTTCTCCCAGGAATGGGTGTCCAGTTAGTTTTCCAATACAAGGTGGTCATTCTGAAGCCATATATACAGAACAATAAAAAAAAACATGCCCAGAAGGTTGTATTTACATGTGTGCATACTTATACACACAAGAATGACCACAAGGGGTTTGAGAGGGGATGGAAGGAGGAAAGGGCAAGGGGAAAGTGATGTAATCATGTTTTAATTAAAATGCACAAGGAATTTGTACCATGGCACCCATCCTCTGTCTCAGGCTCAACTAGAGAAACAAAGCTCAGGGGGGCGGACTTCAGAGATGGGTGGACAACAGCTTGTGAATTCTATATGAGGTCTACAAAAGAGTTGACTCAGGCTGTGAGTGTCATTAGGCAAGTTGCAAAGCAAGCTGTAGATCTCCATGGTCTCTCCATGGAGAGATGGGCATGGGAGAGGGTGGCGTACATGAGAGTATGAGGCAAGGTTATGTTGGGAGTTTCAACCTACAGACCAAGATGAAGTTCCCTAGGAGACAGCTGCCGAGGAGCAGAACCTTGACTTCATGAAGATGTCTAGCTTTCAGGCAAGAGGTCTTGGTCAATAAAGTACTTTTTATTTGCTTCCTTTGTGTAAAACCTGTGTGAAATAATGAGATAAAGAGAAAGTTTGTATTTCACACACAACTTTCCAAAGTATTTTTAAATGTTTTCCCTCCATCCCTCTCTCCCCCTTCCTTTCACACAAGTGCTTGCACACACCCCAATACAGACTTTTTCAAGGAAGAATTCCCTGTACATTATATAAAATGGATTTTGAAAGTACAGTTTGATGTTGGAAGCTCGGCTTTCTTTGGAAAATTATTTGACTTTTCTGTGCTCCAGTCACATTATCAGCAAAAGGAAAATGATATTACTGTGATTGTGAGGAAGAAAAATGAGAGCTTTTGTGTTCATGTTTAGAACAGTCGTTGTGGTCTCAGTAGCTGTTATCTATTTACTGTTATCTTGTGGAGCTGGAAATATTGGGAGCTGGTTGTTTGTAAGGCCAGAAATAGGTGCTTATGAGTAATTTTGCTGAGATAAGTTCATTTAAATTCAGTGATAAAAGAAATGGTGAGGGTGGGGGAGTGGGAAAGCTAGGTTTGGCTTTAAAAGGAGACTCTGAGAACCTAATGAGAAGGCAAAGGTCTCAATGTAGACAGAAAGCACATCCGGGCTTTCTTGTGCAAAAAGCCTGGCACCAGTGCTTGAATAAGAGCTTGTGGAGGTTAGCACCTGAAGATGGGTGTCTGAGGCCTGAGGCAGGAGGCATAGGGGTGGGGTAGGTGGGCGGCAAGGGAGCCTTGCCACTAAACTTGGTGTTGAGTTCTCCGGACAACAATGTACATCTCTCCTGCCTATCATCAAGTCTAGGTATGGCCTGTGGTTTGGCTGTTGGAAACACTAGCCAGTGGAACCCAAGTTTAACCAGTAAGAGCAATCCTACAGCTGCCCCTGTTACTACTAAGAATGGTATCTAAGATACAACATCGAGCAGATGCCAGATGACTATGGAGCGCCTCCCTTCTAATTCTCACTCCACAGACTTCACCTGCCTTTCTTGGACCAACTTTCTCTAGTCAGTTAGTTAAACACACTTTCTGATAAAAAAAAAAAAAAGAATGGTATCTAGTGAGTCTGTGAGTCACGTTTATTACACACTTTTTTTTTCTTTGTCTATTTTCTTTTCTTTTTTTTTTTTTCGAGACAGGGTTTTTCTATGTAGTCCTGGCTGTCCTGGAACTCACTCTGTAGACCAGGCTGGCCTCGAACTCAGAAATCTGCCTGCCTCTGCCTCCCAAGTGCTGGGATTAAAGGCATGCGCCACTACCGCCCAGCTGTATTAAACATTTTTTTCCCCACAAACATCTCAAGAGGGAACCACATTATTTCCATTTTTCCAGATGAGAACATTAAGTACCAAGAAATTGTTTTGAAAGGTAATAGGTTAATAAGAGAGATGGCTGAATCTCTGCCCTTCACAGGGCTTCTAAGAGTTGGAAGAATACACGAGATAGATAGATGGATGGATAGATAGATAGATAGTAGATAGAGCAGAATGGTGGAATTATAAAAAACAACTTCTGTCTGGCAGAGGGCAGAAGGAAGGGGATGGAAAGAAAGAAAACTGTAAACAGAACTGTGCATGCAGCCAGGTGTTCTGCTCTGAAGACACTGAATACAGTGACTACTCAGAGAAGAGGAGCCATGGTAATCACTGTAGATTTTGCTGCTGACACTAGTGCTGAGAGCCATCCTGGCCTTTAAACAATAGTCTTTTCACTGTGTAGCCACTCTGGGGGCTCTTCTGTGTAGCCATGGCAACTTACCTTCACATTCTAGGGATGAAACCTATCAACCCCAAGGCTGAAGAAGTTAGCTTTGCTGGAATTACCGAGAAGAGGTCTATAGATCTCCAACTCTGCACTTTCCCAGTTGATTGATAAGAATATTGCTAATCATAACTAATCTTTCCTTGATGCATTCAACTCTCTGGTTAAGGGAAACTCCATCCTCCTTTCTCCATTGAGGAGCAGAAAAGAGAGCCTGAATAAGTTAGCACACTCAAAGTTGAGAACAAGTCACATGAACTATTGTGGTTTCTCCTTTCTTTATAGGTTATCTGAGGTTCCTACTTCTTCAAATTCAACCAAATGTAGTCTATAGGTTTTTGAATGTACTAAAGAAAACACACATCCTCTTGTCATTGTCACTCAAAGAATATAGCTTAACAATTAGCTATATGCCATTGAAATTGTAAATAAATGCATCATAAATAATCTAGAGGGGGCTTAAAATCCACCAAGGCTGAAAATACTATGCCATGTTACATGAGCAACTGTGCATTCCTGGATTTTGGTGTCCCAGGGGGCTCTGGAACCAACCCACCATGGAATTTGAGGGACAGTTTAATTTAGAGTGGAACTGATAATATTGCTGCTCAATTTTTTAAAATTTGGTTTGTAGATTTTCTGCTTGTATTTTGCTATGCCTGTCACAGTCTTATTTAGCTTCAATGTGAGTGTGTGTGTGTTTAATGTGAGCTTTCCTTGCACACAAAAGAGACAGAAGGTAGAAAGCAGCTGAGACAGCCTCAGAACCCTCACAGTATTGTTCAATGATTAGATAAGAGGAAAGGTCCCTGAGATTTCCATTTCAATCAAGTTTCCCATTAACTAAGAGATTGACTTACTCCCTAGTTTAAGCTCTTGGAGACAGCAGCAGGTCCCTGTGTTATGGGTAGCAATAAGCAATTAGTCCTGTGACAATAGAGAATCTTCACACATTTTTTAAAAAAATTTATTTTGCTACTATTAGATATTTTCTTTATTTATATTTCAAATGATATCCTCTTTCTTGGTTTCCTCTCTGAAAAAAGACCCCTATTTTCTACCCTCTCCTCCTGCTCACCAACCCACCCTCTCCCATTTCCTGGCCCTGGTATTCCCCTACACTGGGGCATAGAACCTTCTTAGGACCAAGAGTCTCTCCTATTGATGACTGACTAGGCCATCCTCTGCTACATATGCAGCTAAGGCCAAAGTCCCACCATGTGTACTCTGGTTGGTGGTTTAGTCCCTGGGAGCTCTGAGGCTACTAGTTATTTCATATTGTTGTTCCTCCTAAGGGGCTGCAAACCTCTTCAGCTCCTTGGGTCCTTCCTCTACCTCCTTTGTTTGGGACCCTGTGCTCAGTTCAATGGATGGCTGTGAGCCTGTACTTCTGTATTAGTCAGGTACTGTCAGAGCCTCTCAGGAGACAGCTATATCAGGCTTCTGTCAGCCAGCACTTGCTGGCATCCACAATAGTGTCTGGGTTTCGTGATTGAATATGGGAAGGATTCCCAGGTAAGGCAGTCTCTGCATGGTCCTTCCTTCAGTCTCTGCTCCATACTTTATCTCTGCAACTCCTTCCATGGGTATTTTGTTCCCTCTTCTAAGAAGAATCAATGTACCCACACCTTGGTCTTCCTTCTTCTTGTGGTTCTTGTGGTTTGTGGATTGTATCTTGGGTATTCCATGCTTCTGAGATAATATCAATTTATCAGTGAGTACATATCATGTGTGTTTTTTTGTGTTGGGTTAACTCACTCAGAATGATATCTTCCAAATCCATCCATTTCCCTAAGAATTTCATAAATTCATCATTTTTTAAGGCTGAGCATACTCCATTGTGCAGATGTACCACATTTCCTGTATCCATACCTCTGCTAAAGGACATCTGGGTTCTTTTCAGCTTAGCTTCTGGCTATTATAAATAAGGCTGCTATGAACATATTGGAGCATGTGTTCTTATTACATTTTGAAACATCTTCTGGGTATATGCCCAGGAGTGGTATAGCTGGGTCCTCAGGTAGTACTATGTCCATTTTCCTGAAGAACCACAAAACTGATTTCCAGAGTGGTTGTACCAGCTTGCAATCCCACCAGCAATGAAAAAGTGTTCCCTTTTCTCCACAACTTTGCCAGCATCTGCTGTCACCTGAGTTTTTGGTCTTAGCCATTCTGACTGGTTTGCGGTGAAACCTCAGAGTTGTTTTTATTTACATTTCCCTGATGACAAAGGATGTTGAACATTTCTTTAGGTGCTTTGGTATTCCTCAGTTGAAAATTCTTTGTTTAGCTTTGTACCCTATTTTTTAATATGGTTATGCAATTCTCTGGAGTCTAATTTCTTGAGTTTTTTGTATATATTTGATATTAGCCCTCTACAGGATATAGGATTGGTTAAAGATCTTTTTCCAATCTATTGGTTGCTGGTTTGTCCTACCAACAGTGTCCTTTGCCTTACAGAATCTTTGCAATTTTATGAGGTCCCATTTGTCAATTCTTGATCTTAGAATATGAGCTATTGGTGTTTTGTTCAGGAAATTTTCCCCTGTGTCCATTTGCTTGAGGCTCTTCCCCACTTTCTCTTCTATTAGTTTCAATGTATCTGCTTTGATGTGGAGGGCCTTGATCCACCTGTACTTGAGCTTTGTACAAGGAGATAGGAATGGATCGATTCACACTTTTCTACATGCTAACCACCAGTTGAGCCAGCACCATTTGTTGAAAATGCTGTCTTTTTTTCTACTGGATGGTTTTAGCTCCTTTGTCAAAGATCAAGTGTCCATAGGTGTATGGGTTCATTTTTGGATCTTCAATTCTATTCAATTGATTCACCTGCCTGTCGCTGTACCAATACCATGCAGTTTTTATCACAATTGCTCTGTAGCACAGCTTAAGGACAGGGATGGTGATTACACCAGAAGTTCTTTTATTGTTGAGAGCAGTTTTTATTATCTTAGGTTTTTTGTTATTCCAGATGAATTTTCAAATTGCTCTTTCCAACTCTGTGAAGAATTGAGTTGGAATTTTGGTGAGGATTGCATTGAATCTGTAGATTGCTTTTGGCAAGATGGCCATTTTTACTATATTAAACCTGAGAATCCATGAGCATTGGAGGTTTTTCTACCTTCTGAGATCTTCTTTGAGTTTTTTCTTCAGAGACTTGAAGCTTTGTCATACAGATCTTTCACTTGCTTAGTTATAGTCACACCAAGGTATTTTATATTATTTGTGACTATTGTGAAGGGTGTTGTTTCCTTAATTTCTTTCTCAGGCTGTTTATCCTTTGTGTAGAGGAAGGCCACTCACTTGCTTGAGTTAATTTTATATCCAGCTACTTTGCTGAAGTTGTTTATCAGGTTTAGGAGTTCTCTGGTGGGATTTTTGGGGTCATTTATATATACTATCATATCGTTTGCAAATAGTGATAATTTGACTTCTTCCTTTCCAATTTGTATCCCTTTAATTTCCTTTTGTTGTCTAATTGCTCTGGCTAGGATTTCAAGTACAATATTGAATAGGTAGGAAGAGAGTGGGCAGCCTTGTCTAGTCCCTGATGTTAGTGGGATTGCTTCAAGTTTGTCTCCATTTAGTTTGACATTGGCTACTGGTTTGCTATATATTGCTTTTACTATGTTTAGGTATAGGCCTTGAACGCGTGGTCTTTTCAAGACTTTTATCATGAAGGTATGTTGGATTTTGTCAAATGCTTTCTCAGCATCTAATGAGATGATCATATGTTTTTTCCTTTGGGTTTGTTTATATAGTGCATTTGGTGTTTTGATTATTATGTGACAGGAGGAATTTCTTTTCTGGTCCAGTCTATTTGGAGTTCTGTAGGCTTCTTGTATGTTCATGGGCATCTTTTTCTTTAGGTTAGAGAAGTTTTCTTCCATAATTTTGTTGAAGATATTTACTGGCCCATTACATTGGGAGTCTTCACTCTCTTCTATACCTATTATCCTTAGGTTTGGTCTTCTCATTGTATGCTGTATTTCCTGTATGTTTTGCACTAGGACCTTTTTGCAGTTTTCGTTTCTTTGACTGTTGTGTCAATATTTTCTATGGTTTCTTCTGCACCCTAGATTCTCTCTTCTATCTCTTGTATTCTATTGGTGATGCTTGCATCTATGGCTCCTGATTTATTTTCTAGGTTTTCTGCCTTCAGAATTCTCTCTCTTTGTGATTTCTTTATTGTTTATACTTCCATTTTTAGATCCTGGATGGTTTTGTTTGATTCCTTCACCTGTTTGGTTATGTTTTTCTGTAATTCTTTTAGGGATTTCTGTTTCCTCTTTAAGGGCTTGTAACTCTTTACCTTTGTTCTCCTGCATTTATTTAGTGATGCTATATATGTCCTTCTTAAATTCCTCTATCAGCATCATGAGATATGATTTTAGAACCAAATCTTGTTTTTCTGGTGTGTTGGGATATCCAGGACTTGCTGTGGTGGGAGTACTGGGTTCTGATAAAGCCAAGTATTTGATCATACTTGGTTTCTCTTGGTATGATTCTTCTGTTTGCCTTTCTCCATCTGTTAATCTCTGGTGTTAGATGTTTTTGCTGTCTCTGGCTAGAACTTGTTCCTCCTGTGGGTCTATCAACCTGTGTCAGCACTCCTGAGAGATGAGCTCTCCTCTGGTAAGACCCATGCACATAGTGCCGTGGATCAGCTTCTTTTTTGGGTGCAGATGGATGCAGGAAGGCCCTGTCCCAGCTGCTCTGCAGCTTCTGTGGCCTGTTCCTCATGGTTGGCCCTGCCTTAGAAAGTCACTGGAGTTCTGGGTTCATAGTACTCCCCATCTTCACCCATTTTTAAAGTCAATACCTTTGTAGAGTTCTAGAGAAGAAGGTAAAAACAGCCTTAGACTATAACTGAGCTCCTGTGGAATGAGACTAGAGTCATGAGAGAGTTTTGTTGTAAACAGTTAAGACAATATCCATGAGAAATAGGACAGTGTTCCCTTTGAACACTGAAATGTTTCTGCTGTAACTGCTTTGAGGGAGTCTTTCAGAGGATGGTAATTGATCCCAAACCCATGGTTCTGACTGTTTCTAGTAGTATATGGGCTCAGCTTTTCCTGAGTTTTGTCAAACTGATTCCTGATTTTTTTTTTTTTGGCCTGAATTAGGATAAAAATGGCCAGTCTGAATTTCAGTGGATTGTTCTAATTGTTAGTAGAGTTGAGAAAAGCAAATCTGAATTACTGTGCCATGCAAGCTGTTTGGAGCAAGGTGAGATTAGGCACAAGGTGTTACTTGTGAATGTTCAGCAAGATAGTGTGGCTTTTGACACCTTCAGCTCTTCCAAGTTGTATCCTTTTGAAATACTAGAGTTCTAGTGAGCGGCCTTTTCTGATGCTTGGCAGAGAAATAATTACACGCATGCATACAAAACTTTTCACCTCCTACTCTAAACCTGTAGAATGGCATGTCTCCTGCATTTGTTATGGGTAACCATAATCTTTCCAAAGATGATTTGGACAGTTGTCTTAGGGGAAGAAAAGGGTCCAGAAAACTCACCTCTGTGCTATTATATCCTTTCTTATCTGCTGTGGTTTTAGTATCTTCTTCCTAGAATTTACATGCTCAAATTTATACTCCCAACTTAACATAGTTATGGTATTTGAAGGTGGGGATTTTTTGTGAGGAGGTAACTATGGTTTGATAGGATCATGAAAATGAGGCTCCTATGGTGGCATTTTATAGGAAAAGGTGGAGATTTGAGCTCTTCTTACCTTGTGATACCCTCTACCATGTTCTAATGCAACAAGAAGATCCTCATTAAATGCCTGCACCACAGCATCTAGACAATTTAGTGAAGTAAAGTTATGTTCTTTATTCATTACTTGGTCTCAGGTATTGTTTTACAGGAACTGAAAATGGGCCAAGACAGAATTACCATTTTCTGTGTTGATTAATCATGGCTGCTGACTCTTGTTATCCCTGCTGCCTAAATCTAGGCACTCATGAACTTCCAATTGAAATTCTTTATTAGGCCTGATGAGAAGATAATAGGACATTTGAGGACAGAAGTGGCTGTTAGCTGTACCATGTTCTCTGCTGTCCACTGGAGCCTCAAGCAAGAGAAGAAGGTATCTGATGTTCTCATCAACCCCCCATGGCCTAGTCCCCCAGCCTTGCCCCACTGAACTCTTGCTTCTTACATGAACAAAAAAAATTGTAAATTAAAATGGAAATTTTATCAGACTTGTCTAGGAATTAAGAGAGAAGAGATTTTATAATCTTTTCAGATTTTCTGAGTTACTTCCTTAGGAAATCTTTGATGTGTTGGAGTGGCGGGTCTCATCAGAACATACCACACTAGGCCCAAACAGTTCCATGTGTAAGAGGTTTAATTGAGAGGGAGAGAGGGGGTAGTGGTGCAGAAAGAGAGGAGAGAGAGAGAGAGAGATGGAGGAAATGTTCCCCCGTATATATATGGGTTGTGACGTAGCAGCCACAGGTAAAGGTGGGAGTTGAGTCCAATGGATTCTGGGAATATGGTGGCTGTTGTCCTGGCAACAGGTCTGTGGACCCGCCCATGTATCGCCACAGGCTTTGGATGTCCAGATGCTAACAATCTTGATAATATGCCCTGGGGTTGGGTTTTCTTTTGGGCTGAAGAGAAGCATCAAATATCCAGAGTCAGCACAAAAGACAGGGAGATCCTGTCTTTGGCTTCACACAGACTTGAGTAAAAGACTTCTTTTAAGTTATATACTCTCTCTCTTTCTTTCTTTCTTTTTTCCTTTCTTTTTGTTTCTTTTTTCTTTCTTTCTTTTTTTTTTTTTACACAAAACCCTCAGTGAAATGTAATGAGTACAATAATCAAAGGTTCTATTCCAGTGAAGTTAAAAAACACAAACCTCAAACTATTAATCAAGGAAAAGACATATAGAAAAATGAGGAGAATATTTGGGGGAAAAGAGTGTGGGTGACAGATAAGACAGAGAACAGACTTACAAGAGGGAAGAGTAGAGAGAACATGAGAAGACTCAGCAGGAAAAGAGAAACCCAGAGACTAGGCTCTGAGTACTGCCCCTCTGGGCAGCTTCTATCAGACACAGCTTTCTATTCATTTAAATGGTGGGGTTTGAGCTCTGGAATGCTAATTAACTGATTAACCAGAATCAGTTCTATAATTGCTATTTGTTCTTAATTCTTTGAATCGGAAATATTCCCATGGTCAGATGGGAAAAGGCTGATATTGCTGGAGTGACTACCTACTTATCTCATTATTATGGGGAGGGGGAAAGGGAGGAGGAAAGAAAGGGGAGGGGACTCACATTCCTGCCTTGCCTACTTACTATGAACTGTTATATTTGCTTTAAAAAAACTTTAATAATAACATGAATTCTATGAGTTTGAAAGGCCTGTTCAAAGGGACATAGAGTTAGTAAGTGGTTAGGTAAGTTTTGTATCCACATCAGTTGACAAATATCCAAATATTTTTTGATCCCATCTATTTTCTCTAAGATGACTGTGGGCATGATGTCAAAGAATACTTACTGTGGGAAATGTGTTAAACAGTGTAAACAGTGAGAGAAAGATGAAATCTCAACTATCCAACCACCTTACTTATTCTTCACTAGTAATGATTTTTGATTTTGTTAGATTTCCTTCAGTGTTAATGTATTTAAAAGAACTTTCTTATCTGTGTAATAGTATTAAAGTATTTGTATATCTTAAGACATAGCAATGAGATCCATAAATTATTATAGTACATAATAAAAACCATAGAACAAACTCAATTTGGAGCAAAAAAGGCTCCTGAATTTCAGTTCAGAAACTGTATGTGCAACACAGTTGACTGCTTCATCCTGTTTGATGCTCCAGATGTTTACATTTTGAGCAAGAGATTTTACAGGCTTAGGAAAAGTGACTTAATATCACTCAGAAATTATGATCCATAGAAGTTCTCACTGAGAGGAGAGAATCACAATGTTCTTTCAGAGAGTGACTTCAAAAGTCAGCAATTCATACAAGTCAAGTGATCAAATCACTTGATATAGAAATATGATTTTTGTGTTTTTTACCTAAAACTTAAGGAAATAACTCAGAGAAAAGCCATGTTATACGGCAAAGATGTTTATTTCTTGTGTTAGCTCCAATGATGATTTGTTGGCACCAAATTTTAATAAGTTAAGCAGACTGATAAATAACACTACTGTGCCTTTTGATGTAATATAGGCTGAACATTATTGATGTGGAAATCTGAAATTCAGGTGCCCAGAATGTGAGTCTTTCTGAGGCTGACAAGATGTTACAAGTGTCACTTTCTGACAGCTTGACATTTTTCCTTCATGCATAACCAGGCATAATGCCTATAATCCTGAACTTGGGAGCAGTGGCAGAAGGATCTATAGTTCCTAGAGTCTTGACTATACTGCAAGACTCTGTCTCAGAAAAAGAACAAATTATGCTGCATATGAATGCCCTTCATATATATATACTATATATATTATATATAGTATATATATATAAAATAAATCAGGTTGTTTGTTTAGAGTTATGTACCATCTCCTAAATGTCTCATTTTATGTATGCCAATATTCTGAAATTTTCAAAGTCTCTCAGATTGGAAATAATTCTGGTTCTAATTATTTCAAATAAAAAGGTACACATCCATTGGAGATTGATAGGTTTATATAAAGGAGGGAAAGGGATCTGTAGGAAGGTGGATTTTGACCCAGGTGGGAGGTTTAGAAGTAATTCAACTGCTTTGTGTGAGGGAATGGGAACATTCAGAAAATATTGTATGAATGTATAAATTTGTCAAAGAAGAAATTTAATGAATAAACAAAGGCACCTATTGTTTCTTGGCCTACTGGCTAGATTAAAGTGAGAATCCAAAGGCGGCTAACCTATGGTGTATGGCCATTAACTATCCTGGCCAGATGCAGTGTGTTAACAGAATGAAGATGAATGGAATGCTAACAATCGTGTGGTGACTTTGATTTGCTTTGTGCTCACCATCTGCTGTGCTCTGGACACACACTGTGCTCTTTCATCTCCCCTAAACCTTTTTGTTACTATTATGAATATTTTCCTATCTTAAAGAAACTCAGGCTCAGAAATGTTCTTTTGCCAAGGCTAAAATGCTTGTGCATAGAAGAGGGCCTTTTGCCGAGTGTTGTGACACTGAAGACTGATTGGACATCTGTGGCATAGCCGAAGATTGCTTATAGACTGCAATCCTGTGACTCCATGAGCTACAGGTTCTGGGGTGCATGGCTTAAATTGAATTTTGAGACTGGGGAATTTATTACCTTCATTTGTTGCTACAATACTGGCTTATAGCTGAGTTTTTGGGTCATTGCCCTGGGCAGAAAGGACCATCCTTTTCTGAGATGGTCTACTTTTCCAGAGGCAGCTTGAATTTCCTTACAGGTTGGGTAAAAAGGTAGGTTCCTGTCTTACTTTTGGTAAACCAATGAGCTTTCCCAGCTTCTGGACTGTCTCAGGGTGGGTGAAGGTCTCCATGACTACTCATTGCAGCCTAGCTTTTTCCTCTGGTCAGTTTTGCTTCACCTTCTCTTCACAAAGGATGCTGTCTAGACCTAGGAGGGCTCTTCTAGACCTACAGAGTGAAGTTGTGACCCAGACTTTGTTTTGCTGGGGAGACTGAACTAAGAAATATATTCTGATAAGAGTCATAACATTGGTAACCCAAGAGAGGACAAGGACTGGAAAGAAAGATGGAAAAATGGAAGCCACTTATGCTAATTAGATGTAATTGTACATGTCCCACTGCCCTTTCAAATGTGTTTGTTTAAATGGGCATATCTCACTAGAACATGGAGCTTCATAACTAGGCTAGACCTGTTTCTGTCCCCTGGTGTGGTGATTACAATAGTGTATGAACTTGTCCAGATTTTTTACCTGGGGATCAGAGTCAGATCTTCATGTTTATGCAATAAGCACTTTCCTAGCAGAGCTACTTTCCCAGCCTCAGACTTCTAAAACTAAAAATAATCTATTCAACAAAAAGATAAGCATTAGATATATTTACTGGCAGAAGGGAGAGGGAGGAATGAGGACATTGAAGACAACTGTGCCACTGCAGATTATCTGCTTCTTGATTTATTTCTTTCTTAATCTCTGTGTTTCAAAAATCTTGAGTATCTGTGCCTCCTTCTGCTTGGAATCAGAAGTCCTCTGAAACCTAAAACCCTTGTTCTACAAGCCTTAGCTGGCTAGCCATCTCAATTTCCTTAGGTAGGGAAATTTCTTGATTAGTTGCCCTTCAAGAGATAGAAGGTGGATGCAGGAATCCAGTGAAATATGGGACTCTCAGGAAATGAATAACCATGCCACCTTTCAGAGATTTATTGAGCGTGCGTCCCAGAGTCACCATTTCTCCTAAAGGAGGAAAGCTCTGGGCAATCGTCATAAAGTAAGATTTTTTCTCTTCCTGTATCCTTTCAGTTTCTGGAGAGTTATCAACACGAAGGTCAGTAATATCCATGGGGGTTTGTCCATGTGGGCTCTGTGCCGAGTAGCCTTGAGGACATAGAAATCCAGGGGTACTCTTTGAATGACTTCTAGGTGAATGTTACCTTTCCTGGAAGGGAGGTGCATGGACAAATCTGATGTGCTTTTTTTTTCCAGATTAAACTAAAATCTCAACAAATCACTGCTGATTTTGCCCCTATTCACATCAGTGTTGTAATGACAGATCATCTACCTCTCTCCCTCTGGCTGACTACTGCAGTCTCCTGTAGTTCCCTCTGTCCTGTTCTCTGTCCTACTCTGCATGCAGGTCTCCATCTGCTTCCACAGCATCTTCCTGAACTGTGGATATGTTACATATAGCTTTTGCTTCAAGTCTTTTAGTCG
Source organism: Mastomys coucha (assembly GCF_008632895.1). NCBI lineage: Eukaryota > Metazoa > Chordata > Mammalia > Rodentia > Muridae > Mastomys > Mastomys coucha. Next base: position 24,008,552 of record NW_022196915.1, read on the forward strand.
TTTCCTATCTGTTCAGAACCAAATTGTCTGATCAGGGCACAGAGAAACCTTTGGGATCACTGGCTACATCTTTTCAGTGCCAACACTAGTTACTTTTTTCTATGCTGTTAGTATTTCAATCACATTCCCCCTCTCTTTCTGAACAGAGTCTGTTCTCACACTTCTGGGCCTTTGTGGAGGTTAGAAAGTCCTTCTAAGAGCATTCAGTTTAAATCACTGCCTCTGAGGAATTTAAAACTTTTCCTCATGTAACCCTGAGTAGTCTTTACATGTAAGGGTTATTTACACACATATGAGTTATTGGAGTGTGTATGGGGGGGAAAGGAGACTCCAAATTCACTTTCTAGTAGTTATTCCCAGGACCACATTATGGTCTATCTTGCCAAAAATCTAGGACTATACAGAGAAACCCTGTCTCAAAAAACCATAACCAAAA
>NW_022196915.1:24008997-24013004 GCF_008632895.1 Mastomys coucha
AAAAAAAAAAAAAAAAAAAAAAAATCAACAAAAACCAACCAACCAAACAAACAAAAACTACTTTTTTTTGGTCCCAGAACTATACCATATTTGTTGTCATCCATCTCTGCTGAATGGGCACCAGTGCCCTACATGTAACTCATTTGTTTATCTACGTCATATATGGAAGCATCTGATTGGTAGAACAAAGCTATGGGTCTATATTCTAAAAGCAAGGCAGGTGGAGGTGGGACCATTTCCCGTTTTGATTCTGTGTTGAAACAGCAGCATTCAAAGTGTGGATATCTATCAAAATCTGAAAGTTTTTAAAACATGAGGTATCATGATTGACAGATCCATTAAGTTTCTCTGTTCAAAATTACTGAGTCTTCTTTGTTATCTTTCTACAGTTATGATGGTGCTCATCCCGACAAACTTAGATACTAGATTGAAAATATTTCTGTCTTAATCAGGGTTTCTATTCCTGCACAAACATCATGACCAAAAAGAAAGTTGGGGAGGAAAGGGTTTATTCAGCTTATACTTCCATGTTGCTGTGGATTACTAAAGGAAGTCAGGACTGGAACTAAACAGGTCAGGAAGCAGGAGCTGATGCAAGAGCCATGGAGGGATGTTACTTACTGGCTTGCTTCCCCTGGCCTGCTCAGCCTGCTCTCTTATAGAACCCAAGACTACCAGCCCAGAGATGGCACCACCCACAAAGGGCCCTCTCCCCCTTGATCACTAATTGAGAAAATGCCCCATAGCTGGATCTCATGGGGGCACTTCCCCAACTGAAGCTCCCTTCTCTGTGATAACTGCAGCTTGTGTCAAGTTGACACACAAAACCAGCCAGTACAATTGACCCCTTGTCAACTTGACACACAAACACATCACTATTAAGCCTCAACCCTTATTTTCTTATTCATCCCCAAGATCTAAAGTCTCACAGTCTTTACATATTAAAAGTTCAATCCATTTAAAATGTCCAATATCTTTTAAAATTCAAAGTCTCTTAATTGTGGGCTCCACTAAAATACTTTCTTCCTTCAAGAGGGAAAAATACCAGGACATAGTCACAATCAAAAGCAAAAATCAAACTCCAACCGTCCAATGTCTGGGATCCACTCACAATCTTCTGGGCTCTTCTAAGGGCTTAGGTCATTTCTCCAGCTCTGTCCTTTGTAGCACACACCTTGTCTTCTAGGCTCAAGCTGCCCGTACTCCACTGCTCCTGCTGTTCTTGGTGGTCATCTCATGGTACTGGCATCTCTAAAACACTGCTGCAACTAGGATTTACCAATAGCCTCTCATAGGCTCTCTTAATTGAGCCAAGCCTCATGTCCTTTGCATGACCCCTTCAATCCTGGGACATCAATTGCAACTGAGACTGTACCTTCACCAATGGCCTTCCATGGCCTCTTACAGTGCCAAGCCTCAGCTACTCTTCATGACCCCTTTATGTCTTCAAAACCAGTACCACCTGGGTGACTTTTACACATTACCAAGTCCAGCCACAGCACAATGTACAACCTTGACTATCTCTAGAACACAGCCTCTGTGCTCTCAGAAAACACTTCCCAGAAGATTTCACCTCTGTGATGCTGGTATCTTTTTAATCACTGCTAATTTTTTAGCTCCAGCTAACCAGCATCAGTATTCCCAGTAACACAAAGGTTTGCTTTAGTGGTTCTGATATCTTGTTAATCACAGCTGATTTTTCAGCCCCAGCTAACCAAAACCACAGAATCTTCACAATCAAAACAGTAACAACCCTGATAAGAGTCTTTAATTTTCCCTCTGAAATTTCAAAAGCCAGGCCTCCATCTTCTGCACTGTTCTCAACATTATCTTCTAAGCTCCTTCACAACATCCCACAGAGCTCTTAACATCAAATGGATCTTCTAGCTCAAAGTTCTAAAGTCCTTCCACAGTCCTCCCCAAAACATGGTCAGGTTGTCACAGGAATACCCGACTCCTGGTACCAATTTGTCTTAGTCAGGGTTTCTATTCTTGCACAAACATCATGACCAAGAAGCAAGTTGGGGAGGAAAGTGTTTATTCAGCTTACTTCCATATTGCTGTTCATCACCAAAGGAAGTCAGGACTGGAACTCAAGCAGGTCAGGAAGCAGGAGCTGATGCAGGGGCCATGGAGGGATATTACTTACTAGCTTGCTTCCCCTGGCCCACTCAGCCTGCTCTCTTATAGAACCCAAGACTACCAGCCCAGGGATGCCACCACCCACAAGGGGCCCTCTCCCCCTTGATCACTAATTGAGAAAATGCCCCACAGCTGGATCTCATGGAGGCACTTCCCCAACTGAAGCCCCCTTCTCTGTGATAACTCTACCCTGTGTCAAGTTGGCACACAAAACCACCAGTACAATTGCTCATGTCCCTTAGCATCACAGCACAGTGGAACATAGTTGTTCAGCTGCCTCATTGCCTGGCTGACTGTTAGCTGCCACTGTCAAGACTTATGTTACACTATATACCAACCACACAGGGATGATTTGAAGCATGGCTTTTGAAGAATTCTTATTTCTGCATGAATATAACTCAGGACATTTTAAGCCAAGCTTCAATCAAGGGTTGCAACAGTTTGCACATGTGTACTTTCTTCTTAAGTCATGAATTTCTGTTAAAATTATATCATCCTCATTCTATATCCATGGCCTTCCCTCCCAGTGTCTGGCAGGCAATCACTGAAGGATCACTGAAGGAACAGAGCTGTGAGAGTTCTCTCTTTAAAAGTTGGCCTTTTCAAGTGGGTAAGGTGGTAATCTAGTCTTAAAAATTGTATCCAGTCTGTTTGCTCTGGAAAGCATTAATTCAAACCTTTAAAACTTAAGTTGCAAGAAATCAGACACTAAATACCATTTTGAGGTGAGCTGCTATGAGCAATATGGATTATTTGCTTGTGTTCAATGCTTGCTCTTTATACACCATGGGCTACAATAAACCAAAGTGGGCCTTTAGCAAATGATGGGATTGGGGCTGGGATTACCTTTAGTGCTCTGTGCCCTCTTTCCACTCCTGCTTTCTTGCTTGTTGTGCATTTTTGCTTTAAGTATCACCACATTATTTAATGCCCAGACCTACCATGGCTGGTTTATTATCTCTAAGTAATACTGAAGGTGAATGGTTGGCAGCCACAGCCTCAGGGCTTAAACTGCTGCAGCCCATGTTTGTAGATAAAGTTTTATTTGTGTTGTAGCCATATCAATCTGTTATATGTTGCCTATGGTGTCTTCTGTGTGCTGTCTTATGGCTATGAGGGCATAGGCTTGTATTTACTATGACCTGCAAAGTTGAAGGTATTTATTATCTGCCCTTTAAAAAAAATTTATCAGGTCCTTCTCTAAGCCTCTAGGGCACAGGTATTCTGTGAAAGTTTTCATGTGTGCCAGGACTTGAAATTAGGTCTTCTGATACATGATGTACTCCACCAAACATATGGAACTCAAAGTAGGTGCTTCTAACTACAGTGTTACTTTGTTTCTGCTAATCCATGATGCTGACCAAGAGTATCATATGTGGAGTTTCTAGCACACAGAGACTTGAGTCTTTAGCTTTGCAGTCTTGGAGTGTAGATCATAGAGTATTAAATGGAAAGGCAGTGGGTGATTTGTACATTTAACATGTACTTTACCCTTTTCAACCTCAAGACCACAGGAGGGAAGGGTAGACACCATTCTGAAGGCAGCGAGTAGTAAGATGAATGGGGTATTTAAGGACAGAAGGGAAAATACAGAATTCTTACTTCTAATTAATTAATTAATTAACTAATTAATTATTTGTGTATATGTGTATGATGTGTGTGGGAGTGTGCAAGCTGTAGTGTGCTTATGAAGGTCAGAGGACAATTATAAAGTTGATTTTCTTTCATTTTTATGTGGGTTCCATGAATCAAACTCAGGTTGTAGGACTTGATGTGGCAAAAGCTTTCATACACTGAGCCACTGCAATGTTTTTTTTTTTAACTAAAAAGATAACTCATTTTTTATTTTATTTTGTGTGTGTGTG
>NW_022196915.1:24013053-24013775 GCF_008632895.1 Mastomys coucha
AATGAGTCAGAGGACAACTTGTTGGAGTTGTTTTTTTTCTTTACCATGTGGGTCCTGGGGATTAAACTTAGGTTGTCAAGCTTTTCAGTGAGGCCTGTATACTTCTAATTACTGAAACAGTCCTGTTGGCAATGTAGAAAGGATGGAAGGAGATGAATGTCTAAAGGACCAGCTAGAAGACTCCAAACCTTCTCTCTGGAAGAAGGCAAAGTACCTTTGACCAAGTAGCTGCAGATGACAGAAAGGACAGTGGTGAATAATAGTCAGAAGTGATTGAACTTGGTTACCAAATGGTCAAATTAGGTAGGAAGCATAAGAGTGTGAGAAGGGTCAAAAGTAAGTTTGAAGTGTCTAATGTGAAGAATTCATAGATTCCTTAGGGTGTCTGTTTTTAATCATGACTCCCTTTTCCCGGTTTGTCTTCTCATGGTTCCTCAAGAACACAGGTCTACTTTGATACTTATCAGAAGTTTATTCTTACCATTATGAACTGTAGGGGTTTTCCATATATAAAAACTATACTTCTTCCCAAACAAAAATCAAGTTATTCTGTTGGTTTGAGATATGCTGAGAGTCATTTGCTGTATGCTGTATTGACTATGAATTTATCAGTATTGGATTGGGACCCAACTTAGAGCAGTAAGTCATGATTGGGAATTAGGAAGAAAGGGTAAGGTAGTGGCTGCATTTTCAGAAATTACAAATAAGACTTGTGTGTGTGT
>NW_022196915.1:24013785-24027474 GCF_008632895.1 Mastomys coucha
GTGTGTGTGTGTGTGTGTGTGTGTGTGTGTATGTGTGTCTGTCTGTCTGTCTGTGTCTGTATGTATTGTGTGCATGTGCATGAACAAGCTTGCATGTGTGAAGAGGGAGGTGCCCATAGGTGACAATCAGAGGAGGATGCTAAGTGTCTTCCTGTATTGTGTTTTTCATCATTTCCTTCAGAAAAGGGCTGAAGTCTGTCATCTTACCTAGACTGATCACTAGTGCCCAGTGTCTACCTGTTCTTTAATTCTGGGGTGCTGGGCTTCCAGGAGCATATGGCCATGCCTAGATTTTTTTTAATGTGTGTGCTGGGGATTTGAATGGAGGTTTTCATGCTTCTGCAGCATCTTTATCCACTGATCTGCTTTTCTAGCTCTGTAGGCATTGTGAATGTGGCCATTTCTTTACAAGAGAGCACGGTTTTGACTTCTGACAATGAATATGCACTGAAATTGATACAAGTCCAACTTACCCACTTTCATCTCCTCTAGTTCTATACCCCAAATCTTGCTAAAATTTCTCAAAGTAAAGCATTTGGCTTTCAGAATGCAGTGGAAGACCAGGAGGTGAGAATGAAAATATGGAATGCTTCTACTGAGATAATTGGCCTATGATTGCTGGCCTATGATAACAAGGATTCCTATGTGAAGGAATGCAGAGGTGTGATCTTCAGAGAGACACAAAGTAGAAAGACAGGAAGTAGAGAGACAGACAGAGAGGTAGAAAGAAGGTTTGGGAAAGAGGAAAGACACTTACTGAAGGACAATGACTAAGTTAGCAAGAAGGATACACCATTGGAATTTAGACATCAGAATTGGATGAAAAGAACCCATGATGTTGCTGTGGGCAAGAGTTTTGTAGTAATGAAAAAGAATAAAAGCTTTTCTTATAGAAATCAAGCGCTCCTACAGTTATGTTCTTGTAGAGTGTATGAGTGGATGAAACTCAGCTACTTGCCTAGATAGTTTAGTTGTCCAGAACACTGGTAAGTTTAGGTTGGGGTAAGAGGACACACAGGAAACCAAGCCTCAAAATCCAGCTAAAATGCAGCAGAATAATTAAGCCACAATATCCATGGGATAGAGAAAGGCCAGGGAAGATTGAATGAGGGACCCAGAGGAAGAAAAGAGCCATTGATCTGAGAGTCGGTAAAGCAGTATGTAGGCAGTAACATGACCTTTTACCCTTTGTCCTACAAATACACCACATAGTTTACTCTAAAACACAGAGTAGAGCTGTGAGAAGAACATGCTTTCATGAAGACATATCTGGATCATATGGAACCACCCAGGAATTTTTTGCCAGGAAAGCTTAGAACAATTCAGAGAAAGAATGAGGATGGATGGGTGGGATTCTGAGAAGAGAAAAGAGTGAAGTGGAGAAGACAGGATATTTGATGGAACATAGGTCATTACTATCTTCATGGCCTTATGGGTGATAGATGCAGGATAGGATGAAGGAGGGGGATTCCTAATCACTTGAACAGAACTCCCTGTCTAGAATATAGATCTGTATTTAGTATAGAAAGGGGAGAGTGGTAGAGGGTGGTCCACAAGGGTTTTAGGGAGAGGCTGTGGCAGACAAATCTTTCTCAGCATCAGATGGGAGCAGGAATGTAAATTAAGCTTTCTTTCCCTCCTCACCCTCAAAGTTATCTCAAGTTATCCTGAGGACAATGTTGTGAAAAGGACATCTTTGAAGAAAACCCTGAACAACACTTTTTAAAGAAGATAAAGCAAATCCAATTTGTTGAGATGTTTCTGCTGTGCTCAGAGATAAATCACATCATTGTACTTTATCAGCAGATTGGTGGGTAATTTAACAGCTAAAAACTGAAAACAAACTGAAAAGGGACTCTGGTGTCTCTGAAGAATACATTGTTTAATGTGGGGTGCTGGAGAGTGTGAGTCAGGTCTATGCAGAGGAACACAAAGTGATGATGTAATTTGGGGCAGCTTGAGTGGTAGAATTTTCAGTGGGTTGGGAGGGGAGTAGGTGGGCTGATAGCAGCTGGTGGGGGGGATTTCTCCCTTTGAGTGGATGCTGTGTAGGATGTAAGTACTTATGTACAAAGGGACTCAAAACTACTGTCTTATTTAGTATTTCCATTGCAGATATGAAATACAATGATCGAAAGGTAAGTTGAGGAGTGTCTTAGGGTCTTACTGCTGTGAACAGACACCACGACCAAGGCAACTCTTATAAGGACATTTAATTGGTTCTGGCTTACAGGTTCAGAGGTCCCGTCTATTATTATCATCAAGGCAGGAGCATGGCAGCATCCAGGCAGGCATGGTGCAGGAGGAGGTGAGAATTCTACATCTTCATCTGAAGGCTGCTAGGAAAAGCCTGGCTTCCAGACAGCTAGGAAGGAAGATCTAAAGCCCACCCCCATAGTGACACACTTCCTCCAACAAGGCCACATCTACTCCAACAAGGCCATATCTCCTAATAGCGCTATGCCCTGGGCCAAGCATATTCAAACCACCACAAGGAGTAACACATTTATTCAACATATACTTCCATATCACTGTTCATCACTGAAAGAAATCAGGACAGGAGCTCAAACAGGGCAGGAACCTGGATGCAGGAGCTGATGCAGATGCCATCGAGGGAAGTTGCTTATTGGCTTGCTTTTCCTGACTTGGTCAGCTTGCTTTCTTATAGAATCCAGGACCACTAGCCCAGGGATAGCATCACTCACAGTAGGCTAGTTCCTCTCTTTCACTGATCACTAATTGAGAAAATGCTGTACTAGCAGGCATTTTCTCAAATGAGCCTACTTCCTCTCTGATGACTCTAGCTTGTGTCAAGTTGACATACAAACCCAGGCAGTACAGCTACTATGGCATGCAAAGTCACACTGGTGCCTATCACTGAAGGCGCCATTTAAGGTTAGGTAATGGCTCAGAGTTCAGGTCTACTACTACTACAATATTGGATGATTTTGCTTCACTTATAAGCCAAATGGAGATAATAATTACTTATCCCAACTGATTATTGTGAGAAATAAAGTATGACAATTTCTAGAAAGTACTCAGGTGAAGCAGGAAGCTTTCTGTGATTTTGACAACCGAGTCTGAGTTGTATAATGTGCTCTCGTTTCAAAACCAAACTGCATGAAACCAAACTAAACTGAGCCAAACCAAACCAAACCAGCACTCAGAAAAGTTTCTATTGTGAAGCCCAGTGTTCTCTCATAACTATTTGTATTTTATATGTTTTATATTATATACAGGCACACATATGCATGAGTTCTTATAGTCATGTCCTACCCTGATTGCTATAATTTGACATAATTAAGCCATGGAGTTTTCCACCATTAAGTTTCAGCCATTCATATATTACCATACATTGGAAAAGACATACTAAATTCTTAAACAGAAAACCTTGCCATTGAAATAACTGTGGGGTTGCCTAGGTCTTCACTGTTCCTGCAAACGTAAAGAACTGGTGCAGCAAAGTCCTCATGATGCAGCTACAGCATCATCTCAGCCACAGAGCTAGTTGTCTTTGATCTAATTATAGTATAAAAGGACTAGTAGTCCCTTGGGGTGGGACACAGAAATCCTTTCAGTGAACCCAGAAAGCTTTTGTTGCCACTATTTTATTGTCCTGCACGCTCTCTAAGCCTACCTTTCCAAAGTTTTCCATACATGTTTTTTGAATTTATCTCTTGTACTAGACAATTAGCATTACCTAGTATCACTCAAATATTAATCAAGATACAAATGATATTTACAGCATTTATCCTTTTCTAGCTACAGCATTAATGTTGGTATCTTTTAGCTCTCACAATATCCAGCACATGATCAGACTTAAAAAATGCTTTCAGCAAGAATAGACAAATCCTGTTTGAATTAGATAGATACTTGTCTTGGGGAATTGGAACCATTTTACTGGACTCTCCAAGTATTGTCTTGTCTATTCTTCCTGGCATATATTAGGCCATATTCACCAGCTTGAGGGACAAAATATGAGGCATGATGATTGTAATTCTGATTATTCCCTGATCCACATGCTGGATTCCATGGAGCTATATGGATTTGAGCTGAATCATTTCTGCCTAGATATTCAGTAGACATGCAGACACTCTCTGATTTTCAGACTTGGCAGTTGCCTCTTCTCCTATTGTCTTCCTGCCTTCTCCATCTCAGCAAATTGCACTGCCACCCACCCAGTTGCTTAAAACAAAAATGTAGGTGTTGTCACTCCATGTCTCTTTTGGTCAATGTGCAGTCCAGCCGCAAATGCTCCCAGCACTGCATCTGGCTGCTTCTCACTGCTTTTCCATTCATAACTCCTTTGCCCATGCTATCTCTTTTGCCCACGCCATCTCCATTTTCTGTATGAACATCAAATTTATTCCCAAATAATTTCTGTGCCTTTACTCTTTTTATATATAAAGCTTTTATTTTATGCCTAAGAGTGTTTGCCTGTGTATGTGTATGTGCATATCATGTACATGACTAAAGAGGCCAGAACTGGGCATCATATTCCCTGGAACCAAAGTTATTGATGACTGTGAGACCCATGATGTGCATGCTGGCAAGCATGTGCTCTAAAATGTTTTAACTCCTTTAGCTCTTTTCGTTGTTTTGGTCTTTAGGACCTCAGCCACTCTCAGATCCTTCTAGAGTAATGGAGGGTGTACTGGAGTGATAATTCTTCCAGCCTGGGGGAAAGGCAAGGCAGTATATAAGGAGTATGTGTATGTATGTGTGACAGTTAATCTCAGATGTCAACTTGAGATCTAGAACCACATTGGGAAACTGTTATCTAGGCATGCTCCTGGGGGATGATCATGGCTAGACCTGCCCACTGTGAGTGGCATCATTATTTGGACTGGGGACCTAGACTGTATAAGAAGAAAGTGACCATTCATCACTTCTTGATTGTGTATACAAACTACAAACTGATCAGCTTCAAGCTCCTCCTACAGTGATTGACTCTACCCATAAACTTTATGCCAGAATAAACTTTTTTCTCCTTAATTTGTTTTGTCAGCTATTTTCTTGCAGGAACAGAAAAAAAAAAAAAACCAGCAAAGACAATAGGTGTGTGCTTGTCTCTCTTTTAGGAACTCCATGCTTGGGAAGCAAGGAAGTTTAACAGAGAACATAGAGGTCTTACAACATGGAATATGAGAGGAAATCACTTGTAAAAGGAGCAACTGCTTAGTTGGTAAGAAGGAGTTCATCTTGGAGGCATGCTGGGCAGGGTAGTGGTCATGAAAGCCTGCCCTAAATTAGCTAGAAAGGTTGTTAGAACAGCTTTCAGTGGTGTTAAAGATATGCCTGTAGGTAAAAACATTAGACCACAGAAAGGAATCAATTTAGGTATTTGACCTATTCTCTTAGTTTGTCCACCACTCCAACCTCTTCCAGTAAACCCTGAATTTCTGACTGTGGAGACTGGGTAGTGTTTGCTAAACGGAAATAATGTTCTTGATTCTTATAAAGACTGATTACAGAACATCCAAAGGAAGGACTTTAGTGAATATTTACAGAGGCTAAAAAAGCATCAAAGATGACTGACTCTTCTTCTATTCACTGTAGGTCTGCTTTGAGATCCCCAGAAACATCATATTGTCTCTTTGTTTGCAACACTGTAGCTGCATGAAATATCTACAGCTTCTCATTGTACCCCTGTGTACACAGATCCCTAAACTTTTCCATTGGAGATAATGTGACAGACTGATCCTCTTATAGTGAAGATAAAATACAAAGACAGCCTTGGATTTCCTGGCTGCAGACCTCAGTGCAATGTGGATAAACCTCAGGCCAAACATGAACTTCCTGTTTTCACAGTATATTTAATTGAGAGCTGTGGCTTATTTTGTTCCCTGAGCTAAATTGGCATCAGTACAAATAAAAATTGTGCAAAACCATAGCTGCAGGCTTAGGTGAGTGCTGAAAGGAGAGTGAAATTGTGTTATAAAACCCACAGGACTGAGCTATGATTTTTTTCTTATGATTGTTCTCCCATTTCTCAGTCTTTCCTGACTGCAGAGCCTGCAGCCAATGCCATTTTTACACCATTTTCATGGAGCTATGAGACCAGGAACTCATCCTCTCCTGCCCTCCTTTCTTGGTACCATTACATCACCAGCTTTAAGTTAATGTACACAACTCATGCTGAGCAACAAGAAAAGTGATCACGCATTGTTTCTTCTTTGGGTGACAGTTATGTCTGCTCTTTCTTCTTTTTAGAAATCTGCTAGAGCCTGGAGCTAAATGTGTAATGCCTCTTTAATACACGCATGTGTGACATGGAGCAGCCGAAGCTATTTGGGTGAAAGACTTAAAGATCCACAAAATAATTGTAGGTATTAAGTAAAAATATCTTCTGGAATTTTGTGCCTGGACTTGCATCTCTGTCTAAAGTCTGTCCTTTTTCATTTCTGGCAAACCAGATTGCTGGAAAGTTTGAATCTCAGAAATTGGAGATACTTAGATGTCATCTTAGTCAAATACATCTTTGATTAACGGGTATCATTTTTGACAGTATTTATTTTTGTATTTGTTTATTGATTTATTATATAATCCCGAGGTTCCCATCCAGGGCTTAGTGCATGGTAGGCGACAACTCTGCTTTTGATCTGAACTCCAGATCTTTTCACCAGCTTTTTGGCTTGGAAAGCCAAAGGCACAAGAAGGAATTTTTTTCTTTGCAGAAAAATCTTAGCAGCATAATAGAAGTAGTAAAGGAGATCTGCACATCTTATTTTATCCAGAATGCTTAAAAAATGCTAGGGAAACTTGCTGCATCCGAGCTACACTGTCTGACATGTTTCATGATCATCAATGTCTGTAGCATTCAGCTTCAAAGGCCAATTAGAAGTCCAGGAGATGAGACCACACTGTCACAGTCCACCTGCAGAGGGAGAACTCTTTTATATTCATGTGCAGTGGTCCTCCCTCTCTGCAGAGACCACTGACAGCCCATCCCAGAGGGGCTCTGGGATGCTTGGATGTGCTGCACACTTTTGTTCTGCAAACAGGCAAGAATCATGAGCAAACTGCTTACCTGCATCTGAATAAAGCCTCTGCCTCAAACAGTCTACAGTGCTCTGTGACTTCTCTGTGCCTTTCCTGACCAGTAGTGTTAAGCCTCAGAGGAAGCCAAGTCAAGGCATAGAGAGGAAGCCTGTGGGACTTGGTAAATGAGCCAGGCCTCTTCTTATTTCTCTCCTTCTTTCCCCTCATCCCTCTTCCTAAACCAGAGCACTTGAAAAAGCAGTGCAGAGAGAAACAGCCAAGCTAGATATCTTTAAAGCTTGCCCTTTTTAAATTATCACCATCTGTAGTCACAATGCAGGGATGACACAGGGCACATGCTTCTGCCTGCTCTCGGCACTCAGTCCCACGGGGCTGCAGGCGAAGGAGAAAAGACACTCTCTTGAGTGCTGGCAAGGGCAGACAAATGGCTGTTGAATTTGCTGAGATGTGGGCTGATCCCAGCAGCTGTTCAGGCCTTCAGAGGGCTATTCAGAATGTGCCGGACTTTCTGATCAAGCTGTTCTGCGACGGCTGCTGGCATTCTAAAAGCTGCCTGTCTGACTTGTGGTCCTGTGACATTTAAACAGTTATGAAGGCCTTCTGTACACGTGCCTGTGTTTTATTCTTATCAGAGCCCATGTAAGGCAAGGGCTATCATTAATCGGTGCTTTGTATGCTGGAAAAATAAAAGCCATAAGGAGGATAAATGGCATGTCCCAAAGCAAACACAGTAAGTGAGAGAAAGCCCCCATTGCCCCATGAGCCGACCCGGCTTTTCTATTCATTTGTGCAGCTCACTGTCTTCCATGATTTTCTAGTGCATGAGTCAGTGGTTCTCAAACTTGAGTGTGTATTAAAATCACTGGGAACTCCTGCTCATGCATAGGCAATTTTTTACCACCCACAGGCTTTTGAGGTATTAAGTGAGCTTGAGGATTTTCATTTATAACATGGACTTCCAAGACCGATGTTGACCAGCATCACACTGGAATATGGGCACACACACATCATTTATCTTTTCTCCTAGTCTCTGTAAGTTGTTGAAAGCCAATGTGTTTAGTGTTCAGCTTAAAACATGAAAGGAACACATCTCAAATCTCATGAGTACATGGGTGAGTGTGAGGGTATGGAGGGCAAGACACCAGTGGGATTTAGAGAAGGCACAGATGGAGCAGATTTGTAAAAACAGAAGGACTTATGGCTGAGAGAACATAACAGAGGCAAAATAAACAACTGCTTTCCAATTGTCTTGTCATTTAGACTAGGTAAGGAGTACTGTGGATTGGGATAGAGAGGGAGAGAGGATGGAGAAAGACACAGAGAAAAGAGAGAGAGAGAGAGAGAGAGAGAGAGAGAGAGAGAGAGAGAGAGACAGAGACAGAGACAGAGAGACAGAGAGAGAGAGACAGAGACAGAGAGAGAGAGACAGAGACAGAGAGAGAGAGACAGACAGAGAGAGAGAGAGACAGAGAGAGAGAAAGAGAAAGAGGTGGAATCCATAAAGAATAGCAGGAAGCTTGTCTTAGATATGGCCCTGGAATGGTAGACAGACTCTAGAGAAGAAATGGCACACATTCTAACAGCAAAAGATTATTAGAACTGACAAATAGAAGAAATAAGCCTTGAGGCTGACTGAAGAGCAAGGGTGACCTAAGACCCACTTCCATGAACCAGATAGGGTGTCGGTCATCTTTACTCATGTCGAGATCCTGGGATTCTACCTCTGTTGCTCCTTTGATACAACAGAAGTTTCTTGGAGATCATGTTCTCTATATTAAACTTAGACTGAGTCACAAAAAAGTTAAAGCATTTCAGCTTAACTACTGAATTCTGCCCACATGGTCATGGAACCTCCTAACTGGTAGTACTGTTTTGGAAATATGTGAACCTTTGTGATGTAGGCCCATTTGATAAAAGCAAGTTTCCAGAGGGAGGTATTTGAAGGTTACATCTGCTTCTAATTTTGACTACACACTGATTCCTGGTTTGTGTCACATGAAGAAGTGCTGCCAAGTGCTCCAGCCACCATGTGGCCCTGCTTCAGCAGAAGAAGTCACTTTGCCATTCCATCTCCATTATGATGGACTGTGGCATCTAAAACCACAAGGTCAAATCAGTCCTCCCTCTTATAAACTGTTTTTTGACAGGTTTATTCACCAATAAGGAAAGTAATTAATATAGATAGTTGTATTCATGTGACACCTAAATTTTGGATTGAGACTCAAGCTAGGAACAGATAACTTTCATGTGAGTTTCATATGGGACTGACAAGTGACCAATTCTTAGTCAAGATTACCTTGCAGAAGTGTAAGACTTAGACTAGAAGGTGATAGAAAAATGTTTGCTTAATATGTTATAGATAAAGACATATGATTAATGGTATTTCCATTTTAACACTCGATCTTGCAAATCCTTTTTTCCAATTACAGGATTTTCCAGGACTATAAACCGATGCTTATTGAGAAATTACAAGAGACTCATTTTACATGTAATGCCATTCTCCTCTTTCAAACAATTTTACGCGTTGTTACTGCCAAGATCACGTCCTCCTTCTTGAACACTTGGCTGGCAGGTGCAGCCCAGCTATTCCTTCTCTCCCTTTATGTTGTTCAGGGAGATTGTCAGTCTTGCACATTTTCAGTCACACATCATGTGCCCTTCTCCGCAGACTGCTGTGTTTCTGTTATGTATATCCGCCTGGATTGAGGGTTGCTCTGAACATTTCACTGAGCAGATGCTTTCGCAGTACCGAAGCGGGCTGGGCTCCACGACTTTAAAAAAATTTATGTCATGGGTGTTTTAGCACATCTGTGTCTGTGTGCTAAATGTATGCAGCACCACATAGGACAGAAGAAGGGATGCTATCCCCTGGAACTAGAGTCATAGGTGGTTGTGAACTGCCAGATGGGTGCTGGCATCGAACCCAGGTCCTCTGGAAGAGCAGCAAGTGCTCTTAACCACTGAACCACCTTCCTAGCTCCACACTATGTTCTTACTTTAAATTGACTCCGTGCTTTTAAAGAACTTGTGCATAATGAAACTGCTCTGCCTTCTGGAGATGTTATTGTAAGTGTGTACAATAGATATTAGCATTATTCCCATTCTACATATGAATACACTTAGTGTCCATGAGTTAAAAGCTCATCGAAGAGCTGGGGAAGTGATTAAAGAGGAAAGGCCAATAGCAGCAGCTGGAGCCCCGTCAACAGTCTTGGTGTCATTGGGTTGAACTCCCTCTTGTTTGTTCGGTTGCTTATTTATTTATTTAATGTGTCTGTGCATGTGTGCATGGGTGTGGATGCACACTTGGAGGTCAGAAGATATCTTGCAGGCATCAATGGTTCTTCCTTTCTAACACATGGGCATGACACTCATTTCCTCAGGCTTGGTGGCAAGCACATTTATCCCTGCTACCCACTGAACTATCTTACCTGCCCTAAACTCCTTTTAAAAGATTCTCTCTCTTATATGTTTATGTGTGTGTTTGTATATATGTGTATATATATTTATCTACATGTATATGATGTAAATATATATGATGTATAGGTAAATATAAATGTGCATGATGTATATGTAGCTGTAGATGCAGATGTAGAGGATATAGATGATGCAGATGTAGGTGTGGAGGTGTATGATATATATTCATGAAACAAGGTCATGTGTAGCCCAGTGTAATGGCTAGTTTGATGTCAACTCGATACAGGCTAGAGTCATTCGAAAGGAGAAAATCTCAAGTGATAAGACGCCTCCAAAAGATCCAGCTATAGAGCATGTTCTTAATTAGTAATTGATGGGGGAGGACCCAGCTCATTGCAGCATCCCTGGCTGGTGGTCCTGGGTTTTGTAAGAAAGCAGACTGAGCAAACTATTATAAAGAAGGCGGTAAGTAGCACTCCTCCATGGTCTCTGCATCAGTTTCTATCCTGACTTCCTTCAGTGGTGGACTACAGTGTGGAAGTGTAAGCTGAATAAACCCTTTCCTCCCCAACTTGCTTTGGGTCATGATGTTTCATCATAGCATTAGTAATCCTAAAGAAGACACCAAGCCTGAGTCTACATTCATGTATAGTCAAGGGTGACTTTGAACTTCTTAGCTTCTTGCTTCTGCCTCCTAAGCAGTGAAATGATAGAATGTGTCACCAGGCTCAGCCTTGAAGAATTGTTTTAAATAAAGATTGAAAGCTAACAGAATCTCAGTGTGGGTTGGTTTTCCTTTCTTCTACATGGCTTATTCTGAAGTTAATGGTCTATAAACCATTTGCTGGTTAGACCCTGTCATTCTCAGTGAATTATTTTGAATAAAGCCCTAACAGGTGGTGTTAAAACTGGGAAGCAAGTTCAGCAATGCCTTGTTGCTTTTGAAGTGAAATTTCATTTGGCCCCAAGGAGGCCTGGAGGGAGCATTCCCTTATTGAGAATTTTAGGGGGTTCTGTTCACATCTGCATAGGCACAGCACTAGTAAGCCCAGTCCCTGCTGGCAGGTATCTCCACACCATGTTTGAACTGCTTCCTGTTTACTGCAGGGGAGTTAAGGAAATGGATGATCACATGACACCAAGCACTAGAGATCTGATGCAAAGCCATTAATTATTAATCATATGTTCTGTGAGCCCAAGGGAGGAAGACACAGTGGCAAACAGGTAAGATAGGGATGAACTTTGGATCAGAGATAACATCTAGGGGTAGTGGGATACTAGGCTTCATACTACAAACTAGGCTTTGCAGTATCAAGAGAATAGGATAATCCCTAGTTTCCTTAGGGAGACATGTTATGTAAAAGAGTCCATAGCACAGTACAGAACTGAGAACCTGACTAGGAAGAGAGACTTGACTTAGGCTCCTTGGTAAAGAAGGTTGTTTGGCCATGGTTCCTAACCCATGAGGAGAGGGGGAAGGGTCTTTTGTTTAGGCCTTCAAAGTTTTCCTAGTTTCCTGGGAAGTAGTTAATATTGAATTTTACTATTAGGTCTTAATCCACATGCTGAGGGATGTCCTCACATGAAGGCTCTTGCTGTGTTAGGCTACCTTTAATCATCACATCAAAAACATGCTCTCCAACCTCTTGATGACTGTCAGCTCCAGGGCAAGGATAGTCTTCAGCCTGGAACGCACAGCACAGAACGCCAGCTGTGCCAGTCAGACCTTCTATCTCTGGGACAATTATGTGAGAAAAAACCAATGAAAGGTAGGAATTAAATATTTTCAGTCATTGGATTTGGATGTTTTGATCCACAGTCCTTTGTTGCACTGATGCTGGGCCTATGGTGAAGTGGAACACCCTAATGGTAGAAGCATGTGGCAGAAGCTATACATCTCATGAAGGACTGGAAGTCAGGGAATGCACCATAGATTAGGTATAATATTCAAAAGGCATGCCACTAATAGCTACTTTCTCTACATAGGCCTGCCCCCCAAAGTTTCCACCACCTCTAACAACAGCATCTGAGGTGGGGATCACATGTTTAGCATATGAGCACGTAGGGGACATATCATGATCAAACTAGCCTTCAGAGTCTTGCCAAAGACAGTTTACAATAGTGTCCTAGTTTCTTTCAGACTGATTACAGCTATTACTGATGCTGGGGAGGTGACACTCCAGGAGACACCTGAATTATGAGACACCTGTGCTTCATTTTCAGCCATCAGTGGTTCCAGGTTCCTGTCCTTATTTCTCACACGAGACCACTAGGAGGCTCTGCTTGCTTTAATCAGATTTCCATGCGGAGTTAGGGCTATTTTGGTTTCACAGGGAAGAAATAGGCACAGTCCTCCAAACCACAAGAAAGGATTTCAGAAAGGTACATGGATCTATTTCAGAGATCACAGGAAGAGAGGTATGTAACCTTCAGGAGTGGATAGGGAGGCAGAAGCTGATAGCCATGGGTTTTCCCACCTTCCACACTCTCTCTCGGGATATCTCTCTCTCTTTTTTTTCTTGCCTTTGTAGACAGGCTTTATCTGTTCCAGGCCACATGGTGAAAATTATGGTAAGTCCACAGCCCACTCCTAAGTTTTATTCTATTCTTTTCTGTAGATTAGGATAGAAAGGCTTCCTTTAATCTCAGCTTGAAAGTTCCTGGGCAGGAATGTGTGATTTGTTTATCTTGGGTCACTCATGGACCAACAATTCTGGAACCAGGGCATAGTAGCATTCTCCAGAGAAACAGAACAAAAGGGCACAGATGATTATGGAAACTAGGAAGTTCAGCTAGGAGGATTTCCAGGCAAGCTGGAAGCACAGCTTTAGCCCATGCTTGAAACCTGGAGAACCACAAGAGCTGTTGGTATAAAGTCCAGTTCACTGGCAGGAGACCAATATCAGGCAATGGGAGAAAGGCAGGGAGAGACAGTTCTCTCTCCAGGCCCTGCTGTGTGTTCACGTCTTCAATTGATTGGGTAAGGTCATTAGGGAAGGCTACTGCTTTACTCCATCTACTAACTGAGATGACAACTTTAAAGCCAACTTCACTGACACACCTACACGCTATGTAATCAGATATTGGGGGCATCTATGACCCAGCCACACTGACAAACAATGAGGAGTCTGCATCACCTCAGAGAAACAGTTAGGAGCCTTGGCTGTTTCCATGGGAGTGGAGGGTGTCAGACAGTTAGGAACCTTGGCTGTTTCCACGGGAGTGGAGGGTGTCAGACAGTTAGGAGCCTTGGCTGTTTCCACGGGAGTG
>NW_022196915.1:24027956-24031936 GCF_008632895.1 Mastomys coucha
GAGGGTGTCAGACAGTTAGGAGCTTTTGCTGTTTCCACGGGAGTGGAGGGTGTCAGACAGTTAGGAGCTTTTGCTGTTTCTACAGGAGTGGAGGGTGTCAGACAGTTAGGAGCCTTCGCTGCTTCCATGTGAGTTGAGGGTGTCAAATAGGAACAGGTCTCATAGGAAGTTCTTTTATTTGTTTGTTTGTTTTTGAAGTGTTGAAAAAACATTTTTTTTTTACCTCAAAACCAGTGGTCTACTTGTTTAATCTTTCTGAAAAAAAAAAACTATATAAAAAAGAAAAGCAAATGGTTGACAATATCTGTCTACTAATCTAACCCTACAGAATACACTAGAAGAAAAACTCCTAAACAAACTACACCCAAAAACCACACAAGTGATTAGTTATCCCACAGCAAAATCAAAGGAGAATCTCTCTCTCTCTTTTTCTCTCTCTCTCTCTGTCTCTTATACACACACACATACACAAACACACATACACAAACACACACACACACACAGTAACATATCCAACATCAGAACAACAGAAATTAACAATCATTGGTCATTAATATCTCACAACATCAACAGGCTCAACTCACCAATAAAAAGATAAGGGCTAACACATTGGATATGTAAACAAGATCCTTCATTATGCTGCATACAAGAAACACACCTCCACAGGACCAAGGGCCTCTCCTCTCATTGTTGACTGACTGGCCATCCTCTGCTATACATGTGCTGCTCGAGCCATGAGTCCCACCACGTGTTGGGTTGGTTGAAGATTTAGTCCCTGGGAGCTCTGAGGGTACTAGTTAGTTCATATTGTTGTTCATCCTAAGGGGCTGCAAACCCTTCAGCTCCTTGGGTCCTTTCTCTAGCTCCTTCATTGGGGACCCTCTTAGGGAGTTCTTATAGATGAATCCTCCTAGGTACTACATTGTTTTGCTTTTTAAAATACTTCAGTTTTATTCTTCTAATCTATTTTACATGTATGCGTGTTTTACCTGCATGTATGCCTGTGTACCACATACATACTTGATCCCTACAGAAGCCATCTGAGTGTCCAGTTCCCTGGAACTGGAGTTATAGAAAATTGTTGGTACTGGGAACCAAACTCAGGTCCTCTGCAAGAATAGTCAGTGCTCTTAACCACCGAGCCATCTTTCTAACCCCTGCTGTTGCTCTAAAACAACATTTTCACTAATTTTTTGAGAATTTCATGCAATATATACTGATCATATTCTTTCCCCTCCTTCAGCTCCCAGGAACCAGTTTTATAAAATAAGGTTCATTGCCAGGGCTCTGGAGGAGTGGTTTCCACTGCTGTACTGGGTGCAAATCTTAGTGATGGTAGCAGTTCTCCTGAGCAAACCATTTGTCATGTTCTACAGTCTGCATGGAATTCAATTTGTGTAGCTTTGAATTTTTTTCTGGCAACTAGCTTGAATTAAGAAAATAATTGAGCCTCTTTCAACTTTGTTCTCATTAATAAAACAGAGCTCAGATACAGGATTGTTCTAAGTATTAAATAACATACTGTATGCAAAGTGCTTGTACTTAGGAGGCAAACTGTTATTATCACCACTAATTTACCCCTAATCATTATGTCATGTTGGCATGTTCTCAGACCAACACTGACAAAGGCCATTCAAAGAAATTGAAGCTTTCCTTTTGACTGATGGGGACAACAATATTGCAAACTAATAGGTGTTCTGAAAGGCACGATCTCTGCTCCCCAAACGCATAAAACACATAATTATATTTTCATGCTAACAAGGGCTGAGAAGCAATAATCTTTAATTTTTTCCTTTGTTTTCAGTGACATCAACTAACCCAGAACAGTTTTCCACAGTGAGGAGATCACATAATGACACTTCAGTCTTATATTAGCTGTAAACCTGTGGGCCAACTGAAGCCTGCCATTTCTGTCATGTAAATATGATGGGGAAAAATACCAATTTGAATCTCTTTGTGCTTCTGTTTTCAAAATGCAATTTAAGGAGGGTGTAGGGTTAGAACAAAGAAAAGACTTAGTTAGAGTTTGTGATTGAATATAGGTAACAAAATGAGTAAAGGGAGGTGTTTTATAATATGCTAAGATGTAGTAGGTCTGAGTGTACTATTTTTCTTTAATAATAAGAACAGTTCTTCAAAGAGCACATCCCAGGAGCCAGCAAGATGACTTGCTGAGTAAAGGCATTTGCCTGATGGTGTAAACCTGAGGACCCACTTTCCTTCTCCAGAACCCTGAGAGGGTGGAAGGTGCAACTTGACTTCATAGAGTTGACCCCTGCCCTCCACCCTGTAGCACCACAAGCTAGCATACAAAGCCTTTGCAGGCCTTTCAGGGGTATTTACTCAGGCCTCTTGTTAAATTTAACCGCATGCTTTAGGCTGGGCAGTGGTGGTGCACGCCTTTAATCCCAGCACTTGGGAGGCAGAGGCAGGTGGATTTCTGAGTTCGAGGCCAGCCTGGTCTACAGAGTGAGTTCCAGGACAGCCAGAGTTACACAGAGAAACCCTGTCTCAAAAACCAACCAACCAACCAAACAAACAAAAAACCCCAAAACCCCAGCATGCTTTATTTATTTACTTTTGGATATTTTTACATTCTTTCATAGTCCAGTGATGATCAATTTCCTGAGTGTTTTTCTCATAAAAATTTTAGATTTTTTGCTGTTATGAAGGGTAGCGGTACCTTGGATAGGCTTTTTTGGGGGGTAGTTGCTTTGCTCTTGGTGCACTGAATCTATCATTTTGCCCTTTCTTGGCTCCCAGAGTTTCTGCTGAGAATCTGAGGATAGGCTACCTGGGACTCCCTTGTACATGAAATGTTACCTTTTACCTTGATGCTTCTGCAATCTGCCATCTGTGGCTTCTGACAATTTGATTGTCTTGGTCACTTCTTCACTATGACTATTTTTGAGGGTAATATTTAAGATTTGTGAATTTGGATTTTCAGGAGTTCTGCAGGATCATCTCACCCTTTCCTTTTTTTCTCCCTTTGACCTTCTAACTGGACAGAAGTCTGGCCTCACACTTGCTGACTTTTGTTCACTTGATGGAGACCTGCTGGGAAGCCCTCTATTCTGTTTCTCAGTCCGGACTATTTTATTCAGCCTGGATTTGTTTTGATTTAGTTTCTTGATATCTGTCGCTGTTGAACTTCCCATTTGATCCTGGCATTTTTGGGCTCATTTTGTTTAGTTGTCCACCTACGTTTCTTTGGAGCCCATTCAGCGTCTTTAACACAGCTGTGCTGAGTTCTTTTCCAGGAGCTCTTCCATTTCTATGTTTTTGAGGTCAGCTACTAGGGCTTTACTGTCTTTCTTTGACCATGTAATATTTCCTTGATTTTTTTTGGTTTCCTTGAAACAATGCTTTATTGTCTTTACATTTGAAGAATTAGTCATTTTTTTGCTGGTTTTAACCTAGTGGCCTCAGAGAGGAAAGCTGTCACTAAGACGCACAGCTGGACATTCTGTGGGTCCTTTAGACATTTCACAGAGATTTTTTTTTATTGTTCTGATTATTCCACTCTCGATCCCTTTCGGGGAGAAGCCTTAAAATCATGTGATTTGCTGCTAAGATGCTTTCTGAGAGCTTCCTGTCCCCCACTCTCTGGGTGGTGCCTTGAGACAGACTCCAGTACTTTTGTTTGTGGAGTGTCTGTACTCCACACACAAATATGCATAGGGTTCTGTCTGTGTTGGGAATGTGTTAGATTATGGTGACTCCTAGGTTCAAATTGGGCTCCCAGATGGCAGTGCCAATGAAAATGTCCTAAGTTATAACCTGGGCTCAGCTCTACCAGGTAAACAAAAGGATTGTTTTCGAGTAAACAAACCCCAAAACCTAGCCTCCCTCAGTGTGAAGTGGATTTCTATTCTTCAGGAAAAGCCATTACTTCCCATACCCAGTCATAATGGTCAACTACCTTGGGCAAAGGACACAATTTCCTGATTAATTTAAGCCCCTACAATATATATCAACCC
>NW_022196915.1:24031946-24070880 GCF_008632895.1 Mastomys coucha
CGCACTAACTTCCAGGTGATTCTGGTCTTCCCCTCTACTTCTTCTACTACCTGTCCCCATAATACTAACAATACTTTCCCCACTGCCAGCTGTTCTCCCAGCAGTTTGATTTCCAAATAAACTCTCGTCCATACAGAGTGGCCTAGTTCATTGACTTCACTGTGCCTTTGCTTACAGAGGCAGCTGAGAGATTGTTAAAGCATTTTATCTGTGGATTCTGTGGGCAGAAACCTTAGAGTCCAAGAGCTGGTTAGGAAGACCTATGAGTAGATGCCACCAAGTTTGTGCTTGGTGCCAAGCACAAACTTGTGCACTGTTCTCTCTATAAGTCTCCAGAAGATGCATCTCTCCAGACTTCCTCATGGTTCCAGCTTGGAAAATGTAGAGCAGGCCTCCATGTCAGTGTCCCACAGCACGGGCATGTAGACACTCTCTTTATCCTCGCCACTTTTCTTTAGGAGAAAGGCTATGGCACAGGGCTGTGCTGCTTTAGGAGCGAGGTGAGGAGTAAAGTAAAGTAATTCTTGCCTTCCTAATTGCATATAACTTTTTGTCTTGTCTTGTTTTGTTTTGTTTTGTTTTGTTTTTTTGTTGGACACTGGAACCTCTGGGGTAAAATCCAGGGCTCCATGATGTATTCTCATATGCCAATGGCCATCAGAATTAGGATGGAAGCTGGAACCTTCAATTTTCTGTCATCTTATTGGCCTCTTATTCAGGCCAAGATGGACATTTTGGTGAAATTTGAGAGGTGTGAAGGGGGAAAGGAGAGCCTGGAAAAAAAATGAATGAAAAAAGGGAGTTATTTTGTGGGGATTTAAAATGTGCTCTATCTTGAGTGTTTGTTTTCCTGCTGTCGAAATTTCCCAAAATCTTAAATGAAAAGTCAATGCTTTCTAGTATGCATGTGTAGGTGTATCTATTTAGGTCAGAGGCATAGGTACTTAGTATAGCCGTAAAACTAATAGCTGTGGTTCTCTGTGGAAGTTTCCCCATCTCTCAATGACAGCAGGAGTCATATTTGCCAGGAGTCACCAGGTCTATCTTTTATTTTTAATTCTTCTGGAAAGTTCCTGAGAGTCCTAGATAATTGACAACCCTTTCCTTTATTTTATTTTATTGAGACAAATTCTCACAATTGTAGGTCTGGCTGGCCCAGAACTCACAATGTAGACCAGGTTGGCCTCAAACTCACAGAGGTCTGTCTGCCTCTGCCTCGCAAGTCCTGGGATAAAAGTCATATGCTACTGTATTGAGCTCTGTGGTCCTTTATTGGAGCATTTAGCTCATGACAATAAACTAAGCTTGTATCTGGGTTTATTGAGGCATACATCTGTTAGACCATGAGTTAGCTGAAGGAAAAGTCTTATGCTTTTTTGTTCCTAAGCTTCATTATTGACAAATGCTAGGCTTAGAATGGGTGCCTGTTAAATCAGGACTAGTTAAGTTGAGTTCTCCATGCATCATCTTTAGGTGCATTTGCTTCGGGTACTGGTGTGATGAATAAACACTCAGAGTGTGGAGTATTTAATGGAACCACACTATGCAGCTGTCAGGTCTGCTTGCCTAAGCCATCTAATGCCAGGATGCTGTTGCTAAGGCTTTCCATGGCTTCACAGTTTGCTTATTATTCTAATAAGAATGTTTACTTCTCTTGGTAGCAGCTGGGAAGCTGTATTCTTCTTGGCTGCAGCTGACCTTTTCACCTCATTTGGGAATTAGGCCTGAGGATGTGCAGACCCAAGGAGTCAGGTTATAACCAGGTCAGTCTTTCTCTTGAAATAGTCATGAAAAAGAACTCCTAAGTAAGCTAACCATGAAGAATGTTTGAGGGCCCAGTGGAGTAAACAAAGGAGAGAAATGAATCCCTAGCCAGAAGCGGAGGAAAAGGAAGGGCAAGGCTGTGTACTCAGTGGAATGACACTTGTAAATAGATTTAAAAGCAGAGGGTTCAGAATGTGTCCGTGTGCAATCACGGTTAGCCTTTCTGATGTCTTTCTTAGCAAAATTGGGGTTAGGGAATCCCTGTCTATGGTGAACCTCTGAGAGTGCCATAGTTGGGTTTTTACTCCAATATACCAGGAAGCATTGGCCAGTTTGAAGGCTTCTCTGAATCTGTTAATTTTCTACCATTATTTAGTAAATGAAACTACCATGAGGTGGTAAAAGTATCACACAGTGGTTAGAACCCTAGACAGTGGAGTAAATAGTTGCTTTCAAGTTCAAGAGAGATTAGCACATCACAGGAGATTTTTTTTTTTTTTGTCAAGGAAACATAAAGGGTTTGATGTCAGGACAAATGTTATTCATAAGCTATCTACTTTATCGGTTCACATTTCAGTTTGTGAACTTGTGTAAATGATTTAGACTTTGTGTCCTCACTTCCCAAACCATAAAATAAATAAACTGACACCCTCCCTTAGGTTATTGTGGGAATCTACTGAATAAAAGAGTGCTTCATAGGACCCAAATACAGAATAGTGGGAATCAAAACAGGCCTTCCAACTATATTTTTACATATTGGGCTATATTTTTTATCTAGTTATTGCCCCAATACAGATCAGGGTGATAGCATGTTTAACACAGACAACATTGCTAGCCTCTCCTGCATCTAGCTTGAGTATGTTGGTACCTGTGGCTACACGTTGTGCTGTAGTTGATGGGTAGACAATTAAGAAATGCTTCTTTTTTATTTATAATTTTTTTCATACAATAAAGGTGATCTATCTCACAAGACCTTCTTTGCTTCCGTCTTCCTGTTGCCAGGCTCTCCGGGGTCATGATAATAAACATACTCATTTGAGCCATCATGTGACTTTGCAAATGGAAGACACAATTTCAAGATGACAGAATAGAAGAGTAGCTGCGCATGGTGGTATACACCTTTAGAGCCAACACTCAGGAGGCAGAGGCAGATAGATCTCTGTGAGTTCAAGGCCAGTCTAGTCTACTTAGCAAGTACTGTGACAGTGAGGGCTACATAAGGAAAACCTCTCTCAAGAAAAACAAAAACAACAACCACCCACCCCAAACAACAAGAACAAAAAACAACCAAATAAAGAGAAGTAAACAAAAAAGAAGAGAAAGATAGAGTAGGCAGTGTAGCTAGATAGAGTAGGAAAGCATTTGGCTAGATAATAGTAGAAACTCCAGTCTTCATGCTATAGTGCTTTACCAGCATTTCTTGAAAGTGAAAGAATTATCTTGCCTAGGCTGGTAGTAAACTGATCCAGCTTCTGGAATAGTTGGTACTAAGGACGTCTTACTTCATCTGACTATGGGATTAAATATGAGTTTTACAAAAGTATTAGTTAATTTGTAATATATATATATATATATATATAATTATGCATATGTGTGTGTGTGTGTGTGTGTGTGTGTGTGACCATGTGTATGCACGTCTATGTGAAGGTCAGAGTTTGATGTGTTGCCTTCAGTTGTTTCTTGCTGTATCTCATGAGGCAGGGTCTCTCCCTGAATCTAGTGCTTTCAGATTTGGCTTGTCTATCTAGTGAGCTTGTCTTGGGCATGCCCTGTCTCTTCCTCAGTGTTAAGATGACAGGCAGACTGCCATGCTCACCTAGCTTTTAAAATCCTGGGTGGTAGGTCCCTCAATGCTTGTGCTATGAACATTTTATCCACTGAGGGTCTCCCCAGCTTCTGGTCTTTCCACTATACACACAGAAGAATGTTTTTAAATGGGAAATGATGTGAGGTATTTTTCAAGAAGCCTGTATTAACTTGCAGAAATTTTCAAAGGGTTATCTTGCAGTGGGTAGATCCCCACTTGGACCAATCAGCTAGACCAGTGTGCAGAGGAAACAGACTATAACACAAAGACTCAAGGGCTGTGCTTGTAGGGATGATGTTTGTGGACATCTAGAAAAGTGTCTCCAGCTCAGTATTTTTCAGCTGGGCTTACTTGAACATGTCTAATAGCAGGCAGTTTTGAGTAAAGGCTTTGACATCCCCCAAAGGCTGAAGTGGGGATTAAATGAGATAATTGTTACATGATCTGGATCTTTGTAATTATCTAAATAGTATTTATTTCTACTGATTTATTAAAACAGGTTTTTAGTAATCTAAGTGTACATGAGTCTCCTTTTTCCGTGTATGGCTTTGCTTGGTTGACAAGCACAGGATTTACAGGTTTTTAATTAGAATTGTTCCCCACCTCACACTCTGATGTTGTTTATGGTTCCTGACAGGCCCTGGCTTGCCTGAGTTTGTAAAGGAGGTAGGAGGAGAGAGTGGACATGAGAACTCAGCCCACTTTGCTGAGCTCCTGGCCTGTCTTGGTCCATTGCAGACTGGATGACTTTTCTTTTTCCCTAGGGATGTTTTGCTGAACACAATTACATGCAGCATTTGACAACAGAGCTGGTAATTTATGTGCTGCTGGGATGGAGAAGGAAGGAAGTTGGGATGAATATCAATGTGTTCTGAGAGGAGAGTACAGCTTTTCCCTCCCTTTTAGGAACTGGGGATGCCTATAGAAGGGAGGATGCTAATTGGTCACTTGGTGAATTGACCGAGAACCTGTCTCCCTTTAGAATGATGTTTAAGGGAGATGCCTCACTCCTACACAACCGTGTGTTGTTTTGAGGGAGAGGAGGGAAGTCTGTATCTAGTTGCTACCCTGCGAGTGTTTGATGAAATCCTGACTTACTCCATGAGAACAGTTTTACACCTTTCTAAATATATATTTTGTTATCAGTCAGTGAGAGATAAAACTATCTGGTTGGGCTGTTCCTAGTGCTGAGTAAGATAAATTGTATACAGCTACTGGGTAGGTGGTAAAAAGAAAACGTTCTTTCTGTGGGTCGTTGAGATGGTCCAGTGGGTAGTATACTTGCTGCTAAGCCTGAAGACCTGAGTTTGATCCTGAAATCTATGTGGTTGAAAGAGAGAACTGATTTCTTCAAGTTGTGCTCTGCTCTCCACATGTCCATAATGGTATACTCTCTCTGTTTCTCTGTCTCTCTGTCTCTCTCTGTTTCTCTCTAAAGGAATGTGAAATGTTTACAAAAGAACCTACTGTGTTCTACCACTACACAGTTCTGCCACTGTGTCTACCAGCTAAAGACAACATTGTCTTCCCTTTGTGAAAAACATTTTCTTTGCAAAGTTTTTGTGTGGGAAGGTGGATCCTTTGATTGTATTACTGAATACTATTTTGATTCATAGAAAAACTTGACTTTGAGGAACATATGCTTCTGGTTATGAATTCAATCATCTTCTACAACGCCCCTTTACCCTTCTATTTACTTCAATGAGGTTTCCTCTCCATTTAAAACCAGGCTTTTTTCCCACTGTACTGCCTCTCTGTATTTCCTTAATGGCAATTGAGGTGGGGTAGGTCTATATTTGAGTACATATAAGGTTTTGGGCTCAATTCCTAACACCAAGGGAAAAAAAAACCCTAAATCTTAGTTTTTAGCTGATGGAGAAATAGAGATCTTAAATTGTCTTCTCAGTAGAAGACAAAACATGTTATCATAAGGATTTGAATAATGTGATCTGGGCTGTTGTTCATGTTTGGGCCCATGAACACATTTCTACATTTCAGGTCTCCCTGGGCAGACCTGAAACTATTCAAAGTCTTCTGGGAATGGGAAGGCAGCTTTGGTATCACTAGTATAAACTGAGACCCCCAGGAAAAGATAACTTCCATGTTCTGAACAAAATCTCCTGTTATGCTCTGTTATCAGACGAACATGACCTGTACAAGAACAGGGGCTTCTGGGATTGCCTACTAGGGACTGTTTTGATTAAGTTTTACTGATGTAGGAGGATGCATCTGAACTGTAGGTAGACTGTTCATTTAACAAGGCATCCTGGCTGTGTAAGATGGAGAGAGTGAACTGAGCATTAGCACATTTTTGTCACTCTCTGTTTCGTGTTTGTGGATTCCGTGTGACAGCCCTACTCAGTCTGTGGCTTCCTTGCCATGATAGATTGCAACCTCAAACTGTTAGACAAAAAAAAACCCTTTCTCTGTTAAGTAGCTTTCATAGGGTTTTTTTTTTCTGGACTTAAACATTATTTTTTAAATCAGATATTTTCTTTATTTACCTCCCAGAAATTCCCTATTCCATCCTCCCTCCCCCTGCTTCTATGAGGGTGTTCCTCCACCTACCCACCCACTCCCATCTCCTCGCCCTCAATTCCCCTACACTGAGGCATCTATAGAACCTTCTCAAGACGTCTCCTTTCATTGGCCATCCTCTGCTACATATGCAACTGGAGCCATATGTACTCCTTTGCTAATGGCTGTTCTCAGGGTGGGGGTGGTTGGGAGGGTGAGGTCTGGTGGGTTGATATTGTTGTTCTTCCTATGAGGTTGCAAACCCCTTCAACTCCTTTAGTCTTTTCTCTAACTCCTTTGTTAGGTTATTTTTACCATAGCAATATTTAAAGCAACTAAGATTTCCCTTTAAAGGAGAGGGTTTTTTTCTCCCAGTCCTGGTTTCTCATCCGTTTTGTAGGCACTGGAGCCCTCTCATGCCCTGATCCCAGGTTTGGTTTTCTCTCTGTTTTTTCCTTCCTTCTTCTTACTCTCCTTTGATTTTACACTCAGATCTCTAGCTGATTTCTCTCTGTTGTCCAAGGTCTAAGGGTTTCATTTCATCCTAGTGAGACAACAGCTCCTTGAATACCCAGAAGAATTACAGATATAGCCCTACTGAAAGACCAGAAGACCTTCATTGCATATCATGATGGAAGATCTTCTTAGACTCTGGCCCGTCTGAGGTGGAGGGCTTGCCTTTTTATTTTTTTAAAAGAAGTTACTGGCATTGAACGAACTCCTCCACCTGGAGTGGAATCAATGTTCCTTTATGTTTCCCTTTGTGGTAGTTGTGTGTCGTGCCATGGTTTACACACAACAGTTGTTTAGTCTCTTTGTTGCAAAATGTAGAACTGAGAAATCCCCACCTTCCATTCCACTGGCTCCAGTCCATTCTTTATCACTGGAACTGAAGCCTGCCCACACTTCTGCTCAGGAGTTTGGGTTCTAGCCATGGCATTTGGACCCAATAGTGTTGCTGGCTGGAGCCTTTTTGACCCTGACTTCTCTGATGTGGCTCTCATGCTCCCATTAGTGCTCATTTTAATTTGCACAGGGCTTGGATCCAGGTCTTAGCCTATCCCATTGTCTGACTGGGAGGGCATTCTGCTCGACTACTGTGTACTCCTCTCTGCTCTAGAAGATGTTCATCTTGGCCCCTCTTTTCCAGGCTCTCTGTATCTTACTCCTCCTCTCCCTTCTCCAGGTTCAGTGTGATTTTTTTTTCCTATGTGTGCTGGGCTATTTCTGCACAGGCAAGAATGAAAGTAAGCCTTTATTATAAGACTTCAATAAGTGTTTTAATTGATTTCTGGAAATTTCTGGTGAGGTTGGACAGAATGAGGACATCAAATATCCATCCAGATTGAAGTAAACTCTTTAAGAAGTCACGGATATTTCCAGGCACAGGAGATTGGGCAATTGCAAAGTGAATACTAGTGCTTAGTTTGCACTTCTCCAGTCAGCCAGGATCTAATCAACCAAAAGCTCACCAGTCACTTGGATAGCAGACTTATTGAGCTTTTGTTGTGGGCTCAGCCATGTATTAAGGACCCCAAAGAACAGGTACCAAGAGAAATGCATGGCTTTTGCTTTAAGGTCATTTATATACTAGTTAAGGTGGACTGAAGCACCCACACTTTGATCTTCCTTCTTCTTGAGTTTCATGTGGTCTGTGAATTGTATCTTGGGTATTCCAAGCTTTTAGACTAATACACACTTATCAATGAGTGCATACCATGAGTGTTCTTTTTAACTGGGCTTTAGTCATTCTCAGAAGAGGGAACAAAATATTCACAGGAGGAAATGTAGAGACAAAGTTTAGAGCAGAGACTGAAGGGAAGGCTATCCAGAGACTGCCCCACCTGGGGATCCATCTCATATATAGTCGCCAAACCCAGACACTATTGCAGATGCCAAGAAGTGCTTGCTGACAGGAGCTAGATATAGCTGTCTCCTGAGAGGCTCTTTCAAAGCCTGGCAAATACAGGGGTGGATGCTCTCAGCCAACCATTGGACTGAGCATGAGGTTCCCAATGGAGGAGTTAGAGAAAGGACTGATGAACCTGAATGGGTTTGCAACCCATAGGAAGAACAATATCAACCAATCAGACCCCTCAGAACTCCCAGGAACAAAACCACCAACCACAGAATACACATTGAGGGACCCATGGCTCTAGCCGCAAATGTAGCAGAGGATGATCTTCTTGGACATCAATGGAAGATGAGGCCCTTGGTTCTGGGAATGCTCCATGCCCCAGTTTAGGGGAATGCCAGGGTGGGGAGGTGGGAGTGGGTGGGTGGGTGGGTGAGCACCCTCATAGAAGCAGGGGGGGGAGGATTGGATAGGGGGTTTCTGGAGGGGAAACCAGGAAAGGAGATAACATTTGAAATATAAATAAAATAAAATAAAATAAAATAAAAAGAAACAAGTGGTCAGTCCAGAAAACTCAGGTGATTTGTTAATATGTTCTTCCTCCCTCTTTCTGTCTCTCTGGTGTGTGTGTGTGTGTGTGTGTGTGTGTGTGTGTGTGTGATATGAGGTGGGTAGAAACAGCTGCCCCAAGAGAAGTGGTGTAGAAACACAATATTAGTTTGATTTTGGGTTGGAAGGGGTCCAATGTGAGTTCTAGCACCCCCCAACACTAGTTTTGTGGCTGTGAATTCTGAATCACTACTAGGACTCATTTGTTGAGAACCTTTTTGGGATTGCATGGGATGGCAAAGCTAGCAACCTACGCTCAAGCTGCAGTCTAAACAGACGTGACAAGACTGAACAGTAGATGACATCACCCTATGTGTTGACCTTGGATAGGTGAAGGGCATCTATGATTATGAACATATACACTGCCAGATTGGTATAGGGACAAGACATGGCATTTTGTGTACAATTTGAATAAGAAACTCCCCTCTGCTATGTTTCAGGAACCAAGCCAGTGCCTGTTCTGGAGTGTCTACCCCATGTTAGTACCTCAAACTTCAATACCTGAGTGGTTTACTCCATGAGCAGCCATGAATACGCATTGCTTTTTCCAGATGAGAAAAACCAATATTCAAATATGGAAAATGAATTGCTCAAAAGGGAACTCCAGTAAGTTAGTGAAGCTCAGATGCCAGCTCATACTGCTCTAGCGTTATCTATCATGTTGAATAGCATGTCTCTGTATCTTCTTCACATTTGCAGATTAGACAGATGAGACCAAGCAAAGCTATTTAAGTAGTCCCAACTAATGCTGGAACCCAAACTTGATCTGCTAATTCTGAAATCTGAGACTCACTCCTGTCCAGTCTTTAGGGGTGAATGTTGAATATAAAACAAACGAACAAAAAAGCTTGCTGCTGTGAGGAATCCATTTTCAGTTAAGATGTGTGGCATCTTCCCTTTCAAAACAAAGCCTTTCAAGAATCTGAACTACTATTTTTTAAATGTGCTTAGTGATCATCTTGGAATCTTACGAAGATGCAGATTTTGATCCAGTGATTCTGGGGCCAGAGTCCAAGGCTCTGCGATTTGAGCAGGCTGATGTTGTGGAGAGCAAGTACCTATGTCAAGCTTCCCTACTTGTACAACACAATTTTAGCCAGTTAGTACTTTGTTGTAGGGATGTTTAGCAGCTTTCCTGGCTTCTTCCCACTAGATGTCAGTAGCACCATCCCTCTTCTAACAACAAAAATACTCTCTGATATTGCCAAATGTTTCCCTAGGGGGACAAAAATCAACCCCTGCTAAGAATCATGGCTCCAAAACAGGGATTTTCAAATTTGCTTGCACATGGTAATCACCCAGAGAGTTTTCAAACCCCAGGTACATATGCCCTACTGGGCAGACTGTGGCTTCTTGACCCAGAAGACAGCTGGGGCTTGGGATGCTTAAAAGCTTCCCTAGGAGATCCTACTGGGCAAGCAACGTTGGCAATGAGCAGGCTAAGTTCAAACTCTGGAGACAGCTTGTGTTTCTCTCTCAGCTTTCTAGAAGCTGCCAAATCTAATAATAAGTGCTGCCCATGACTGACCAGACACCTGGTTCTGAGAAGGGAAGGGAGGCTCTAGCCTTCACTCGTCATGCAGAGAGACCAGCTCTGAGCTGGCTCAGATCCTCCAATGAGAAAGAACAGAAAGAATTTTGAGGCTGGAATATATTCAGCCCCCATCCATCATGCTGTCCAGGACTGCTTTGCATGCAGAAGCACTGTTTGTTTTAATCTCTCAGAATCCTGCTTTGAGCAGTTGATCTCTGATAGGTACCTTCTGCCTTGTTTCAGCCCCTTTCCCTCCTCCAAACTCTTGCTAAGAGCATCCTTTCTTCTTCTCACACTTAAGCAGCTAGGATAGTGGTACAATGACTGCCTGTAGTGCAGACTCAATGGTACTTGGAGATAGAGAATCCTTGATAGGCTGCATCTTACCCCATGAAGCTTGCAGAAGGTGTCTGTTTTAGCCTTCATCTTAGCTGAGCAAGAGTGAGAGTAACATACACAAAGAGAGAGAGAGAGAGAGAGAGAGAGAGAGAGAGAGAGAGAGAGAGAGAGAGAGAGAGAGAGGCATTCCTATGTAAAACAAAACATATTTCCTATTTGCTGGGCTGTATTGTCAATGTGGACCAAAAAAACTTGGGGCCTTAGGTAGGAACTGCCCAAAATGATTCATCTTTGTCAAATAGGCTGTGGACGCTGGAAAATGAAGAGCCGAGAATAGTGGTTAACTCTTAGCACACCTATTTCTGCTACTCATTGCCTGATGCCTCTTTTGCTTTCTTTTACCTGGTTTTATAAGAAAGCAGGAATTGAGCCACAAAGGTTGGAATCATGAATGGGACAGAATGGAACAGTATCTGGTGGATGGAACAGAATGGAACAGTATCCAGGGGCTGGAGAGGTAGTTCAGCTCTTAAGAGTGCTAGTTGCTCTTGCAGAGGATCTGGGTTCAATATCAAGCACCTACTTGGTGGCTCTCAACAGTCTGTAACTCCCGTCCTATGGGGTTTAGTATCCTCTTCTAGCTTCCTTTAGCATCAGGTGTGCACATGGTGAACAGATAGACATGTAGGCAAAGCATCTATACACATAAAAATATAATCCTTTTTTTTTTTAGTTTCACTCTTTTTATTTCAATATCATAAGAAATCATATTATTAGTTATATCTCTAAAATATCTGGAGCACAAGTAAGTTGGTATATAAATATGCAAATATAGTTTAAATTAAAAATTTTTTATTAGATATTTTCTTTATTTACATGTAAATTCCTCCTTTTCCAGTTTCCCCTCCAAAAACCAAACAAACAAACAAACAAAAACAACAAGAACAAACTCCTGTTGCCTCCCCCCTCCCCATGTCTGCCACCCCACCCTCTCCCACATGTTGGCCCTGGCATTCCCCTACACTGGGGCACAGAGCCTTCACAGGGCCGAGGTCCTCTCCTCCTACTAATGATTGATTTTGCAATCCTCTACTATACACGTGCTGCCAGAACAATCAGACCCACCATGTGCAGTCCTTGGTTGGTGGTTGAGACCCTGGGAACTCTGAGGGTGCTAGTTCGTTAAAAAAAAAAAAGAGCCAACACATTCTCCAGAAAGCATACCCTCTGGGTATCCCACTGTCGTTACCAAGCTGAGTCTTTGGGGACTGGTTATACGGAATATGTTCCTAGGCCTAGGCCTAATTTTTCTTCTCAATGATTCCAGGTTACCTAAATACCATAAGCCTCAAGTTGTTTTGTTATTGTTGTTGTTGTTGTTTTGTTTTATTTTGTTTGTCAGAAAAAATAAGAAACATAGGCAGGATTTTGAATTGGTCATAAGAAATCCTTTTACCCAGCATGGTGAATTTTCATCAGCTCACTTAATAGCCCAAAGTATCACCAGAAGTAGGTCTCACCACATCCTTTTCACTTTACAGCTGAAAAAAAACCTGAAGGTTAAGAGAGACAGTAGTTTCTGAGTTGGGGAAACAGTTTAAGAACTTGAACACGGATTCCATAGAAGGCTTAGTGACTCACTCACGTGTGTACAAGTGTAGGGTTGTACTTAAGATCCCCAGAATACTTGTAAAATGCCAGGTTGGTACAGAAGCACACCTGTAATTATTGTAACCTCCAAAGGCAGATAGGGATCAGTAGAGCAAGCTGGATATTGGGAGTAGCCACAGTGGTAGGAGCAGCCATAGTGGTAGGAGTAGCCACAGTGGTAGGAGCAGCCATAGTGGTAGGAGTAGCCATAGTGGTAGGAGTAGCCATAGTGGTAGGAGTAGCCATAGTGGTAGGAGTAGCCATAGTGGTAGGAGTAGCCACAATGGTAGGAGTAGCCACAGTGGTAGGAGCAGCCACAGTGGTAGGAGCAGCCACAGTGGTAGGAGCAGCCACAGTGGTAGGAGTAGCCATAGTGGTAGGAGTAGCCATAGTGGTAGGAGTAGCCATAGTGGCAGGAGCAAGCTGTAGGTCTGCCTGAGAGGCTTTGCCTCCACAAATAAAGTAGAAGAGTAATTAAGGATGAGACACGGCATTAACCACAGACCTCCACACACAGGAGCATACACGTTTACTCTCACACATATGCTGGCAAACATGCAAACATGGACTCCCACATGTGTATCATCTATACAATAAAATGGAAAATGAACAAAAAAGTACTCGAACTTTACTGCTTGCTAATAAATGTAACAGCTTGTGATAGTTGTAGTACCCTGGGAAATTAGTTTGTTCTCATTTCTTATCCTAGGGAATGTTTTACATTTTCAATATTATCAGTGACTTGGATAAAGATAAAGGAGAGAGGTTTAATGGAAGATGTAATATTTTGCTTGGTAGAATCAAATACCTACAGATCTGGGGGTTTGAAGTAAAGGGATGACTCTAAGCTGATGGAAGTAGAGGTCAAGGGTCAGCTATCAAAACAATGAGATAGGGTTTTGTCCTGCTTTCTTCTTATAGAGGGAAATAGAGCCCAGAGAGTTTACATAATTTAATAAAGGTTGCCTGTTTAGTAGAAAGCCTCTGGATCTAAAACTAATTCAGTCCTGGAGGTGGTCCATCAAGAAATGGCTAGCTGAAGGCCTTCTTGCAGAGTTGTTGATGGGTTCTTGCCACTCACAGCCAAGGTCCTGGGGACTGCCTTACAAAGTGACTCTGACTGTGTCTTAGTATATCTTGGGATGCCCATCACTACCTGAAGATAGATTTTTCAGCGCAAAATACGACAGCTTCTCCCAAGTGTAACTGTCACTGACTCCATGATGAAAAGCACAGTTCCCATAGTTTTCTCAGCATGTAGAAGATGAACTAGTGTCACATGTAGTAAAGCTCAGAGAGATCATAATACCCCAAGGTTCTGCCTCATCAGTCTTCAGCTCAGCTAAACAAGTCCGGATCTGCTTCCATTTTGCATCCATTACAAGATGATGTGGAGGTGAAAATTCAGAGGCCGGAGTTCAGCAGGTGGTACTACATCTTGTCAGCAGCATTTAAGGGCACTAGAAAATCTCAGCATCCCTGGGTTTTCCCTGTTTACTCAAAAATTGAAGTAATTTTTTTCTTGATCAGACAATGAAAATAGTACATTCTTCATTCATCAAAAGAACTTATGCCTGTGATCCAAATACTGGGAGGCTAAGGGAGCAGGGTCACAAGTTCAAGGTTAGTCTGGGCTGCATAATGAAATGCTAACATTCCTTATTGCCCAGTATGTTCATTGTTCTGAGACTTGAGAAACATGTGTAATTTTCATCCAATGAGGGTTTTAGGTAGCAGGAATCCTTTTTGCCCATGTTCTGGGGAATCTGGGAGCACAATCTCCTTCTGCCTGTGTCTCCTCATGAACAGGCATGTAAGAATATGCTCACACCAACCCTTGATTACACAGGACCCTGCCTCACCAAGGCTAAGTGAAGGGCTGTCTGGGCTGCTCTGTTGAAAGAAGAGAAAGGAAAAGGACTCAGATATAGAAGGTATCTGGATGTCAAGTAGGAAAGATTTTCCATCAGTTGCAGCAAACATTTACAGGTTAATTAGTTTCCTAGATAGCAAATTTTATTGCCTTCCACTGTTTGCTATTATACCCTCATGTGTAAACTCCCAGTTTAAGATTAAAAAATGCTAAAAGCCCAGAATGACGCTGCATAGAAAAGGAATGGGCTGCGCTCTGACTGTACAGATTCTAGAA
This sequence comes from Mastomys coucha, assembly GCF_008632895.1. NCBI lineage: Eukaryota > Metazoa > Chordata > Mammalia > Rodentia > Muridae > Mastomys > Mastomys coucha. Next base: position 24,046,171 of record NW_022196915.1, read on the forward strand.
TTGTAACTTCTCAGGCCACAAGGCTTTGCTGTCTTCACAGTTGTTAGCAGACACGGCCAAGCATTTGTTTCATTTAATTGTGCAGTCCAGGTCTTTACTGTCCACTGACAGCCCATTAAAGGAAGCTGTACCTGCTCTTATTGAAGGGGACAGAAGGAAAATTCCATGACTCGGTGCCTTAACAGCCAGATGGAGGGGCAGGACTCTTAGAGCAGAGGAAGAAGACAGGCTGACAGACAGAGAAGAGCACACCGTCTTGTGAGGGATGGGATGTGTGCAGAGAAGGATTTGCCTCTACAAAATTCAGAAGTTGCAGAATTTCTATACTCTCTTCTTTTGGCTGTTTTCATCATTCCAGCTTTAGCTAAAGATAGAAATATCCAGTACTGTTTTCAGCTCTCAAACCCAAATCCAAAGTTTAGAGCAAGCTGCTTTTGGTAACGTCAGTTCAGAGCCAGCCCTCCAAGGCCAGCATGGCAGTTAGACTTTGTATCACTATGACAACATACTACATATAAACCTGGAGGGAAAGATTTGTTTTAGTTAAGGATTTCAGAGGCTTCAATCCATAGTGCTTGGCTATGTTGAATCTGGTGCTATGGTAAGCTAGAACATCTTCACAGTAGAAACGTGTAGAGGAGAGGAGGAAGAGGAAGAAGAGGAGGAGGAAGGAAGAAGAGGAGGAGGAAGGAAGAAGGGGGAGGAAGGAAGAAGAGGAGGAGAAAGAGGATGAGAAGAAAGAGAAGGAGGAGGAGGAGGAGGTGGCGGCTGTTTATTTACGGTGGATAGGAAGCAGTGAATAAAAAAAGGATGTAGGGACCAGGCTTGTATTAATCAAGATTCTCTAGAGTACTGGAACTTTAGAGAGTGATTCTATCTATCTATCTATCTATCTATCTATCTATCTATCTATCTATCTATCTATCTATCTATCTCTGTCTATCTATCTCTATCTATCTATCTATCTATCTATCTATCTATCTATCTATCTATCTATCTATCTATCTCTGTCTATCTATCTATCTATCTATCTATCTATCTATCTCTATCTATCTATCTATCTATCTATCTATCTATCTATCTATCTATCTATCTCTATCTATCTCTCTATCTCTCTCTATCTATCTATCTATCTATCTATCTATCTATCTATCTATCTATCTATCTCTATCTATCTCTCTCTCTCTATCTATCTATCTATCTATCTATCTATCTATCTATCTATCTATCTATCTATCTCCTTATTAGAATGACTTACAAGCTGCAGTCAGTTAATCCAACAATTGTTGGCTACAAATGGAAAGTTCCAGAATATAGAAGTTTTCAGTTCACAAGGTTAGATATCTCCACTGGTGTTCAGTACACACTGGAATCCAGACGAAGTAGGCTCTAATGCCAGCGAAGGAATGAACTTGCTAGCAAGGCTAGGGCTAGCATGCTTGGAGTTTTGTTAATTCTAGATGTAGTCAAGTTCACAGCCATGAATGCCGTCACAAGGCCTAAGCTTTCAATGCTTGTCCTCTGGGACTCACTTCCTCCAGCTAGACCACACCTCCTAAAGTTTCTAAAACCTAAACAAGTGTATGAGCTGGGGACCAAGTTTTGAACCCATAACCCATAGGGACATTTCATATTCAATATATCTCAGCTGGCTTATATAATTTCAAGCTCACTTGTTCAAGTCTCTCATTGTAGACCATACTTGGTATAAATGTAAAAAGACTTACATATTAGTTTCTAGACTAGAGAAAAATAATTCCAAAATTCAGAGGGGCATTATGTTGTGGGGTCTGGGTTTTTAGGGAGCTGAAAATTTAAAGACCCATGGATGTGTGCCAGGTAACCATGCTGATCACCAGAAATGTATTGGAAGTTTCCGAGAAAAATCTATAGGTTATGAAGGCATGGAACTGGACCTAAAGTGTGGGTTTGGTGAGGATGGAATTCAGAATTCATGAAGAAGAGTAAGAGCTAATAGACACTCTGTACTTCTAATTCTGTATTTTTTTCACAGACTGGTTCCTTGAAGCCTCATAAGTACTATTTCTCCTTTGCACTCACAGTGACACACAGGTAGGGAGATGACATTTGTTATTTTAGGTAAGTCTGTTAGGAAGAGGGGAAGCCGTAAGTGATGCCTAGAGGCGTGCTGGCTGCTACATCTCCTTCACTCTGTGCAGAGTGGAGGAGGAGACCCAGAGAAGGGCAGCACACACTGGCGTAGGAGGCTGGTCTGAACTGGCCATGGTAGTTACTCCTGCTGTCAGCAACCCATTATTCACCCACCAATCACTGTCCAATCTCATGAGCAGAGTTTGTACAAAGGAACATAAATTAAAAGTGGTAGAGAAGGAAAGATTTTCTAGAGCAGTGATGACATGAGGAAGAATCTCATTTGTAGCCTGAGAGGCCTGGAAGAAGCACTCCCTCAACCCTTCACACACATGAATTCTTCTATGTTCACCTTTCAGTGGGGCACAGGCGTGGTAAGGCAGGGTATATTTGGATTTGCAGACTGGCTTCAAGCTCCTGATCCTCTTGCCTCAGTTTCCTGCATGCTAGATCCTCACTAGTTCTTTTTTTAACCCCAGCTCATGCTAAGCTTCACTTACAACTCCTCATCTCCCCAGCAGAAATCTATATTTTTACAGTACTTGATATAATGCTTCATGCCAGGAACATTTCTTAAGAAATACACTTTGTAGGCCTTCTTCATGAATGTCCATAACTTTTCTTCATGAAAAATTTTATAAAACTTTCCAGATGAGAAATCTACTATAGTATGACCCCTGCCCTAACTGCAGAGCTAAACACATTATCCAGCTACCTTTCACTTGGCATGTCTTCAGAAATGTAAGACACATATCCTGTCTGGCTACTCTAGAGCCCAAAGATCTTCATTCTCATGCAGTATGATTTGAAAGCATCTGTGGAGTCCAGTCCTCTTTCCAACTTGTTCTCTTCTTTGGCCACACCATCTGGTCTCTTCTCTTGTTTGCTATTCTGCTCAGCCACAGAATGACAGATTTCAACAAGATGAGGTGTGATTCCACTTCTGATACTTATTCTATCCTTTTTGCCTGGAGGATTTTATTTGGATCTGTGGCTCTTCTACTGACAGTTTTGAATATGTAGCATTTAAATTTATGCCTCTAGCTGGAACCATTCCATTTGTGTGTGTGTGTGTGTGTGTGTGGTGTGCATCAAATATGCAGAAGTGCATTGAACTTATTCTTTTAAAGTGCATTTTTATACCTATTTATTTTCTTGTGTGTGTACATATGTATATGTATACCCACAATTACACAGAACATGTAGAAGTCAGAGGACAACTTGGGGAAATTGGTTGTCTCTTTCTACCATGTAGGTTGGAGAGATTAAACTCAGGTCATCAGGATCCATGGCAAGTGAATTTACTTGCTGAGCTATCTTGCCAACTTTATATGCATATTTGTTAGAACACTTTTCTTTTTCCTGTTTTGCTGATCTATCTATTTAACAAGCAAGCAAGAAAGCAAGCAGCCAGCCAGCCAGCCAACCAACCAACCAGCCAACCAACAAACCAACCAAGCAACCAAGCAACCAACCAACCAACCAACCAGTCAACCAACCAATCAACCAACCAAACAAAACAGTCATTAGTTTTCCCCTAGTGCCTGTGACGTTCATAGGTTTTCACTATGTATTTTTTTCCTTGTTCAGTCGGTCCAAATCCAATCAGAATGTGATTGATCAACCACAATATGGTCAACCACAATTGCCGCTATTAATTGTATAATGCCTGGCATTTTTTTATTGTAGCACACACAGTCCACAGCAGGTTGGGACCACTGATGACTTGTTTTTCTTAGCAGACTGCATAGCATCTTCTAGCCTCATGAACATGAGCTAGTGTGAAAGGAGCTTTCAGCTGAGTTCTAGGTTGTTTTCCCAGTGTTCTACATCCAAAGTATATGATATTATCCATCTGGTAGAACATCTTTTTTTTTATGGATAATTTTAAACATTGAAAGCCCGGGGCATAACTTAATGAAACACAAATACTTTTTTAGTTTTAGTAACCAATAACTTTGTCATTTTGTGCCATATATTTCCCTGCTCCACACCCACCAAGGATTCACTTTTTAAAAGTAAATCCATGACTTCATAGCACTTCATTTACAAATCATTCATAATAGAAAGGCCTTCTAGGTAGTTTTCTTTGGCTTCATAAAAGTATCTCAAGGTCAATTTATTTAAAACAAGTAGAAGACTTTTTTTAATTTTTAAAATTAAGAAAAACTTAGAACACATCCTCTTCTAGAATTTTCTGGTTCAATAAATATTATTACCACATCTCCCAATGGCTGTGCCCAAACAACCCCTCTCAGGTCTTCTCCCTGTTTATTACTACGTTCCCCTTCTCAGTCCAAAATGTGGCTTTCCCCTTTCTGTAGACACATTACACACTAATTTTTTCTCTCCTGGAACATTCTTCTAACCACATTTTCCATTTACACTGTTGGTTCTACTGCACCCCTTTTCCTTCCATATTATACCCAAACAATGTTGCCTGTGCCTACTCAACAGAAATCTACAGAATATCTGCTGTGTCACAGGTATTAAAAACAAGATACAGAGCACTAAGAATTTCCTGTGAGCAAAACTTGTACACAGATGTGTATAGTACCAGATACAAAATATACTCCTAAGTGTGAGATGCAGAAAACTAAGCCTGGCAAAATATTGATGTCTCATACAGAACAATCATAAAGGCCTTCCTAATAAGTTAGTATTTGAGCAAAACCTGATGGTTAGGAGGACCTAAATTAAAATGATGCCCAGAAATAGGATCAGCCCAGCTACTGAAATAGCAAGCACAATGGAACTCTCTGTAGATCTCATATATCAACTTAATTTTTATTTTGAGGATGATATCATTAATTGCTTAAGCTATTTCCCCAGATGATTTTATTCATCATCACATTTCCTTAATGATCAGTACATTTACCAGAATGGTGCATTTGGGCCAGGCAGTGGTGGTGCATGCCTTTAATCCCAGCAATTGGGAGGCAGAGGTAGGCAGATTTCTGTGTTTGAGGCCAGCCTGGTCTACAGAGTGAGTTCCAGGACATCCAGGGTTATACATAGAAACCCTCTCTCAAAACAAACAAACAAACAAAAAATCCCCCCAAAACAAAATAAACAAACAAGAAAACCCAAACCCAAAACCAAAACTAAAACCAAAACAAAACAAAAGACCCAGAATGGTGCATTTGTTACAGCCAGTAAACCTTCACTGATACATTAGTATCACCAGAGCCCATAGTATCTGTGAGGGTGCATTCAGAGTTCTGTATGTTATATGGTGTGAATAAATGTGTAATGAGAAGTCTTCATTGTCACAGTATCACATACAGTTACTTTTACTGTCCAACCTACCCCATATATTTTAGAATATATTTATCTCTTGAAAAGTCATCATGCATAAGGTATACAGCGAAAACCTTAATTTTTTTTAGAATTACAGTTTCTTATATTTCCTCCCAAAGATGACACATATTATTCAACACATGAAAAGTAGTATATGAATCTCAGAAAAAAATAGAAATGAATTTCTTCTAAAAATATTTTGTTTTAGATTTCTGTTGCTCTGACAAATTCTATGACCAAAGCAACCCAGAGAGAGAAGGATTTATTTCAGTTTACATTTGTTTATGAAGGAAAGGCAGGGCAGGAACCTTGAGGCAGGGACTTTGAGGTAGAAATTGAAGCAGAAGCCATAGCAGAATACTACTTAGCTTGCTCTCATGACTTACTGAGCCTCTTTTCCTATATAACATAGGACCACTTGTCCAGGGGACACACAGCCCACAATGGGTTGGACCCTCCTACACTCATCATTTATCAGGCCAATCGAATTGAGGCATTTCCTCAATTGGTGTTCTATCTTTCCAAATGACCTTGTGTAAAATTGACAAAACCTAACTACCAAATACTTCTACTTATCATTTAACTTTTCAATGTTATGGATTGAATCTAGAATCCTAGGCATGCCTGGTAAGTGCTGTACCTACATCTTTATCTCTAAGAATACTTCTTACATAAGAATACTTATGGACATACAACTCATTGGAAGTACTTGCCTAGTATATGGAAAGTTTTGGGTTCATGTATCACAAACAACCACAAAACCAAGCCAAACAAAAACAACCAACAAAGTACTTTTCTTTTTGAAGCATTTAGTGTAGAATGATGCCCTTTATCCTTTGTCTCTGTTTTGTCTTAGTCTTCAGTGCCTGTTGTGCACTGTGTCTTATGTACATGACCTCCCCTCTTTTTAGTTATTAATATATTTCTTCTGCTGCAGTAACTTTTGTCTTCCTTTGAGAATGTTCTATTCTAGAACACAGAATAGAATATTCTAGAAATTCTAGAATGTTCTAGTCTAGAATGTTCCTTTCTTTGTCCCATCTTTTGCTACTTAGTTTAGGCAGAGAACATTTGACTTCCCTGTCTAAATCTGCTTGAGTCACTTGTAAAAAAACTCTATAGGCTGCATGACTTTAAAACAAAGCAGTTATTTCTGATAGCTTTGAGGATGGAAGTCTGGAATGAACGTGCTAACATGGTCAATGTGATGTTTAATCTTGTCTGTAGATATGCTTAGATGTAGAAATATCTAGGTGCTTAGCAAATCTCAGCATCGCATTTGTTTGTGAGGACATTTGCAGGAATAGATCATGAGAACTCTGACCTAATCAGCAGTTTAACTCATTGATGAATCCAAATCTTGAATACATTTTAGTCAGTGGTGTAACCTGGGGCTTGGTAGAGCAGGTGGCTCACATGTGGCATCTCTTTGAAGGGCATATATTGCCCTGGCTTCTTTATGGCTCTTCTCTACTCCCTGTTCAGCATGATGTGAGTTTTTCTTCTCTACAGTGTGTTCCTCACCTGGCAAATGAAAACATTTGACACTAAAAGAAAAAGGAAACATTTGCCCTTTTAAATTGTTCTGTTTGTCGTGAGAAAGCTAGCCTCATTGGTTCTGCTGGATACCTTTACCTATGGTGCAGATTGTCAACTTCTTGTCCTATCAGGTGCAGGAAGAAGGCCAGAGAGATAATGGGATTCCTTTTAATGTTCCTTGAATACTAATATCATTCATGAAGACTACCTTGAAGACTTACTTAGTCACCTCAATGTCCACCTCTGCATAGCGACCTCATGACCTTGAGGGTAAAGATTTCAAACCTAGGGGAGAGGTACTCATTCGAACCATAGTGCCCCCTTCATAAGTGTATTCCTAGGGAAGCTTCATCTCTCCTCCTATTCCTTGATCCTGGTTGACTTTCTCATGCGTCAGTCACCGTGGTGCCTTTTGTCTCCTCAAATGTACCTGCTATTTTACTGTGATTGGCTTTTGTTGGATGCTTTGCCTGACCTGGGGGCTTTAGCTTATGTACTACTGCCTGGTGTCACTCAGACTTCAATTGAGCTGTCTCATAGTGGCCTTCCAATGCCATCTCACCTAAAGTAGACATGAAATCTCTTTTCTCATACTCTCTGCTGACAATTCCTCTGATTGATCTGATTGATCTCTCTAGCTCTACTCCAGAGATAAGTGCTGAGCAGGAGGAAAATCATCTCCTTCATCCAATAGGCCTTGTGCTCCTGGGATGTGTGTGGTGATGTCTGTAAGTGAGTAAAGGCATTATATATTTGTAAGCAGGGAAGTATGAAATGAAAGAGAGGTGCTTAAGAAGGACTCTCAGATCAATCATATTCGAGGATCAAGGGCAGCCCAGATGTAGAAATGATAGCAAAAGGAAGCAAAGAAGAGAGCAATTTGTGATGTTTCTGCTAGTTAGATTTTTCCAGCAACTGAATCAGACCCAATATTTGAGTACTTTATAGATATCCCAGGAGCTTCTGAGGCTCAGGGCTGAGGATGTTAGACTTAGACAAACTATAAGTCTACATCAATTCAACTGAAACACCAGCTACAATGTAATTTCACTTCTAATGCTTTCAATGAAAATATAAAAGCATCAGGAGAAACTGTTTTATTGTTTATTTACTATAACCTGATATAGTAGAAATAATAATCCAGTATGTTACAAATACAAAAGCTTAAAAAAATGTAAGTCTTCTTGTTGTTGTTTGTGATTTTTTTGTAAGATAATTCCCTACTCTATATCCCAGATAAGCCTCAAGATCCTATATGTGCATCCCAAGTGCTAGGATTATAGGCATGTGGCACAAGGCCAAGCTTCAAATCAACGATTTTTAAATCACTATGTAGCTTATATTTACAAACCCTGCAATCTTGGCTGGCCCCATTATAGGAGCTCAGAATCCATGTATGGCTAGGGACCTACACCACATGGTGCAATCCATAGCTCCCTTCTGGTCCTGTCATCAGACAGCTGCATACTGAGAGTAGACCACTGCCATTCTGAAACCCAGGCCAACATGTTCTGAGGATTGTGTTTCTTATCTGTCTGATTAACATCTGTGTCCTGCCTTTTCTTGGCTCTGGACTCCTTTCTTCCAGATGTTTGTTAGAGACTGAGAATCCCTTGCCTGGATCAAAGCAATCTTGCAAACCTTCTTTTCTTTCGTAATACTGGCACAGGGTCTAAGTTTTAACCAGTGGATGTCACTGTTTACTCAAGGAGGGTCCTTAGAGAAGGCAATGGAATCTCACGATGAATGCAAAGACAGCAGACCATGTTGTCCCTCCCTGTGCTAGTATTTGTCATATAATTTGGAGGAATGACAGGGTTTTTAAAGCCAGTGGTCAGGGAGATGATGACTAGTACCATCTACAGAATTCACTGGTCTTGGAGAGTTGAAGTGTCACTACTAAAGGGAATTATCTAAAGTTATAAGCCAATCAACAAGACATTCAATGGTGGCAAAAATATTCCTAAATTTCTGTTTCTGGCTTAGTGTTGCTGGAAAGTACAATGCTTTGTAGCATGCACAAAGCCCTGGGCACAAGTTCAAACAACACACACGTGGCAATAAGGTGGATGCCACAAGCAGTGTACATCTGAGTCTGTCCCACTGCTGTGCTTAAATAGCAACTGAAGTCACTCTTGTTTTGCAGGGGATTTTATGTCAACATATGTATTTCTTGTTTCTCCTATAATATGATAACACACTGAACTTATATTTACCACAATCACATCTGGGTCACACATGTGACTCTTTTTATGAGGTTTCTTCTCATCATTTTCTTTACTTCTCTTCAAAACAGCTTATGTTACTCACTCATGGTGGCAGACTAATTAATCTCTCTTGGCAGTTATATTTTTGAACTCTGTTTCTTGGAGGCAAAGTATGCACTGAAGCACAGACCATTTTTTGTGAGTATCCAGAGGCTAGGGTACCCAGCAGGAAATTGCTTCTGTATAGGAGGTCTCGGGCTTCTGCAGCCTAGAGAGTACTTTTTATGCAAGCGAACAGTCTGGGAGCTCTCCAAGGTAGCTATAGTTGGGATTGACTCCATTGTTAGGGGATGGGATGGAGACTGACTCCAGTGACCCTTTCTGACTGTCACCCCAGCAACCTAATCATAAACTGGAGGCTCTTCCTTCACCTTTGCCCAGGATTATGGATATTAAATGCTTGAATATTAAATAACCCCAAAGGCTCATGTTTTGGAGGCTTGGTCTCTGTTGGTGGTGCTATGGCAATTGGATCAGTAGATGCGGATTACTTTATAGATTAAAGAGCCATTAGGAGGTAGAGACTGGCTGGAGGAACCAGGTTACTGGAGGTAATGTCTTTGGAGGGTACAGCTTATCTGTGGACTCTTCCTGCTCCTCTCATTTCTTTCCAGATCCCCCGAGGCAAGCAGCTTCTTTCTTCATCCTTCCTCAGTGATATTTCTGTTCATCATGACCCAGAAACAAGAGAGCCAGATGACCATCTACCTCTGATGCGCCACAATATATTTCTCCTCTTAGATTACTTGAGAATTCATTTCTTTGTTCCAAGAAAAACTCAGTTTTCTGATACAGTTGATTCCATGACCATGGTCGAGATCCTCTGCCTAAGGTTTCAAGGCGAAAGTGAAAGTGTTTCAAAGGAATTGAGTGTGAATAATAACACATTGAAAATAAGCTTATAAATTCTGTTTTAGAGAAAGTGCATGGCAGAAGAGTCAATACAATTTCACACACTGTGGAGAAGGTCCTGGCGTTTTCCTTATCTTCATGTAAGACACTTCTCAAGGAAAAGGACAAAATACCATGGGATGACCTGTAACTCTGGAGCTGGTTATTTGTCAGTGGAGAAGTGACCTTTTTCTTCACTTCTTCTGACAGCACTGTGTGGAGAGATAGGAGAGGAGCTTGGCAGGCAGTGGGAGTTGACATTTACTGAGCTCCTAGTGTCTACAAGTATCTGAGTTGCATGGCTACCTTTAACACCCCCAATCCATTCTAAAGCCACTGTAGGAGGTATTGCTATATATGTTAGTAGTTTATAGTTAAGGGAACTACACAGCACTGTAAAATAGCTTCCCTCAAACCACACAAGTTATGCATGATGTTTCAGGATTTAATTGGGTTCATCCAACTCTATATATATAGCTCTTAGACATTGCTTCTCAAACTAAGAGGAGTGTGAAGTATGGGAGTGTCACCAAGAAGCCATGGGACAAAAGACGTTACCTTGCTTGTGTCTGGAGTCTTTTCTACAAAATGGGAACAAGAATATCACTTCCTGGGATGTTGTAAGAATTAATATAAGGGCATTAAGGTATGAATCAGCTCTATATATTTTTAACAAACTCCCTTCTTATCATCCAGAACATTTTAGGTGACTTCTCTTATGCCCTAAAGCATTAATTTATGGGGTACTTGTAGGACACTTATTGTGTGAACAAAGATGTGGTCCTTGTAATGGGATGGTATGAAGGGGCTATAAATTATTGATAAGCCAGGTACCAACTCTATACCTCCAAGTGCAAGCCTTAGTCCAGTGTGTCCCACTGACTGTGACTCTTCTTGGATGCTTCTTCTCTTCGTCACTCACCATCTTCATATGCTTTGGAGTAAAAAATCTGGGTGATTTCTTCCACATACTTCTAGACAGCAAAATCTTTATTTCAGCACGCTCTAGGTTCTATGGATTCTGCATGCAAAATATCTTGTGTCCCTACAATGCTTGTTTAATTTAGTTTGGAGTCACCTCTATCTTTGACTCTATTTCACAAAGGGTTCCCTTCCTGCCAGTCTTGGTACTATAGTTTATGGTAGCTCTTTCCTGCCTTCAGGTCCATGTCTATCTGCAGGATGTTTAGCCTTTAGGACACCCAGGCTGCTGCTTTCTCTGATATTGTCATCCTATGTTCATTTCCCAGAAGCCTTAGCTGCTCAGCCCCAATCTGCTCCTTCATCACACAGCTAGGAAAGTGGTTAGGACACTGCCTCCTCCTCTCTTTTCTCCCCCTTTGATCAAAAACACCTATCAGCTTCCATTTAAATGGCTTCCACTCATCCTCCCCAAAGAAAAAATCTAGGCAGAACATTTTTTTCTGCTCCCTAGTGTGAGCCAAGGACATTTTCTGTAACCTGGCTGTTTTAATCACTTCAACAGATTTGAGAGCAAACAGTTGTAGTCTAAGCACCTTAAAACTAAGAGTATGAGATAAGACAAGGAGGGAACTGTTGTGTGGAGGCCTCTGGGCTCTGAGGAGGCCCACAGCTTTTAGAGATGATGTCTCATGTGAGCAAAATGCCCAGTAGGTAATGCCTCTGGGATGATTGTTAGATCATTATGGCCCAGGCCCTTTAACAGCTAGAGCAAGTCAGCATCTTTATTTCAAGATCTTTCCCTCTGACATTTTCTCATTTCTTCCCCAAAATTCCACTTCAACAGAGTCACAGGAGACACGTGTCCAAGAGGCCTTGACCTATTCAAAGGCTGTATAATCAATCAGAAATAGTTGAGTTTCTTGTGAATCCCAGATGAGGGCATCTGGACAGACAACAGCAAATGTCACCACCTGTCCTAGCCTGACCCACCCTGCCTCTCCCTGTTTACTTGCTAGTCTTTCCCTTGTTCCACAATTTTCTGCTGTGCAAATACAAGCTGTAAATTAAACCAGGCCTTATATGTGAGACTCTTGATTCAAATCCCAGAATAGAAGAAGAAGAAGAAGAAGAAGAAGAAGAAGAAGAAGAAGAAGAAGAAGAAGAAGAAGAAGAAGAAGAAGAAGAGAGGAGGAGGAGGAGGAGGAAGAGGAAGAGGAGGAGGAGGAGGAAGAGGAGGAGGGAGAGGAGGAGGAGGAGGAGGAGGAGAAAAGTCCTAGTTTTCTTCACCAGGCACATGAGCCATCCCTAGAGCTCTAGAAAGCTCTGGTGATGGTACCAAGTAGATCTGGTCCCAAGGATGGGTGTGGTATAATGCATCCTCAGCAGGAACTCTAAAGTCATTTTGTTGTGGATTCCAGGGGCTGAGAGAGTGAGTGGGGGTAAACTGAGGGCTTTTTTATTTGTTGATAACTGAACTATTGGTAAATTTGTTGATGAGGATTTTATATCCCAGAGTTTGGTACAAATTATTAGGAGGAAGCCAAGGAGGACCATGGTAATAACTGCCTTCAAAGTCTGTAAAGAAAAGTCCTTCCCTTAAAGCACTTTCCTGCTGGTTTCTATCCTGTTAACAGAAATAAAAATGATGCCTCTGGTGGAGTAAAGAAGTTTCCAACCAGTTTCCCATCCTTTCCTTAATTTGATTCTGTACCAACCCTGGGAAGATAAGCAATATGGTCCCTACTTCACAGATGAGGGAACAGGCATAGAGCAACCATTTGCATGTAAGTGATTATGCTTGGTTGCTTTCTGTTTGTTTGTTTTTATCAGTGTAGGGCCTGAAATGTCACCTAAGGCTCTACTACAAAGCCATATCTCTAGGCTCTAAGTTAACAAGCTCTTGTTTTTTTTTTGTTGTTTGTTTGTTTTTGCATGTTCAATGTTAAAAAAGCATCTATGAATCAGATTCCAAAGTGAAAGCTTGAATCCTGTTGTTTTTCTTGTTTTTAAAATTAATTTATTTTTTTACACTCCATATTCCATTCCTTTCTACCACCCAATCCACCCTCTGACTGCTACACATCCCATACCTCCTCTCCACCCCTGTCTCCATGTGGATGTCCCCACCCCACCCCACCTGACCTCTAAACTCCCTGGGGCCTCCAGTCTCTTGAGGGTTAGGGGCATCATCTCTGAACAAACACAGACCCATATGTCCTGTACTGTATTGTGTTGGGAGCCTCATATCAGCTGGTGTATGCTGCCTGGTTGGTGGTTCAGTGTTTGAGCGATCTTGGGGGTCCAGATTAATTGAGACTGCTGGTTCTCCCATAGGATCACCCTTCTCCTCAGCTTCTTTCAGCCTTCCCTAATTCAACAACAGGGGTCAGCTGCTTCTGTCCATTGGTTGGGTGCAAATGTCTGCATCTGACTCTTTCAGCTGCTTGTTGGGTCTTTTGGAGGGCAGTCATGATATTTCCCTTTTTGTGAGCACTCCATAGCCTCAGTAATAGTGTCAGGCTTTGGGACCTCCCCTTGAGCTGGATCCCACTTTGGGTCTGTCTCTGGACCTTCTTTTCCTCAGGTTCCTCTTCATTTCCATCCTTATAATTCTTTCAGAGAGGAAAAATTATGGGCCAGAGATGTGACTATGGGATGGCAATGCCAACAGTCCATAGTACTCAAAAAGGTCAACAAGCTGAAGTGCCCAAGTGAAGATGCCTCAGTCCCACTTGGGAGAGAGAAGAAATCAATCACAAGTGCGGAGGGAGGGAGGGACCTGGGAGGGAAAGTGGATGGGGGGGTGGATGGGAGTCAGGGGAAAGAGGGGAATCTGATCTGGTATTGGATGAAGGAAAAGGACTGAAGCTCTAAGGGACAGCAGAAAGAATGGAAACAGGCAACCTCAGGAAATGGAGGTTGGGGGTACCCTCCAGAATGTACCAGAGACCTGTGAGGTAAGAGACTCTCAAGAAATCAAGGGAGAGACCTTAGATGAAATGCCCAACAGTAGGGAGAGGGAACTTATAGTGCCCACCTCCAGTAGGGAGATAGGGCAACAAGCTTGTGTTTGCCAGGTCGTCTCCAGAGTCACATTTTTTTTCTGTCTCAGTTCCCACATACTGAGGTTCAGTGCTGTGTCACTCTTTTGGAGCTGATTCTTATAACAAAAGAAATTTGAATGAGGGATATATAAATAAAAAAATTAAAAATAACCTCTTTTTTGTGTGTTTATATAAGTTTCATTACTATGATAATGCAATTATCTTGGGCAATAACCTATGGTAAGTGGTATTTTCCTAGCGTATTCTAGACTTGAGTCTTAAATAAGAAAAAGAAAATATTACTCTATCAGTGAAACATGGGTCAGTGTCAGAAGAGGGACAGAGTGGCCTCCAGCATAGAACTCTGTACTGGTGGTAGTAGGCTGTTGCCTAGGCCATGTTTACAACCCTCTCTGGAGTGTTCTTGGCCTCTGAACATGAACCTGAACACTGGTTACTGAAGCAGATGGATCCTAATATTTTCCAGACAGGGAAGGCAGGTTGGTGACTTCTACTAGGAGACTTTGTGTCCACTCCTGCATGGGAAGATGTCAGTCTTGGGCAGTACCTGATCATTTTCTGTAAACCATTTTGTTCTGGGAAAGATTTCATTTTCCTCCCAAAACTTTGCTTGCTTTCCTAATCAGGATTAATTCTAGGAATTAATAATCTGCTAGGAACCTAAGTCCATTCATTGTCTTTACAGAGGCAATTTCACTTTTAACTCAAGTTTCAGAATTTTCCACTAAGACCTCTAACATTATCCCAAATTTATGAATGAGGACTTTTTGTAGCAGAGATGCTGAACAATTTGCTCCAGACATACAATGTTTTAAGTCTGTGAGTGGCATAGCAGGGATCTGAGCCTCAACCTGTTTAACTCCAAACCTCTCCAAGTTAGGGTTAGGGTTAGGGTTAGGGTTATGGTTAGGGTTAACCCTTGGTTAACCTAACCAAGTTGTCTACTTTAGTGCCTCATGGAGAAGTTGAAAAACCCACTAGAGTGTCTTTGAGCAGGCTATGGGTTGGGGGTTGGGGGTTGGGGGTTGGGGGTTGGGGGTTGGGGTTACCATCCTTGGGCAAGAAATTAGAAAAAGGTACAAATTCCAAGCTCAGTCCAAGGAGCTAAGCATCAATGGAGCAAGCCTCATAAGAGCAGAGCAGCCTTGCTCAGGCCCAGAGAATGAAATAGTCACTTCTGCTTGAGCCTTTGTTCATTGCATAGCCTGTGTGCTCGGGTTCCATGTGGAGCCTCAGAAGATGATCACTGCCTTTGATTGAACAATCCTCCCACACTACTGACCAGGCTTGGGGGCCATGCAGAGGAAAGCATGTGTTATATCACTAGCTTACCTGTATTTGAAGTCTGGCTTTTCTCCCTTAAAGACTTGTAACAGGAATAACCTACTAGTATTAATCAGTTTCACTTTGCTGTAGCGAAAGACATGAAACAATTAACTTCGAAAGTGAAAGGTTTTTTTTTTTTTTGACTATTAGTTATGGAAGTTTCAGTATAAGATATGGAGGTCCCATTTGTTCGGACCTCTGAATAGACATCAGAAGTGAGGGCCAGAGAAATCCATTTACAGTTCAGTGGGCTCAATCTTCCTACTGCTGCTGTGACTCTTTAATACCATTCGTTATGTTGTGGTGACCCCTAACCATCAAATTATTTCATTGTTACTTCATAAATGTAGGTTATTACTGTTATGAATTGTAGTGTAAATATCTTATATGCAGGATATCTGATATAGGACCCCTGTGAAAGGATCTTTAGACCCCCCAAAGGGCTCTCAGCCCATAGGTAAAGAACAGCTGCTTTACCCCACAAGGCAGGAAGTAGGGTGAAAGAGAAAGACGGCAGCTTCCTAGGACCCAAGTCTGTCAGTGGTGTATTCCCAGTAACACAAAGAGCTTCTACTAGGCACTGCCTCCAAAAGGTTTACAGCACCTCCTGACAATGGCTCCCGGAAACCAAGAGTTAGCCTATAGCTTTTGGGAGAATAGATGACCAAACATGAAAACCTAGCTCCCCATGTCTATTTTTTCCCAAAATTGTTATAGGGACACAGTAATGAAACCCTTGTCATGTGAGCACAGTGTTGGAGTAAGGGCTCAGCTCTCAGGATTGTGTTATTACCAGAGTAGTGCCTGGGGCTCCTCTTTTGAGCAGTCACTTATGCTGGAAAGCCTGTCTTCCAGACTCTCTCCATCAGCTGCTTTGTCATGGTAATTAGAGGCCCATGAGGATCCAATTAGAGATGGATAAACAGCAGGAAAAGAGCAAGATATTCCTTATTGCTGAGTACACTTGAGGTAAAGTCATGACAGGTTTCAGTTCTCTATGGGTTCAACTAAAAGGTAGAAGTGTAGACAGCAGGAGTCTGCTGCCCCGTATGGCCATAGGAAGATGCTTTCTATTCACCTTTCAAGGCGCTAACCTAGATGTTTTATTCTCTTAAATTTCTTAGACAGGTTCCATTTCTACTTTGGTCATTAGTTTGCTTCTTAATTGTACTCTTCATGCAAGCAGGACATTGGTGGTAGAAGGCTTTGGTCGCCTTTATTTTCTTACCATGTTTTGGTCCTTGTCAGTCTTAGCTTGAAAGACCATTTAATTTCTACAACATCTCAAATCTGAGCACTAACACCACAGCCCCATCATGTTTCTCCCTGCAATGAGAGTGACCACACACTAACTAAATATATTCATAGGAGGCAGAAGAGACCTCAAGGTAAAGAAGTGGGAAAGCAGTAACCAAGCTGTGACTCAGAAAGCTGGCAGAGCAAGGTCTCTGAACTGAGTCTTTCTGGACTGGTAGGTCTAAGCAGGAAGCATACGGCTCACACCCCACCCACAGCTTTATCCCACCATATTCATGCCTCGCCTGTGCAGCTGCTCTTCCATTCTGATGCACTTGTTTGTGTGAGAAGAGGGCAAATTCCCTTAGTTCCTTACAAATTTCGAAGTAGTCAGATCAGCAATAAGGGCATCTTGGAAGAAACCAATAGTTTGACTTCCAGGTATCATTAAGCCATCTCAATGGTGACCATTTTGTACTCTAAAATCCAGCAAGACCCTAGAGAGAAGGCAACTTCAGGAGAAGCCTGGAGCTAGATCAGAGGTTTGCAAGCTATGTGTCATGACCCCTTTGAGAGGTTGCATATCAGCTATCCTATGTATTAGATATTTCCATTACAATTTATAACAGTAGCAAATTGACAATTATGAAGTAGTAAAAAAATTAATTTTGTGGTTCTACACATCATGGGGAACTGTACTAAAGGGTTACAGCATTAGGAAGGTTTAGAACCACAGGGCTAGATGGATGGAGATTGTGTGCAAACTGTCAGGAGTTTTTAAACTCAAGTACCAAGGACAGAGGCAGGTGGAGCAAGGACTTCTATCTAACACAGCACTATAGTGTGGGAATATGAACACCCACTTTTTGTGCAAACAAATTCAACTATTTTCTTGTTCATAGTAGAGACATAGCTACACTTATTGGGCTATGATCTTAAGTTCATGGTCAGGGAGGGGAGACTGGTTTCAGGACCTTAGTTAGATATTCAATCTATGGATGCTTCAGTTTGACAAATGGCATTGTATTAGCATATAATCTCTCCACATCCTTCCATGTACTTTAAATAATCTCATGATTACTTAGAATCCCCAAGGCAATTTGAAGGCTATACCAGTGGCTGTTACAGTACAGTGTTTAGAGAATAATGATAAGAAGTCTATATGCATTCAGTACAGATACAACTTTTGAAATATTTACATCTGTCAGTGGTTAAATCTGTGGTGTTCTGAATCTGAGGATTTGGCCATTACTGCTATGGATGGCTGAATATATTTAATCTTCCTGGGGCTTTAGTTTTCTACATCTGCATAATGAGGGTCTTGATAGCTGTGGGAGTTTAGAAACAATGCATACAAAATAGTTTGCACAGTGCCTGGCTAGGAGTAGTTGTGGCTAACTAAAATGTAGTTATTATAATTTTAGGGAGACTATAGTGCTTGTGGTGGAATTGAGTAACATAATCGATTGGAAGTATCAGAGCAATGAAATCCCAGAGTTTCAGTTGCAGAGAACAATGGGAGTCTGTTCTTGCACATGTAATCATCTAATGCAGGGTGGGAGGTCTCAGGGTGATTTTCTCCCATATGCTGCCTCAGAAACCCACATTCTTTCCATCTGTTCTGCCATCCACTGGGATCTCAGAGTCTGCAGCCAGCGGAGGGAAGAGTGAAGACACCCTGCTCCAAAAAGTCCTGATCTGGATGTGTGCCCACATAGATGAGGAACAGTTGCTTGGCCACTCCAGGAGATGGATGAGGGCAGGTAGTTGGGTAAGATATTTCAGGATGATTGAATGGGAATGTTCTCCCTGAAACAAAGGCAGAGGGTTGAAGAGGGTGATCGCATTTTTGGCAGGCAGCTAGCTGGTTCTGCTTCAGTGTTCTCTGGAACTGAGCTCATTCTAGCTAGGCTGGTAGAACTCTAAGAGGCAGGTGTGGGTACTAACCAGGAAAGTCGAGCCTGGCTGCTAAAAGTGCACTCTGTGGCCCCACTACACCAATGTCATCTCAGGAGCTTGTTGAAAATCCAACTCTCCAGTCTCAATCCTGACTTGACAAATCTTGGTGCAGATTTTGATTGTGAAGGCCTGAGAGGGTCTTGAAAAGTTTCCAAAGTTTCTAAGCTTCTAAAGCGATATGAATGATCCTAGTCCACAGATCACACTTCAAATAGCAAGCATGAAGAAGATACAGTAAAAAACAAACAAACTAACAAACAAACACCTGAAGCTTCTTGCTGCATGAAATTAGGTCCTGTCGTGTGTATCAAGTGGTGGGGTGGAGTCCTCATTTTTGTTTCCTAAATTTAGTTGGTAAGGGTGGGTGTCATTTTCGTTGGAAAAGAATTAAGCAAGTTCCCAAGTCCTAGTTTTGTCTGGGGAAGGATGAACTCTGGTAATCACCCACAGAAGCCCTACAGCTGTGTCTTCCAAGACAGAAGGTGGTTGAGCAGAAACACTTTTCACACCTGTGGTAAGAATCCATCTCCAGACTCTGTCCAGCTGAGATTTACGTGCAGTTGTCAGAAGTGGGCAATGTTAATGAAGCATGTGCTAGAGTCATGTGGGAACTCACCCTGGCTCATCTTCTTCTCCCTTTTCCCACTGTACTCCGTTCTTTTGTAGGAATTCATTGACCTACAGCAACATTTTTCAATATATGACAATTCTAGAAAAATGCAAACTGGTGTTTCTTGCTTTCATAGACAATTCTTTCAGTTTCCATGAACTATACACATTTTAGGAACAAAACAAAACAAAACACACTTTGACTTGGAAATAATGCCCCCATGTAAAAGCTGCTGAAGAGTGATCTATCTCATATAAGTTAACAAGCTCACTGCTAGAATTCATAAAAGTGGAAGGGTAGAGACTAGAAAGAGACATGCTGTACATTCACAGGACATTGTGCCCTTTTCTGTAGTTGGTGCCCACCACTCCTTAATTTTCTATACCATTTTGTCATGGGGAGCAGTGGTCCCAATATGGCTGGAATCTGCTGGTTGCTTAGCTTTGAGATACTCATTTTTATGGCCTTGCCCCTGAATCTGTTTGAAACATTAAGGACTGGTCACTCTTCCATGTGTGAATGGACGTTTCATAGTTGAAGAAAGTGAGGGTTTTTTGATGTAAAAGCCAAGCGTGCAGGAAGAATTTAACCTCGAATCTTCATTCACTGATGCTCACAGTTTCTCCAGCTTCCTAACAATATCACCATAAATGAGATCTGAGCATCTGACCTTTATCAGGTGGTATTCCATACTTTGAAGATTTCTGAGATAAGGTCAAGAAGAAACCTAATATGCAGGTGTGTGTGTGTGTTGGGGAAGACTCTGGGCAAACCACTTGTGCACTCCTGCTTTTTCATCAGGGAGTTCAGCTCCTCAGTTTCCTCGACAGAAAAGTGTGAATCACAGTAGTACTTTGGGAATAATCCAAGAAATAAAGAGACCTCAATGTGACAATTTTAAGATACTGCCAGATCTATGATTAATGCTGGTCAGTGGTAATCATTTCTGATAATGCTAATATAATTGACTCAGGACTATTTGGGCTGGATGGACAGACATGAGTCAAATTAGAGCATGTGCATAGGTCAGGATTATTGCAAAGTTTTGAGAAGCAGCCCGAATGTACCACCAAGCAATGACCTCTTCTTTATGTCTCCCAGGTACTACATGCCACCCTCCCGACCTGCTTCTACTGTTGGATATTGTCCTGAATTTACTTCACAATATAAGGTCCAGTGTGACTACATCCTGTGTGAGTCTCACACAATCTTATCCTAAGGGGTTAATTCGAACTTATTGGAAGAGTATCTGGTTATAACTAACTAAGTTAGCCAATGAATGGACCCTTTTCGTTTGAGGTTCTTGAGTGACTGGGCTGTAGGGATCTCCATGGATGGAAGAGGTAAGGATGAGAGAAGCAATAAAGTCTGTAATAAGGATATAGGTTATGGGTTCCTTCTTTCAGTGTGTTTCTAAATCTCCTGTTTCTCTTACTGTCTTCAATTCATTCAATTCTTCAAGGTGTGAGTAATTAATCATGTCATTGAGGGGTAAAGATTTGGGATAGGGTCTAAGCTGATGGAAACTAGTTCCCAGAAATAATAGAACTGTGAAAACAGGCTGTGTTTGGCCCCTTTCTAGAGCCACAGCACTTTAAGCCTTAATCAACCTCTTAGAGACTCTGTGCTGCTGTCTAGATAGACCTAAACAGGCATTTCTCTGTATCTGCCTGTCTCCTCTGCCTTTAGACATAATTGCTGTTATTTTTCATTAAGGAAGAATTTTCTTAGAGAAAATTACTTTCTCAACCTTTTGCCTTTCCATGGCCTGAAAGTTACTGGCAAGTTCTCGGGTGAGGACTTTATACTTTTGTTTTTGCATCTAATTCCCTGATTGAATTTAGATGGCAGAACATCAGAGGACACACTAGAGAAGTTAGCTGATGTCTCCAACCAGGGGTAGCTGATTGAGGAATTCCAGTTCTGATTCAAGGAAAGGAGCCAATCACTGATTTATCCTGGAACTTAAAATGAAGTTTTTAGTTTTAGTAGGACACTAGGATATAGTAAAATGATTATACAGATTCATATGTGTAGAATTATGGTTGTTTAGCACATGAAGATGTCTCGGCCATCATATTTGGTTTAGCTTATTCTTCATGATGATTAAGAGCCTGGGCTTTGTAGCCGAGGTTTTGAAGACTCCATTTTTACTCTGTAATTACCAGCTATGCAAGTTGAGGGTAGCACCTTATTTTCTATATGTCTTGTTTTCCTTATTGTAGCAGCAGAGTGACCTTTTGTTATTGATATCCTATGTATGGTGCACACTCAATGCATAGCTCCTGCTCAGCATGAAGGGTGGAGTCAGAACCATTAACTGCTGTAAATTATTTTAAGTATTGCTGACTACTAGTCCAGGAAGTTTACACTTCTGCTTAAATTAGTCTTATTATTTTATTTACTCTTACATCTTTGGCTTTGTGTAAGAGAGGTGTCATTCTCCCATCCTCATAAAAGGCACAAACTTCTTCCTCTGAGCAGCAGAGCTCCGAGTATCATGTCCTCTAAGAGACTTTCTTCAGAGCTAAAAACAAAAACAAAAACAAAAACAGAGAAACATCCTCTGGTGCTCCTTTTCAGTGTCTGTGGCTCCCTGAAAATAAAAGGATAAGATCTATTCTCTCCCATGAGACTTGGATTGCTGACTTCAAACTCTGTTACAGCAACCTAATTAGTACACAAAGCCAATTTGCTTTGTCCTTTTTCTTCTGTCTGGGTGTTCCCTGTTTATTTTTCATTAAGCTTTATTTAAGAAAAACAGGTATAAGAGTAGCTAAAATTGACTGAACATTTGGTATGAATCAGCCACTGGGGTAAGTACGTGTGGGGTCTTATCTCCTTTAATCATCACCAGAACACTGCACCAGGAATTAAGATCATCCTGCTTCAGAAGTGCAGAAACTAAGGCTTGGAGTGATTAAGTACTAGTTGATTTGGATCTTGGTCAAAGTAAACAATTCACATTTTAGATCCAGTCCGTATTCCATCTTGATGGTGTACAAATCCCTTCCTTATATTTGCCCTTTGGGGAAAATGGTAACTGAACATTTTGACCATAACTGCTGAAAATGTACATTTGACTTTACTCTCTCTTCTTTTCTCAGCTTCTTTGGGTATCCACTGTATCCAGTAGTGCTAGGAGGGAAAATGTGGAGAGAATTAAAAGTTAAGGAGACATGAGAACCCAGAATTAAAGTTTGCCATGTTTGGAGGACAAATTTACTGCAACATCAACCAGAGTTTGACTCAGTATTTTCCCTCATTTTTGCCTTGGGCAAAGATTCTTCCTTTGAGCAATAGGGGTGGTAATAAAACCTGCCTGAAGTCTTGGGGAGTCACAAAGACATGATGTTCTGCAGAGCCCCAGATAGGGCATTTTTGTCAGTATCTACATATGTGCAATCCCTTATACCTGTAATGTGCAAGAGTCACATACTTTCTATGCAGCAAGATGCATCTTTTTCTTTGTTGTAGGAATTTGGATATTAAATGAAAGGTACTTGGTCAAGCACATCACCACCATTGGCAGCTGCAAGAACCTGGTCAAATTGCTTTGTGTATTGAGCTTTTGTTTCTTCATCTATTGTGTCTGGGATAAAATATTGCACAGCTTTCTTTGACAAGAAGGTTTGAAAAAAGTCCTTTGACTTGGTCAAAATGTAATATTTCTCTTTGGTGTTACAAAGAATGTTTTTTAGTGCTTCTTCTCATCATTCATCCTGTCCTAGATTTGTATGTGTGTTTCTGAGGAGTTGGAAAGTATAGGTATTAGACTATGGAGTAAGACTCAGGTACATATGTAGCAGATGTGCAGCTCACTCTCTATGTTGGTCCCCTACCAACTGGATCAGTGGATATCCTGAATCTGTAGCCTGACTGTGGAATCTCTTCTCCATCAGGGCTGCCAATTTATCTGGCCTCAGTGGAAGGGGATGTGCCTAATTCTGCTGAGACTCGATGTGTCAGAGAAAGGGGGTTAGGGGAGGGACTCTGTGAGTTGGGGACCAGGGTACAGGGACAGCATTTGGAATGTAAATAAATAAATAAATGACAAAAGAAGGAAAATACTTGTGTTTACACAGTTGACACAATTTGATAATTAAACAAAGCTTTGTAGCAAAGTTTCACTTCAATTTCATGTGATTCCACTCACCTGGTTTTCTGATTTTACTTCCCATATTTGTATTTTTGGTATTATAACCAAGAAATCATTGCCAAGATCAATGCAAACAAAGTACATAATTTTTTTTAACTTTTATTGCATTATGATGAGAAAAGTTACATGATTTTAATTTGTCTGAATTTGTTAACATTTAAAAACTTATTTTAAGTAAATAGAATTAAATCACATTCTTGTTTCCCTTTTGTACCCCAACTCCTCCCAGAGACCTCCTCTTCAATACCTATAATATCTTTTTTGTCATATTCCTTAAAATATATAAAATATTATAACAATAAAAATGAGTATTATAAAAGTTGTTTGATATAAAACAACAATCAATCTAACAGTCTTATGTAGATGCTCGTCTACAGCAATGCTCAATATTGAAAATACATGTTTTTCTCAGTATAAATTTCAAATAACTCCAAACATATTAACTGTATATTTCAAAATAATACATCACTACTAGTATTTTCTTAAATGAACATAAATATATAAAGTCTTTTTGTTTGTTTGTTTTGTATTTAGTAGAGTTTAAAATCTTGGCTCTTTCTGTGGTACAAGCCCAAAATAAGAACAATTTTTAGACATTGGATTTCATTGTAATAAGGCTGACCTTCAATGACCCTCAAATCACCGAAGGATTTTACCTCCATCATAGCTAAGTTGAGAGTTGACAGTTCTGTTGCACTAAGGAATGAATTGTAGGCATGATTTTTAGATATAGACTTCCTCCTATGGTCAAAACTTGAGTGAGTGAATTTATTCTGAGGCCACAGAGAATAGGTTACATTCATTTAAGAAATGGTGTGTGTATTAAGATAGTCTATCCATAAAGTCATTCACCAACTGTTTCAATGAACAATGATGGTTCTGCTTGGAGGGTGGCACAGACATTAGGTGTGGGTAAGAATCTGGTTCATTGGCTGTGATAATTTGGAAAAGCATTAATGTCAGAGAAAGAGTAACTTGTAAAGTCCTCTTCTTCAAAGTTTATACAAGAGTTACAAATGTCAAGCAAAGCATTCAGTCTCACTATTTGTTGTTCCCTTTCCTACAAGCCACCTCCCAAGTTAATTGTCTATGTCTCCCTTGAGTAAATAAAAATAAATACTTTTGAAATATATAAGCTGTTCTGAAAACCATAGTATAGTGTAAAAACATGAAATAAACAATACTACTAATAGAGAGGCTGAGATAGGAAAAGCAAGATTTCAAGACACTTATGTTATACACAGCAAGACATTCACAAACAAGCTGAAAGTGTGTATAGATTGTATAATATTGGACCTATTTCTCCAATTACCAAATTAGAG
>NW_022196915.1:24076367-24077857 GCF_008632895.1 Mastomys coucha
TTAGGTGCTTCTCAGCCATTTGGTGTTCATCAATTGAGAATTCTTTGTTTAGCTCTGTACCCCATTTCGTGTAGTTCTTTAAGAGATTTTTGTGTTTTCTCTTTAAGAGCGTCTAGCTCTTTACCTGTGTTCTCCTGTATTTCTTTGAGGGTGCTGTTTATGTCTTTCTTAAAGTCCTGTATCATCATCATGATAAGTGATTTTAGATCTGAATCTTGTGTTTCCGGTGTGATGGTGTGTCCAGGACTTGCTATGGTGGGAGAATTGGGTTCTGATGATGCCAAGTAACCTTGGTTTGTGTTGTTTATTTTCTTACACTTGCCCCCTGCCATCTGGTTATTTCTAGTGCTACCTGCCCTTGCTAAATCTGACTGGAGTCAGTCCTTCCTGTGATCCTGGTTGTTTCAGAACTCCTCAGAGTCAGACAGTCTTTCTAATCCTGTGAATCTGGGATCCTGTAACCCTGGGCTTGTTAGAGCACCCGGGAGTGGAGCTTCCTCTGGATGTTGTGGGACTGACTGCAAAGATTGCACCCAAAGTCCACTCCGGATGCCAGCCCAGAGAGAGTGGAAGGAACCCGAGCCACTCTGCTGGTAGTATTCCTGTGTGACTAGTCCTACAGCTCCTAGTTACTCCCAGTGTTGGGACAGATATTGGGTCCTCCTCACCTCTGATCCTGAGAGTGTCAAATTGGCTGGGAGTGAAGCTTCCTCTGGGTGTTGTGGTATTGGCTGCAGAGCTTGTGCACATGGTCCCCTCAGGACACCAGCCCAGAGAGATGGGAAGGACGCAAAGTACATCTTTAGAAGAATAAAAAATATGTTAGAGAATGGATAAAATATTGATACACCATGTAACTCCTAAAGGGTTAGGATATGAAATACAAAAGGAGAAAACTCCTAAAACTCAATGCCAGGTTGTTATACACAAAAAGTAAATGTTGAAGAGAAAAGGGACCATGGTACACAGATGAGGGGGGGTTTATATTGGAATAGCCCATATGAAAATAGTAAGGATACTCTCCAAAACCTTTAACTATCTCATGTTCTAGCTATCCTACTTCTGTCTATTCCAAAGAAAATTACAGTGGTAGTTATTCTTGTTTTATTGCCGTTTATAATAGCCCAAGTGTCCACTGGCACATAAATGGAGAAGGCAAATGCATGTGTACATAATGGGACATTACAAAGCCTTAAGAATAATGAAAGTTTGTCATTTGCATCAACATGGGTATATCTGAAGAACATTATATTAAGTGAAATGCATTATAAGTATGGGGGCAAATACTGTATGTTTCCACTCATACAAAGCATCTACAATAATTAGGGTTAGAGAAAATAAAATAAAAATAAAAATAAAGTAAAATGAATACAAAAGGAAGAGTACGAAAATACCATCTACCTTGTGGTTATTTATTTTTTATTTTTATTTTAGATATTTTCTTTATTTACAAGCGAATTTCTCCATTCCCAGTTTCCCCTCCAAAAAAC
>NW_022196915.1:24079439-24090573 GCF_008632895.1 Mastomys coucha
ATTAGTTTTAATGTATCTGCTTTGAGGTGGAGGTCTCTGATCCACTTGGACTTGAGCTTTGTACAAGGGTTATTTTTTTTAACACATTTTATATACAGATTAATACTTGTCTCAAGGGTACATTTTTAAATCTACACATGAATGAGGGAGACTCATATCCCAGAGTCATATGCATAAATTCCATTAGGTGGTTTTTTTCTAAAGCAGGACCAGCCAGGAGGCACAGGCCTCAGAAGTGGCTGGGCAGTTGGGACAGGGTCCTTTCTACCTCCATCTACACCTAGGAGGGACTGCAGAACCACAGTCCTCGCTTCCCCATCCCCCTGTAAGCAGAGAGCTTATCCCTAGGCAGTGCTCTGACCCAGGGACTCAGGAGTTGACAGCAGATCCACAGCCCTCTCTGTACCTTTCCCTCAATAAGAGAGCCTGTCTTCAGTGTATGCTCTGACCCCAGGAGGGATGACTCCATAGTCCTCTGCACAAGGGTCTTACCAGAGGAGAACTGATCTCACAGAAGTGCTGACTCAGGCTTATAGACCCACAGGAGAAACAAGCACTAGCCAGAGACAGCAAGAACTTCTAACAGCAGAGATCAACAGACTGCAAAAGGCAAATGCAAGAATCTTACCAACAGAAACCAAGACTACTTGGCTTCATCAGAACCTAGTTCTCCCACCACAGCAAGTCCTGGATATCCCAAAAAGCCAGAAAAGCTAGATTTGGATCTAAAACCATATCTCACAATGGTGATAGAAAAATTTAAGAAGGACATGAATAATTCCCTTAAAGAAATACAGGAGAACACAGGTAAACAGGTACAAGCCCTTAAAGAGGAAACACAAAATTTCTTAAAGAATTACAGGAAAGCACAACCAAACAGGTGAAGGAATTGAACAAAACCATCCAGGACCTAAAAATGGAAGTAGAAACAGTTAAGAAATCACAAAGAGAGACAACCCTGGAGATAGAAATCCCGGGAAAGAAGTCAGGAACCATAGATGCAAACATCACCAACAGAATACAAGAGATAGAAGAGAGAATCTCAGGGGCTGAAGATACCATAGAAAACGTTGACACAAGTCAAAAATAACTCAAAAGGCAAAAAGTTCCTAACCCAAAACATCCAGGAAATCCAGAATGCAATGAGAAGACCAAACCTAAGGATACTAGGTATAGAAGAGAGTGAAGACTCCTAAGATAATGGGCCAGTAAATATCTTCAACAAAATTATAGAAGAAAACTTTCCTAACATAAAGAAAGGGATGCCCATGAACATACAAGAAGCCTACAGAACTTAAATAGACTGGACCAGAAAAGAAATTCCCCCTGCCAGATAATAATCAAAACACCAAATGCATAAAACAAAGCAAGAATATTAAAAACAGTGAGGGAAAAAAAGTCAAGTAACCTATAAAGACAGACCTATCAGAATTACATCAGACTTCTTACTAGAGACTATGAAAGCTAGAAGATCCTGGGTTGATGTCATACAGACCCTAAGAGAACACAAATGTCAGCCCAGGCTACTATACACAGTAAAACTCTCAATTACTATACATGGAGAAACCAAGGTATTTAATGACAAACCAAATTAACACATCTTTCCCTAAACCCAGCCTTTGAAAGGATAATAAATGGAAAACTCCAACACAAGGAGGGAAACTACACCCTAGAGAAAGCAAGAAAGTAATCTTCCAACAAAACTAAAAGAAGATAGACACATAAACAGAATTCCAACTCTAATAACAAAAATAACAGGAGGCAACAATTACTTTTCCTTAATATCTATTAATATCAATGGACTCAATTCCCCAATAAAAAGACATAGACTATCAGACTGGGAATATAAACAGGACCTTTTTTTTTTTTTTAAGTTTTATTGCATTATAATGAGAAAAGTTACATGATTTCAATTTATCTGATTTTGTTAACATTTAAAAATGTATTTTAAGTAAATAGAATTATATCACATTCTTGTTTCCTTTTTGTACCCCAACTCCTCCCAGAGACCCCCCTTCAATATCTACAATACCTTTTTTGTCATACTCTTTAAAATTTACACAATATTATAACAATATAAATGAGTATTATAAATGTTGTTTGATATAAAACAATCAATTTAACTGTCTTATATAGATGCTTGTCTACAGCAATACTGAAAATACATATTTTTCTCAATATAAACTTTAAATAACTCCAAGCATATTAACTATATATTTCAAAATAATACAACACTACTAGTATTTTCTTAAATGAACATAAATATATAAAGTCTTTTTATTTGTTTGTTTTGTATTTAGTGGAGCTTAAAATCTTGGCTCTTACTGTGGTACAATCCCAAAATAAGAACAATTTTTAGACATTGGATTTTATTGTGATAAGGCTGTACTTCAATTACCCTCACATCACCAAAGGATTTTGCCTCCATCGTAGCTGAGAGTTGACAGTTCTGCTGCGCCAAGGAATGAATTTTAGGCATGATTTTTAGATACAGATTTCTTGCTATGGTCAAAGCTATTTGACTTGAGTGAGTAAATTTATTCTCAGTCCACAGAGAACAGGTTACATTCATTTAAGAAATGGTGAGTGTATTAAGATGGTCTATCCATAATGTCATTCATCAACTGTTTCAATGAACAATGGTTCTGCTTGGAGGGTAGCACAGACATTAGGTAAGCGTAAGAATCTGATTCATGTGCTGTGAAAATTTGGAAAAGCATTCATCTCAGTGAAAGAGTAACTTATAAAGTTGTCTTCTTCAAATTTGATACAAGAGTTACAAACTTCAAATCAAGCATTCAGTCTCACTCTTTGTTGTTCTCTTACAAGCTCCTTCCCAATTTAATTGTCTATATTTCTTTTGATATATAAATACTTCTAAAATATGTAAGCTGTTCTGAAAACCATAGTATAGTGTAAAAACATGAAATAAACAATACTACTAATAGAGAGGTTGAGATAAGAGAAGCAAGATTTCAAGACTCTTATGTTGTACACAGCAAGACACTGTCATGAACAAACAAGCTGAAAGTGTATATGGATTGTACAATATTAGACCAATTTCTCCAATTACCAAATTAGAGAGACCATGGGATGAAAATCAACAAATTTCTAATTCCTTATATTTTTGGATTTCAATTGATTAGGATATGTTGGTAATATTAATTTTCATATTAAGGTATTAAGAAAAAGTAATTGTTACTTCCTGTTGTTTTTGTTGTAAGAGGTAGAGTTAGGTTTGTGTGGGTTTGTTGAAAGAGTTCTTTCTTGCTTCTTCTAGGGTGTGGTTTTGCTCCTTATGTTGATGTTTTTCATCTATTATCCTTTCTAGGGCTGGACTTGTGGAAAGATATTGTGTAAAATTTTGTTTGTCATGGAATACCTTGTTTTTTCCATCTATGGTAATTGAAAGTTTTGATGGGTATAGTAGTCTAGGCTGGCATTTGTGTTCTTGTAGGGTCTGTATGACATCTGCCCAGGATCTTCTAGCTTTCATAGCCTCTAGTGAGAAGTCTGGTGAGTAATTCTGATAGGCCTGCCTTTATAGTTAACATATAAAGGCATATTCCTTTTCCCCTTACTGTTTTTAAAATTCTTTATGTAGTGCATTTGGTGTTTTGATTATTATGTGACGGGAGGAATTTCTTTTCTGGTCCAGTCTATTTGAAGTTCTGTAGGCTTCTTGTATGTTCATGGGCATCTCTTTCTTTAGGTTAGGGAAGTTTTCTTCTATAATTTTGTTAAAGATATTTACTGGCCCATTATCTTAGGAGTCTTCCCTCTCTTCTATACCTATTATCCTCAGGTTTGGTCTTCTCATTGCATCCTGAATTTCCTGGATATTTTGGGTTAGGAGCTTTTTGCTTTTTGCATTTTCTTTGACTGTTGTGTCAATGTTTTCTATGGTGTCTTCTGCCCCTGAATTCTCTCTTCTATCTCTTGTATTCTGTTGGAGATGCTTGCATCTATGACTCCTGATTTCTTTCCTAGGTTTTCTATCTCCAGGGTTGTCTCTCTTTGTGATTTCTTTATTGTTTCTATTTCCATTTTTAGATTCTGGATGGTTTTGTTCATTTCTTTCACCTGTTTGATTGTGGTTTCCTGTAAGGGATTGTGGTTTTTTTAAGGGATTTTTGTGTTTCCTCTTGAAGGGCTTCTAGCTCTTTATCTGTGTTCTCCTGTATTTCTTTGAGGGTGCTATTTATGTCTTTCTTAAAGTCCTGTACCATCATCATGAGAAATGATTTTATATCTGAATCTTGCTTTTCCAGTGTGATGGTGTGTCCAGGACTTGCAATGGTGGGAGTATTGGCTTCTGATGATGCCAAGTAACCTTGGTTTCTGTTGCTTGTATTCTTAAGTTTGCCCTGCATGATCTGGTTATGTCTAGTGCTACCTGCCCTTGCCAAGTCTGACTGGAGCCTGTCCTACATGTGATCCTGGTTGTGACAGAACTCCACAGAGTCAAACTGTCTCTGTGATTCTGGGATCCTGTGATCCTGGGCTTGTTAGGACATCTGGGAGTGGCACTTCCTCTGGATGTTTTGGGACTGGCTGCAGAGCTTGCACCCAAGGTCTGCTTAGGGCACCCGTCCAGAGAAACAGGAAGGAACCTGAGCCTCTGGGCTTGCAGAGTTCCTGTGTGCCTGGTCCTACTGGTCCCAGTTATTCCCTGTGTTGGGACAGATATTGGATCCTCCTCACCTATGATCCTGGGCTTATTAGAGCTCCTTGGAGTGGAGTTTCCTCTGGGTGTTTTGGGACTGGCTGCAAAGCTTGCACCCAAGAGATAGGAAAGAACCTGAGACACTGGGCTGGCAGATTTCCTGTGTGCCTTGTCCCACTGGTCCCAGTTACTCCCAGTGTTGGGACAGAAGGACCCAACATTTTGTTGTATACAGGAAACCTACCTCAGTAACAAAGACAGACACTACCTTAGAAGTAAAGGCTAGAATACAGTTTTCCAAGCTAATGGTCTCAAGAAAAAAGCTGGAGTAGCCATTCTAATATTGAATAAAATCGACTTTCACCTAAAAGTGATCAAAAAAGATAAGGAGTGACACTTCACTCCTTATGAGTGATCACACTCATCAAAGGTATGATCTACCAAGATGAACTCTAAATCCTGAACCTCTATGCTATAAATGCAAGGACATCTACATTCATAAAAGAAACTTTACTAAACCTCAAAGCACACATTGCACTGCACACAATAATAGTGGGAGATTTCAACACCCCACTCTCTGCAATGGTCAGATCATTGAAACAAACTAAACAAAGACACAGTGAGACTAACAGAAATTATGAAACAAATGGATTTAACAGATATCTATAGAACTTTTTATCCTAAAACAAAGGATATACCTTTTCAGCACCTCATGTTACCTTCTCCAAAATTGACCATATAATTGGTCACAATTCAGGCATCAACAGATGCAAGAAGATTGAAATAATTCCTTGCATCCTATCAGATCACCATGGATTAAGGCTGCTCCTCAAAAACAACATAAACAATAGAATGCCCACATTCACATGGAAGCTTAACAACACTCTACTCAATGATAACTTGGTCAAGGAAGAAATAAAGAAAGAAATTAAAGACTTCCTAAAGTTTAATGAAAATGAAGCCACAACATACCCACAATGAAAGCAGTCCTAAGAGAAAAACTAATATCTTTAAGTGGCTCCAAAAAGAAACGTGAGAGAGCATACACCAGCAATTTGACAGCACATCTGAAAGCTCTACAACAAAAAGAAGCAAATTTACCCAAGAGGATTCGAAGGCAAGAAATATTCAAACTCAGGGCTGAAATCAACCAAGTGGAAACAAAAAGAAGTATGCAAAGAATCAATCAAACCAGGAGCTGGTTCTTTGAGAAAAATCAACAAAATAGATAAACCCTTAGCCAGACTAACTAGACGGCATAGAGTCAGTATCCTAATTATCAAGATCAGAAATGAAAAGGGAGACATAGCAACAGAAACTGAGGAAATCTAAAAAATCGTGAGATCTTACTGGAAAAGCCTATACTCAACAAAACTGGAGTACCTGGATGAAATGGACAATTTTGTAGACAGATACCACGTACCTAAGTTAAATCAAGATCAGATAAATGATTTAAACAGTCCCATATTCCCTAAGGAAATAGAAACAGTCATGAATAGTCTTCCAACCAAAAAAACCCAGGGCTAGATGGGTTTAATGCAGAGTTTTATCAGACCTTCAAATAAGACCTAATACCAATACTTCTCAAACTATTCCACAAAACAGAAACAGAAGGTACTCTACCCAATTTGTTCTATGAAGCCACAATTACTCTTATATCTAAACCACACAAAGACCTAACAAAGAAAGAGAACTTCAGAACAATTTCCCTTTTGAATATTGATGCAAAAATACTCAATAAAATTCTTGCAAACCGAATCCAAGAACACATCAAAACGATCATCCACCATGATCAAGTATGCTTCATCCAGGGATCCAGGGATGGTTCAATATTTGGAAATCCATCAATGTAATTCACTATATAAACAAACTAAAAGAAAAAAATCATATGATCATCTCACTAGATGGTGAGGAAGCATTTGACAAAATCCAACATCCCTTCATGATAAAAGTCTTGGAAAGATCAGGAATTCAAGGCCAATATTTAAACATAGTAAAGAAATAAACAGCAAACCAGTAGCCAGCATCAAACTAAATGGAGAGAAACTTGAAACAATCCCACTAAAATCAGGGACTAGACAAGGCTGCCCATTCTCTCCCTACCTATTCAATATTGTACTTGAAGTCCTAGCCAGAGCAATTAGACAACAAAAGGAGATCAAAGGGATACAAATTGGAAAGGAAGAAGTCAAATTATCACTATTTGCTGATGATATGATAGTATACTTAAATGACCCCAAAAATTCCAACAGAGAGCTCCTAAAGCTGATAAACAACTTCAGCAAAGTTGATGAATATATAATTAAATCAAGCAAATCAGTGGCCTTTTCTACACAAAGGATAAACAGGCTGAGAAAGAAATTAGGGAAACAACACCCTTCACAACATTCACAGCTATTTAACAGCTATTCAGCTATTAAAGACAATGAATTTATGAAATTCTTAGGGAAATGGATGGATCTGGAGGATATCATCCTGAGTGAGTTAACCCAATCACAAAAGAACATACATGGTATACACTCACTGATAAGTGGATAGTAGCCCAGAAGCTCAGAATACCCAAGGTACAATTTACAAACCATAGGAAACTCCAGAAGAAGGATGACCAAAGTGTGAATACAAAGCGTGGAACAGAGACTGACAGGAGGACAATCTAGAAACTACTCCACCTGGGAATCCTTTCCATATACAATCACCAAATCCAGACACTATTGTGGATACCAGCAAGTGCAGGCTGACTGGTGGCTGATATAACTGTCTCCTGACAAGCTCTGCCAGTGCCAGACTAATACAGAAGTAGAGGCTGACAGTCATCCATTGGACTGAGCACAGGGTCCCCAATAAAGGAGCTATAGAAAGGACCCTAGGAGCTAAAGTGGTTTGCAGCCCTATAGGAGAAACTACAGTATGATCTAACCAGTACCCTCAGAGCTCCCAGGGGCTAAACCACCAATCAAAGAGTATACATGGTGGGACTCATGGCTCCAGCTACATATGTAGCAAAAGATGGCCTAGTTGGTCATCAGCCGGGGGAGAGGCCCATGGTTCTATGAAGGCTCTATGCCCCAGTATAGGGGAATGTCAGGGCCAGGAGGCAGAAGAGGGTGGGTTGGTTAGCAGGGAGTAGGGGGAAGGGAATAGGGTTTTTTTTTTTTTCCAGAGGGAAAACCATTAAAAGGGAGAACATTTGAAATGTAAATACAGAAAATATCTAATTAAAAAAAGATAAATATCAGTCTATTCTTGAAGTTAACAATGGATGCAATATTTGTGTACATATGATTGGAATGTGAAATAGCCTCCAGAGGGTCCTATGTCTGATCATTTGGTCTCCACCTTGGGTCCATGGGACATTATACACCAGCTCCACTTTCAGCTCAGGCTCTTTGAGGAAATGACAAAGGGAACTTTTGTTTTGTATCCTTGTCCAGTAGCAGAGGTGGTAAAGCTAGTCCAGGGCTGGAGCCAGGGCCTCATAGGATTCAAGGCTGTGGCTTTCTCCCCTGGGCTATGGTTAACAGTTCTTAGACAGTATGTCTGAGATATCCTGTGTTCTGTTTTCCAACCTTGTCTGATATAACTCTCTGCTGACTTTGACTACTTTTCCCCTGAAAGTAGTATATGTGATTCTTAACAAAAGTGCTTGGCATAAGCCATCAGTTTATGCAAGACACCCTGGTCCCAGCTATTACCTTTGTCTTCTCTACTTTTCATCCCTGCTCCTCTAACTCAATACCTTGCCATCTGGGAACCTTATTCTTGCAGGTTCAAGCTACTCAGGTATTCTGTCAGAGCTATAGCAACCAATATACCATGTGTCCACACACATATATCTTGTTTTCTTTAAAGCTATGGTCCTTATTCTAGAAGTGTATACTAGTTAGACTTTGCTTGATGCAACTATTATCTTATAAAATCCAAAAGAAGGAAAGACTTATTTTGACTCATGTTTTCAAAAGTCTATGGTTGCTTGGCTCCACACACTTGGCAATTCATCACACTGGTGATTACGTGTGGCAGAGGAGCTTCTTTACCTTAAGTCTTACAACTGTCCAGGAGCAGGACGGAAAGTTAAGAAGATAACCCCAACTACCACCCTTAGTGATCTCCCAATTCCAGCTAGGTCCAGCTTCTTAGAGTTCTGAGAACCTGGCACAGGAGCACAAACACCTGAAGACCCAGAAGCCTGTGGAGATCACTTAGATTCACAGGACAGCACTGTGTGAATCCTATTAACCCAAAAGATTCTTGTTTTTTTTTTGATTTGTTTTTCTAAGGACATGGGTCTACCATGAAGTGTTGCAACGAAACAGCCTAGACATGCACATCTGTATGGACGCCCACCTACCCAGCAAATAGGAACTGACTTTATAATTCTAGAGCATATATCCCAAAATAGAGCAGACCTCCACACCTAAAGAGAGCTGGCCATACATAAAACCCATATGTCCTTCTCTTAAGGCAGCAGGTCAGACAAGATTCAAGAGAAACAGACATGGGCTATCTTATACTGAAGCTTCACAGACTCAGTTCACCCAAAAGGAGCCTCAACAACAGCCCTGGGAAGGTTTCATGGTTTCCCCTTCCACAGTCGTATGATTAAATTCCATAAGGTGACGTCTGTTCTCATTTCCCTTAAGTGTTAGATAGTGTTTAAAACTGTTATTCTAATAAACCTTGCCTGGGGCAGGGGTGGGGAGGTAGATGAGGCTATCCACCTTATATAACATATGACACTATCCACCCCATAGAACATTACTAATAGGGATTGGATTTTTAATTCAAAGCAAGAATATTGCTTGGGCCAGAGGACTGCTCAGCATGTCCTCTGAAGAAGATGTGCTCAGAGGTATGACTCTCCCTGACCACAGCCAGGGCAGCCAGCTAAATGGAACCCATAAACACCTGCCTGCACACTCTGTCTGCAGCACAGGATAATTAATACCATGTTCATAAGCCCTCTGCTTTCCATTTACTTTGCCAATGCTGCAGTTACATACCACTGACTTTCTCAAATTGGATATTAATGACTTACTCACTGAAATCTAAGGGTGCTTGCAAAGCATGATAGTGTGAGTAGCTTAAAAAATGATGAAAGGAGAAAAAATCCTGCCTCCTTCCCAAGTGGGTGTGGCCAGGCTGGTGATTTATGGAACTGAGTCTCCTTCCATTTTTGACTAGGAAGGCTGGGGCGGGGAGAGGAAGTGAAGCTGGCTGCATGTCTGCTTCAAACATCTCAGTTGTCTGCTGACAGTATTGAATTGATCGTTCAGGAAGGGCTCTTTCGGCAGAGCTGAACTAATAGAGCTCATTCATATTCTCACGTAAAAAGCAAGAGGAGTAGCTGTCAACCCAGAAGAGTCCATGGATATGATACCTGGCCACTGCCACCAGCTTTGCAGGTCCCACCTCCAGCTCACTGAGCACATTGCATGTTCAGGTCTGCAAGTGCATATAGATTACCAACTGGAGGCCTAGCCAAAGCCATACCCAAAGTAATTGTCCACTCAGCCCTTGCTAATAGCGTTATATCTTTTCACCCCTTCTTTATAGAATCAATCTGAAGGTCAAGTTAGAAAGGTTGGAATATTGTACACTAGCCTCACATGGCATATTCTTCCATCAGAATCACTCAGCACATATTCAGCAACATGTTTTTCAGTTTGTCCTTCATCCTTATAATCATATAATGCTATGAGGTGACTATGTGGCTATAACATATATTATTAAGCTGAATTGTAGCACCTCCAATGACTCCGTTTCAGTGGAGAAATATGTGTAAATGACTTAGACATATGTTAATAGTATCCAGATGTTCTCATTATTTTTTATTGTGGAAAAACATTTACCATGGGAACTACCCTCTCATATACTTCTACGTCCACAATATTCTGTTGTCAGCTATGGACACTGTGTGATACAGAAGATCTTTAGGATTTAGTCATCTTGCATGTGTAAAAGTTCTCATTAATTGAATAACTATATACTTAACTCTCTTCCAGTCCCTGGAACCCATCATTCTAATCTGTTCCTGAGTTAAACTATTATAAAATTATTTTCAATGATATTTTAAGGGGGAAGGAGAGAGAAACTGAGACACACACACACACACACACACACACACACACACACAGAGAGAGAGAGAGAGAGAGAGAGAGAGAGAGAGAGAGAGAGAGAGAGAGAGAGAGAGAGTATAGAGAGCATAGAGTAGAGACACATGAAGAGGTTAGAAGGAAACATGTAGCTGGAATTACAAGCAACTGGGAATACCTGGATGAGATGCTGAGAACCAAACACTCTAAGAGTAATACCCATTCTTTACTGGATAGCCTCATCTAACTCCCAGGCAAGTTCTATTAGAATAACAATTTTGGACACTATCAAACACACACCTAAGGGAAAATAAGAACAGACAGACCTCACCTATATGATATCTCCTTTCCCAGTTTCCTCTCCGAAAAAAAAAAA
>NW_022196915.1:24091363-24109183 GCF_008632895.1 Mastomys coucha
TTTTTTGGAGGGGAGACTGGGAATGGAGAAATTTACATGTAAATAAAGAAAATATCTTAAAAAAAAAAGAAGGAACACAGTATCCACACTTTGACCTTCTTTCTTCTTGAGTTTCTTGTGGTTTGTGGATTATGCTTTGTGTATTCTGATCTTCTGGGCTAATAACCACTTATCAGAGAGTGCATATCATGTGTGTTCTTTTGTGACTGGATTACCTCACTCAGGATGATATTCTCCAGATCCATCCATTTCCCTAAGAATTTCATAAATTCGTTGTTTTTAATAGCTGAGTAGTACTCCATTGTGTAAATGTACCACATTTTCTGTATCCATTCCTCTGTTGAGGGCCATCTGGTTTGTTTCCAGTTTCTGGCTATTATAAATAAGGCTGCTATGGACATGGTGGAGCATGTGTCCTTATACATGTTGGAGAATCTTCTGGGTATATGCCCAGGAGTGGTATAGCTGGGTCCTTAGGTAGTTCTATGTCCAATTTTTTTGAGGAACCACCAAACTGATTTCCAGAGTGGTTGTACCAGTTTGCAATCCTACCTGCAAGGAAAGTGTTCCTTTTTCTCCACAACCCCAGCCAATATTTGCTGTCACTTGAGCTTTTTATCCTAGCCATTCTGACTGGTGTGAGGTAGAATCTCAGGGTTGTTTTGATTTTCATTTCCTGATGATTAAGAATGTTAAGCATTTCTTTAGGTGCTTCTCAGCCATTTGGTATTCCTCAATTGAGAATTCTTTGTTTAGCTCTGTACCCCATTTTTAAAATAGGGTTATTTGGTTCTTTGGAGTCTAACTTCTTGAGTTCTTTGTATATGTTGGATATTAGCCCTCTATTGGATATAAGATTGGTAAAGATCTTTTCCCAATCTGTTGGTTGCCATTTTGTCCTACTGACAATATCCTTTGCTTTACAAAAGCTCTGCAGTTTTATGAGATCCTGTTTGTCAATTCTTGATCTTAGAACATAAGCTATTAGTGTTCTGTTTAGGAAACCTACCCCTGTGCCCAAGTGTTCAGTGGTCCTACCCACTTTCTTTTCTATTATTTTCAGTGTATCTGGTTTTATGTGGAGGGCCTCGATCCACTTGGACTTGAGCTTTGAACGAGGAGATAGGATTGGATCGATTTGCACTCTTCTACATGCTGATCGACAGTTGAGCCAGTACCACTTGTTGAAAATGCTCTCTTTTTTCCACTGGATGGTTTTATCTCCTTTGTCAAAGATCAAGTGACCATAAGTGTGTGGGTTCATTTCTGGGTCTTCAGTTCTATTCCATTGATCTACCTGCCTGTCATTGTACCAATATCATATAGTTTTCATCACAATTGCTCTGCATTACATCTTGGGGCAGGGATGACGATTCCCCTAGAAGTTCTTTTATTGTTGAGAATAGTTTTTGTTATCTTAGTTTTTTTGTTATTCCAGATGAATTTGCAAATTGCTCTTTCCAAGTCTGTGAAAAATTGAGTTGGAATTTTGGTGAGTATTGCATTGAATCTGTAGATTGCTTTTGGCAAGATGGCCATTTTTACTATATTAATCCTTCCAATCCATGAGCATGGGAGGTCTTTCCACCTTTTGAGATCTTTGAGTTTTTTTCTTCAGAGACCTAAAGTTCTTGTCATACAGATCTTTCACTTGCTTAGTTATAGTCACACAAGGTATTTTATATTATTTGTGAATATTGTGAAGGGTATTGTTTCCCTAATTTCATTCTCTGCTTGTTTATCTTTTGTGTATAGGAAGGCCTCTGATTTGCTTGAGTTGATTTTATATCCAGCTAGTTTGCTGAAGTTGTTTATCAGGTTTAGGGGTTCTCTGGTGGAATTTTTGGGGTCATTTAAATATACTATTATATCATCAGCAAATAGTAATAATTTGACTTCTTCCTTTCTAATTTGTATCTCTTTGATCTCCTTTTGTTGTCTAATTGTTCTGGCTAGGACTTCAAGTACAATATTGATTAGGTTGGGAGAGAGTGGGCAGTCTTGTCTAGTCCCTGATTTTAGTGGGATTACTTCAAGTTTTTCTCCATTTACTTTTATGTTGGCTACTGGTTTGCTGTATATTGCTTTTACTATGTTTAGGTGTGGGCCTTGAATTTCTAATCTTTCCAAGACTTTTATCATGAAGTGGTGTTGTGATTTTGTTAAATGCTTTCTCATCATCTAATGAGATGATCATATGGTTTTATTCTTTGAGTTTGTTTATATAGTGAATTACATTAATGAATTTCTGTATATTGAACCCTGGGATGAAGTCTACTTGATCATGATGGATGATTGTTTTGATGTGTTCTTGGATTCAGTTTGCAAGAATTTTATTGAGTATTTTTGCATCAATATTCATAAGGGAAATTGGCCTAAAGTTCTTTTTCTTTGTTGGGTGTTTGTGTGGTTTAGGCATTAGAGTAATTTTAACTTCATAGAATGAATTGGGTAGAGTACCTTCTGTTTCTATTTTGTGGAAAAGTTTGAGGAGTATTAGGTCTACTTTGAAGGTCTGATAAAACTCTGTACTAAACCTATCTGGTCTTGGGCTTTTTTTTGGTTGGGAGACTATTCATGACAGTTTCTGTTTCCTTAGAGAATATGGGACTATTTGGATTGTTTCTCTGATCTTGTTTCAACTTTGGTACCTGGTATCTGACTAGAAAATTGTCCATTTCATTCAGGTTTTCCAGTTTTGTTGAGTATAGGCTTTTGTAGTAAGATCTCATGATTTTTTTGATTTCCTCAGATTCTGTTTTTATGTCTCCCTTTTAACTTCCGATTTTGTTAATTAGGATAATGTCTCTGTGCTCTCTAGTTAGTCTGGCTAAGGGTTTATCTATTTTGTTGATTTTCTTAAAGAACCAGCTCCTGGTTTGGTTGAATCTTTGTATAGTTCTTTTTGTTTCCATTTGGTTGTTTTCAGCCCTGAGTTTGATCATTTCCTGCTGTTTACTCTTAGGTAAATTTGCTTCTTTTTGTTCTATAGCTTTCAGATGTGCTGTCAAACTGCTAGTATATGCTCTCTCCAGTTTCTTTTTGGAGGCACCCAGAGCTATGAGTTTTCCTCCTAAGACTGCTTTCATTGTGTCTCATAAGATTGGATATGCTGTGGCTTCATTTTAATTAACTCTAAAAGTTTTTAATTTCTTTTTTATTTTTTGATCAAGTTATCATTGAATGTAGCACTGTTCAGCTTCCACGTATATATGGGCTTTCTATTCTTTATGTTTTTATTGAGGACCAGCCTTAGTCTATGTTGATCTGATAGGATGCAAGGAATTATTTCAATTTTCTTATATCTGTTGAGGCCTATTTTGAGACTGATTATCTGGTAAGTTTTGGAGAAGGTAGCATGAAGTGCTGAGAAGAAGGTATATTCTTTTGTTTTAGTATGAAATGTTCTATAAATATCTGTTAAATCCATTTGTTTCATAACTTCTGTTACTTTCATTGTATCTCTGTTTAGTTTCTGTTTCCATGATCTGTCTATTGCTGAGAGTGGGGTGTTGAAGTCTCTCACTATTATTGTGTGTTGTGCAATGTGTGCTTTGAGCTTTAGTAAGGTGTCTTTTATAATTGTGGATGACCTTGCAGTTGAAGCATAGATGTTCAGAATTGAGAGTTCATCTTGGTAAATCATACCTTTGATGGGTATGAAGTGTCCCTCCTTATCTTTTTTGAATAACTTTAGGTTGATTTAAGTTGATTTTACTAGATATTAGAATGGCCACTGCAGCTTTTTTCTTGGGACTATTTGCTTGGAAAATTGTTTTCCAGCCTTTTCTTCTGAGGTAGTGTCTGTCTTTTTCACTGAGGTGAGTTTCTTGTATGCAGCCAAATGTTGGGTTATGTTTATTTAACCTTTCTGTTAGTCTTTGAATTTTTTGGGGGGAATTGAGTCCATTGATATTAATTTTAAGGAATATTAATATTAATATTAATTTTAATTTATTAAAAATTAATTAATTTTTAATTAATTTAATATTAATATTAATTACTTTTCCTTAATATTAATATTAAGGAAAAGTAATTGTTGCTTCCTGTTATTTTTGTTGTTAAAGTTGGAATCCTGTTCATGTCGCTATCTCCTT
Source organism: Mastomys coucha (assembly GCF_008632895.1). Taxonomy (NCBI): domain Eukaryota; kingdom Metazoa; phylum Chordata; class Mammalia; order Rodentia; family Muridae; genus Mastomys; species Mastomys coucha. The sequence continues at coordinate 24,095,461 of NW_022196915.1, forward strand.
TTAGTTTTGTTGAATGATTACTTTCTTGTCTTTTCTAGGATGTAATTTCCCTCCTTGTATTGCAGTTTTCCATTTATTATCCTTTGAAGGGCTGGGTTTATTGAAAGATATTATGTAAATTTGGTTTTGTCATGGAATATCTTGTTTTCTTCATCTATGGTTATTGGGAGTTTTACTGGGTATAGTAGCCTGGGCTTGAATTTGTATTCTCTTAGGGTCTGTATGACAGCAGCCCAGGATCTTTTGACTTTCATAGTCTCCAGTGAGAAGTCTGGTGTAATTATGATAGGTTTGCCTTTATATGTTACTTGGCCTTTTCCCCTTACTGCCTTTAATGTTCTTTCTTTGTTTTGTGCATTTGGTGTTTTGATTATTACATGACTGGAGGAATTTCTTTTCTGGAACAAACTATTTGGGGTTCTGTAGGCTTCTTATATGTTCTTGGGCATTTCTTTCTTTAGATTAGGAAAGTTTTCTTCTATAATTTTGTTGAAGATATTTACTGGCCATTTAAGTTGGAAATCTTCACTCTTTTCTATACTCATCATCCGTAGGTTTGGTCTTCTCATTGTGTCCTGGATTTCCAGGATTTTTGAAGTTAGGAGCTTTTTGCATTTTGTGTTTTCTTTGATTGTTGTGGCAATGTTTTCTATGGTATCTTCTGCATCAGAGATTCTCTCTTCTATCTCTTATATTCTGTTGCTGATGCTTGCATCTAAGGCTCCTGATTTCTTTCCTAGGTTTTCTACCTCCAGAGCTATGTCTCTTTGTGATTTCTTTATTGTTTCTACTTCCAATTTTAGATCCTGGATGGTTTTGTTCAATTCCTGCACCTGTTTTCCTGTAATTCTTTAAAGGATTTTTGTGTTTCCTCTTTAATGGCTTGTATATGTTTGCCTGTGTTCTCCTGTATTTCTTTAAGGGAGTTATTTATGTCCTTCTTGAAATCCTCTATCACCATCATGAGATATGTTCTCAAATCTGAATTTTGTTTTTCTGTTGTGTTGGGGTATCCAAGACTTGCTGTGATGGGAGTACTGGGTTCTGATGATGCCAAGTAGTCTTGGTTTCTTTTGGTAAGATTCTTGTGTTTGCCTTTCACCATCTGTTAATCTCTGATGTTAGATGTTCTTGCTGTCTCTGGCTGGAGGTTGTTTCTCCCGTGGGTCTGTAAGCCTTTGTCAAGGGAGACCAGTTCTCCTGGAAAGACCTGTGCACAGAAGGCTATGGGACAAGATCCACCTCCTGGTTGCAGAGGGATGCAGGAAGGGCCCTGCCCCAGTTGCTCTGCCACTTCTGCTGCCTGTGCCTCCTGTCTGATCCTGCCTTAGATAGTCACTGGAAAGAAAATGGCCAGCTCACTTGAGACCTGGGGTTAGGGCACTCCCTGAAGACAAGCTCTCAGTTGGCAGTAGTGGTGCACAGAGGGCTGTAGAACAGTTCTACCTCCTAGGTGTAGATGTAGGCAGGAAGGATGCTATCCAAGCTGTTCTGCATTTCTGCTGCCCATAAATCCTGGCTAGCCCCACCCTATACCATGATATTTGTCTTAATCTTGTATATGCTAAAATTTTAATCCAGTTTCAATTTCTCTCTTTCTATATTTTGCATTTCTTCCTTTTACTGTGCATTGCATTTCCTTAAATATGTTCCATTGGAAGTTTTAGAATGACCCCATCAGCTCATGTTTGACTGATTGGAAAGTATGTAGAACTCTTTGGGAAAGATTAGGACGTGTGCCCTTGTTAGATGAGAGTGTCACTGGTGGCAAGTTTTGAAGTTTCAAGAGAGTCTGCCATTCATAGATCTTGCTGTTTCATGCTTATGCATCAGCATGTAAGCTCTAAGCTACTGTTCTAACCTGTTCCATACTCCCTGCATTCATAGTGACATACTTGAACTGTCTGGAGCCATAAGGTCTGGACTAAACACTTTCTTATGTAAATTACCTTGGTCATCATGTTTTATCACAGCAATCAATAGGTAAATAAAACACATGGTTTGGGACTTTATATTGAATTTATTAATGCCTTTGTCTGTGTGAACATTTTATATGCAAACTTTAGCACAATGCTTATTGCTAATATTTACATAATTTTCATAACAGTGGTGATAATAATTCTTTGGGAAATGTAGTTTACTAATTTTAATTTTTTTTGTATCCTATGATTTCCTAATTCTTATTGTTTTCTTCCACATTTCTTTTGCAATGTGGAATGTGTATGTTTTTACAAAGCACCATGCATATGGCAGGCAGAGTTATAGCAGCCGAGAGTCTCATATAAGGGCTGACGTTTGTTATGAATAGAGTTCTACGGTCACAATATTTACTAAAAAAAAACCAAAAAACAAAAAAAAAATGTCTAGACATTTGATGTAAAATTTTAAGAAATTATATATTCTGGTTTTGATAATTTGAGGTGGTATATTTACTGTTGTGGGATGGGCACAATTTCTTCTCATTGATATTGCAGTTAAAAAATTAAATAGGGAATGGAGAAATTTACATGTAAATAAAGAAAATATCTAAAAGAAAAAAAAAGAAAAAATTAAATAAAATAAAACTACTAGGGTAATAGGGTATGGGCATTGTTTGATCTGTCTTCACTTGAGGATCCCTTCTGATTTTCTGACTCAGCTTGTCCTGAATCTGGCAGGCACTGGAGGTTCCTCACAGGAATTTGAGAAGAGATAGAAACAACTGTGTTCTCTGATTAGGAGTAAGTATAATGACTAAATATGGAATTTAAATGGACCCAGCAGAATGATGTAGCATAGAAGAAGTCATTGGTAATGGGTATTATTCAGTGCATGTGATGTATCATTAATTTAGACAACATTTTGCTGTGTAGCCAAGACTGATCTAGGACTGATGATCTTCCCTCTTCTGTCTTTTTAAAAATGCCATTTGCTAATTTTAATGTAGCTGTTATGTTTGTACAGATTCTATCCCCTTCACAGCCGCTTTACTTCAATTACAAATAATTTGTCATTCTGTGAAAGAAGGATTATAACTGCCTCAAATACTAAGAATAGAAAATGTCAACTTCATTTTTATCCCCAAACCAAAGATTTGTTTCAATCCCTTAGAGATGATACATTCTATCAATGCTATAACCAACTGCAAAAAGCCAGCCAAATTATTGGCTTATTGTCTCTCTGATCATCTGCTTTACAACAATAAATTCTAGGGGTGTCTGTGGAATTTCATGTAATGTGGTCATTATCATAGTAGATACAGCTAGGTACAGACACAACATGACCACTTACCAACAGGCACCATTAAGTATGGCAGGACAATATGACCACAAGCTTATGAGTAAGTTATCTACTTAAACATCAGGTTTTTCAAGGTGTATGTGAGGCTAGAAGTGGAAAGTAAACCATGATTCTCATAGCATAGAAGGATTTCAGGGTATGAGTAAGAGATCAATAGACCTCTAGTTTGAGAGAGAGAGACAGCTGTCTAGAATGTCCTTTTAGTGGGATGTGAGGAAGACTGTTGGAAAGCACACTGGCTAGGTCAAAGAGGTCATGTACTCCATTCTTGACCCACTGGGAAAGGGCTTTGGAACAGCCATGTCTTGGGAAGGCTTCATGGCATTTAGTGTCTCAGAGAAGAGGCAGGTTAAAGAAGAAACGGATAAAGACGTTCAGGAGATGGGGAAGTTTCCTGCCTATGGGCCATGTTCTTCAGAGGGTACAAGTCAAGGTAGAGGAAAATAGAAAATGAATACATATTTTAATGTGAGGGTTCTTTTAGCTTGCTTTTATGTTGCTGCGATAAACACCATGACCAAAATAAACCTGAGAAGGAAAGTGCTTATTTGGCTTTTAATTTTATGTCGTAATTCATCATTTAAGTAAGTTAAGCAGGAACTGAAGCAGAAACCATGACAGTACACTGATTACTGGCTTGCCCACTGGCCCGTGTTCAGCTATATCCTGTACACAGCCCAAATACATAAGGATGGTATCCCAATGTCAATCATCTATCAGGACAATCTCTTATAGATGTGGCCCACAGGCCAATTGATTTGGACAATTCAATTAAAGTTCTTCCTTTCTGGATGACTCAAAATTTTGACAAGTTGAAAATAAAACCAAGCCAGTATAGGGGTGATGAGCAGGTTGTCTTTTGATGCTGAAGAAAATGCAACTCTGAATGGTCCCTGATACAAACAGATGGGAAGATACGGGACTGCTTTTATCCATGTTTGATTTGTGTAATTATATAAGACTTCAGGTTCAAGGGGGCTGTAGCATTGTGTTAGTGCTCTTCTGTTGCTATCTCAAAATGCTTAGTACTATTTGGGTAAGGATCTTTCTGTTTCTTTTTTTTAATCCCAGGTTTCATGTAGGTGTTTTGGTAGGAGGTCAGGGTGCCTAGGAGGACAATTCTGTCCCCATACTGCCCATGCTTAGGTCGGAGGTCAGGATGCCTAGGAGGAAAACTCTGTCCCCATACTGGCCAATGCTTATGCTTTACCAGATATCTGTTTGCTTCCCCATAGCACCCATGCAAACTTCATGGGCCAACTTGTTTTTCTGAGACTCAGCCTTATTTCTCTCTCATACATTTTCCAGCTGTGATACTGAGAGATTCTGCTCAGGCCTCTTATCACACTTTTGTCAGTAGCTGGTAAGAAGGAACAGGCCATAGCAGTATTAAAAAAAATAAAAGGTATTAAGTAGGATATTTTTTAAAAGTTGCTGAGGAGGTCTATGAGGAGTCATGGATGGACTGATAAGAGGTGGCAGGGGGACAGTGGAGTGGGGATATGGAATGGGGAACACAGGGGAAAATTAAGTATGAAATATATTGAAACTCATTACTTGTACAACCACTTAAAAAAAAAAACAAATGAAATTTTCCTAAATTCTTGCCATGAGAATACTATTGTGTCTTTATTTCACCACTGATAATAGGTTCTTCTCCAACTTTATAGGTTTCTGGACAGTTAATGATAATTGGGGTGCAACAAAGAAGGAGAAATTTAGTCATATATGTTTAAATTGCTATTATAAGATAACAAATTTTCTTTCTCATTTTTAACATATTTTCTCTGTGTTCTTTAAGGGGTTGGGACACAAATCTTTGTTTTCTAAGCTCTTTGTGCTCTAAGAGAGGTTTGCATAATTAGACAAAGCCTATGGTTAGGTTTATAATACAATCACAGTAAGTTTTCAGTATTTATTGCTACCAACTATTAATGTAAAGAAAAATAACAATTTGATATAGGAAAATCAATTCAGGGTTGACCACGTAGAAACTGATCTAGTGATACGAAGTCACTTCCATCTGAAAAGAAATTAGGTTTTTTCTTTCATTTCTTTGTTACCTGTTGCTTCTACAGACCATGAGTACTTTCAGACAGCAGTATAAACTTAATGCTGTGTTTCACATTAAGTGTGTAAGGGAAACATCCCTCAACATAACAAAGATTAGTTTCCATGCATTCAAAATGAGTTCTTAATAAGCAAAACCTGTCAGGGAAATGACCCATTTATCTTGTTCATTTTTCGCATTTTATCTCACTTAAGGGGGATGAAAATCAAATTCTTTTTGCCTTCTGACACACAATGTAGTCTGCCTTGCCCATGACAGTTATATATGTGAAGAGGAAGATATGTGGGAGCTTTTGAATGTCATCAGCTCAGCCAAATACCAGAGGTTTCTGTTCATTTAATCAGAGAGTAGATATGCTTAATAACGAAGCCAACAAAATATTAAACAAATGAACCTACTATCAGACGAGAGTGTTTGTCGGGGTCACTGCAATTTATTACCCATTTACTGGGCTTGAGCTGTCAGCTTGCTACTTTCATTTGTCATCTGAGCAGATGGAAGGACAACCCCATGTGAGTCATTTCCTATTTCTTATACAACAAAACCGAGACAGAGAGATTAAAGATATTGGTCTGGTGTTATAAGTCATGGACACAGCTGAAGCAGCCCAAGAAATAAAGCACAGACTAGTTTTTTTCCAGCTCACATCAATGTATTCTGGATTCTGATATGTAGGGCTATAAAACTGCACAGTGAAATTGGACATAGAAACAAACAGTAGAAAGACATGTGGCATTTTGGGATGACGAGCACACTCAGACACTAGTATGGGGGATATTTGGTGTAAACAAAGAAGTCATGTTGTATATCTCACTCTGATACTCTTCTCTCATATGACTCCCAGGTTAGATCCTGTACATTCCCTGATGCTTTAAGCTATGCCTTCACTCTTGTACTGATTTACATGCGAATGTATACATGTGTGTGCATGTTGAGAAACCCCAAACTTGCATGATGAGAAACATCTTTATTCCAGTACTTGGAAGGCAGAGCAGACAGATTTCTACATTAGAGGACAACCTGGTGTATGAAATGAGTTCCAGGGTATCTAAAGCTCCACAGAGAAACTCTGTCTCAAAAAACCAAACCAAACCAAGTGAACCAAGTGAACCAACCAACCAACCAACCAACCAACCAACCAACCAACCAGACAAAACCAACAAAGGAATATATAATCTGTACTCTCTGAATGTATCTAATGTACAAATCCTGTGCTTTTATATGCCTTATCTTTCTGAAGTATATATTAATAAGCTCCTTTTCCTTTCCTCTCTAAATATTAGTGAGATAACACTATACACATGGACTAGAAAATGTTGACTGGGAGAACCCAATGGGACTTTAGGTAGCTGGCACATAAAACACTGACTATAAAAAATATTGTATGTAGAAGATATTCTTAGGAGTCTTACAAATGATCTTTGGGTAAAAATTGAATGACTGGGAATGAATTGTCCATTCTGAGAAGATTAAAGGGTGTGTCAAGTGAGATACTGAATCTTTTAGGGTCAGACTCCATCTTAGAGAACCTGACCTACGCTGAACTCAATTTAACTAACAGGCCAGTACCTAGCATCATTTAACACCAGTTTCCAGGCTACCCCCAACAAAACCTGCATCTAGCATCAGTTTCCAGGTTATTCCCCAACAAATCTGCACCCCAAGGTTACAAACCTGCCCCTGACACTTCACTTCCTAACAATCATCAATCAGGAAGTTAAGTTTATGGTTTGGATCCCAGCACCAGCCAATTATGTTAAAGGCCATAATGGCCTTACAATCAGATGTTTACCAGACTAGATACCCCTTCTTGTCTCTGCAAATGCTTGGCGAAAACTAGGCTTAGGAATTTACCTTCTTGCTGTATCAGGGTTAGTAGGAGCCCAAGCTCAAGCTTTAATAAAGAGACTTTAATGTGATTGCATTGGGATTGGCTTCTTGGTGGTCCTTTTGGGGGTTCATGAACCTTTCATGGCACAACACAGGTAGAATAGAGCATGAGGGGACTTGGTGTGGTTGTCAAATATTACCCAATGGAGTAGGACAGCAGAGAATGGAAGCACAAGACTGAGATGTGTTACTAACTCTACATAACCCAGATGGCATGGGAAGGAGCTGAAGGCTGTGTTTAGAGATGGGAGCCAATGGATGACTAGAGGACTAACATTGTAGATTTATGTTTTAGGATGAACCTAGTCTAATGTGTTGTTTTTTTTTACTCTTGTGCTAATAGTGAAATACCTAAGTCTGAATACTTTGAAAAAAGATTATATTTAATGGTTCTAGTCACAAATAGGGGCTGCATCTGATTAACTCCCAATGAGAGTCTTGTGCTAAATCCTGTCATAAAAGTGTCTTTTGGAAGGAGCACATGGTTAAGAAAATCTAAGGTGCAGGGGTCAGGTTCACTTTATAAAGCATGGCACATGGTATCCTAAAATAACTTTTAAGTGTCTCACACTTTGATATTTATAGAGATTAAGATTAAACATGTATTTTAGTTGGAACAAAGTATGCATATCTAAACCACAGCATGTGTGATGGGTGGACTGGCTGATGGAATGGGTGTCTGGGCAGAGACTCAGGTCAGCAGACCACAGCTCGGGCTGCTTTACTTAGCTTAGCTAAGTGGCTTAGCTAGTAAGCTATTTAGTTTAGCTAAGTAGTTAGATAACTGGGTGAGATTAATCTAGGTGTCACTGTGAGACTTGATGGACTTGTTAGAGTAGGGTTTGGGGTCACGAGAGAGAAGAATGGAATAAGAAGGCACAGCTCATCTCACACAGCTGAATGGATGGTGAGATCCCTTAAGACAGCATAGAGGGAAAGAAGTATGTGTCTTGAGGGTTTGACAGGAAGAGGACATTTGGACTTGAGACACTCACACTTTTTAAAAATCTCTGGTAATGTTTGATGAAGAACCAAATTGTTCCAGGGTGATTCTCACAGAATTCTTGCCTAGATTCTGCTGATCTAGAGGGTTCATATGTTCACTAACATATGGAAAACCACCGTGTCCTATATTCTTCCTCTCAGTGCAAACAGTGTCTTAGATCTCTGCAAAGCAGCAAGGAGATATCTGAAGCTCAGGCTGAATGTCCAAAACAAGCCAGAGTGTTTTACAACACAGTGTGACACTTGCATCAGACCAAAACCTACCATTAATAAATTTCAGCATTGTTCCTAAGTCACAGTCACTCAGTGCTCAAAAAAGCTACTAACAGCATAGATGGTCACACCAAATGTTCAGGGCCATTATGGAAACTCTTGATGATATCAATCTGCATTCTTCAGTGTCTGGGATTACCACTGGTGATTACAAGCAACACTGACAATTTTCAGGCTAAAATGTTCTCTTGAGCAGTCTCTCTCTACTTGTATGTATGAATAGATGGCTGAGTGTGGCAAATAGATACACACTTCCCAGGCAAGAACTGGCCAATAGAAAAGAAACTGTAAAGCTTTGTTGAACTAGAAACACAGTGAGAAGAAAAAGCCATTTCTTGCTAACAACTGCCTCCTGATTCATGTAATTGATCCTAATGTAACATATTCTTGCTGGGCAATATCTCTAAGTTTGTTTATGGCATAAACAGAAGGCAATATTCTGGGGTTGGTGAAATACCCTGTTGGTCTCTGTAGCCATTTGTTTGGGGTCAGGGAATATAATAGGAAGTAGTTATCTTGTACCTTCATCAGAAGTCATTAAGCAAACTTCCAGAGAAACATCCTTTAATTGTGAGACCCTGTAGTCCCTGTCAACAAGATCTACATAAAAAGCTAAAAGGAAGGCATAAATGATAAATTAGGCAAGTGTCATTAGCACTCTTTGGAACATAGAGCCCCACAAGCTCCTCTGGCTTATGACATCCTCTTTGCTCATCGTCATCAAGGCAGAGGGCTTTGCAGTTGTCCGGCCCAGGGCCAACATGGTCCATCAAATTTTATCTGTATTCTCTTTGTAAGGAGAAAATTACCAAGCACAAATCCAATCAAATGCAGAAGCAATTAATGTGGAACATGCACAGCTAAATAAGCTATTTAAATGTATGGCTACAAATTCCCAGGTCTGCCCAATTGGATGGGACCCAGCAGCAGAAACCCCAACAAAAATTTCAGTAGAGGCTGCTAAGCAGCTATCTAAGTACAAATCCTTAGGGGGCTGTCAGGAGATGGCTATGGAATATCTTTATGAAGACAATGGTAGTGCCCTCCATAGATATTGTTTGGAGAGACAGAATTCTGGAATGCAAGATAAAACATTTATCATGCACTTAAGATGCACTCAAGTTTGGCCAGAAAAACACTACAGTAAACATTTGTATCACCTGAGCCTGGAGTCTAGCTCTCTTGATTGTGCGGGTAGTTTCTGAAAGGTTCCATTGTTCATCTTGAAAGTCATGGAAAGATAGGACAGAGTAGACTCAAAAATGGAACACCTCTTCTTTCTAAAACCATTTAAGGCTATTTTCTGGTGCAGGACTCACATGTAAAAGTAACTAATATTCACCTGATATAATTGTCATATCCAAGGCTGAAAGCCTCAGTCTCCTAGCCTAGACCTTGTTCTGGAAGCTTCTAGCCTCCATGTAATCTTATCTAGGCCTAGAACATTTTCAGCCTCTAAGACTTAATGATGAATAAGCTCACCCCTTCCTAATTCTTTCTGCTCTCTGGCTGGCTGATTAAACTCAACTCTTCTGGTTCAAACTCCTCTCCAAACTGACTGATTTAATCTGGCTTCTCTCTCTCAGCCTCTCCTGAATTGATCTGCCTGGCCTCATACTAACTTTGGTAATATGCTCTAATCCTTATGGATCCTTCTCATTCTCTTGGTACTTCTGTCTTCACTCATGTCTAGTTTGTTCTCTCCCTGCAACCAGTCTCTGTACAGCTGTCCTGGTAAAACTGCCTTCTTCCTCTCTCTGCACTTTCCCTTAAGTAGCTCCCTTTTACTCTCTCTTTTCATGAGAGTTGAGCATATTCTATTCTGTCAAATCTTTCTCTGACTCATCATTTTGTCTCCTACTCATGTAGACATCACTTTTGAACATGGGTGCTTTCTTCAAAACTAACTTTAGCATCATTGTTTGGGATTACAGGTGTGTACTATTTGATACAGTGTGTGTCTGTATTTGAGCCAGAGGTATTAAAGATGTGTGCTAAGGTCTGAACTACAGCACAGCTAGAAACAAGTTTTTTTTTTCTTTTTTTTTTATGTACATAACACAATCTCAGGATTCACCTTGTGATCAAATATCCTGAAACATCTATAAGGATGTTCAACTCCAAACAAAAGCTGGAAGTAGACTAGGCCATCAGATTGACTCAACTAGGTGAGACCACAGTTAGAATTGTTGACTTGGAGATATATCTAGATACACAGACACAAAGTAAATCAGTCTATTGGCTTATTTCATGGAACTTTATACAGTCCATACATTTTTATTATTTTTTTCAGGTTAAGAGCCTTCATTTGTTTGACAACATGGTCCTGTAGCTGTGTCTTTCAAGCTCATTCAATGTCAAGAAAGATCTGTATTAAAAATCATTGAAAATATAGGAAATTTAATGACCTATTGAGTTCTTCTCTATAGCTTCTTGGCAAAGACCTAGACCTAGAAAGGAAGTATTTTGGGAGTACTTTGAAATTATCATTACTATAAAGTAGAGGACATTGGTTTGGGAATTTTACCTCACATTTGGAATACATGATAAAACTCTGACTCTGTCCTCCTCTACATTCTCCCAAATGAAAATTAATCAAGCAAACACCCCTCTCCAGCTATTCATTTTCTAAAATAAATTTATTTTTATATAGAGAAAATGTACACCAGGAAGCGAGTCAGGAGGCTTTATCATTAACACTGTAAGCCTTGCAGACACCTCCTGGCTTCCCTTGGCTCATCCGCGGCATGACAGAGTTGGAACGAATTCTGAGTTGGGGCTGGTTTCTATGCTGAACCCATTACTACCTAATTGTAATGACTAAGAACACACAGCCTTGGTATTCAGATGCCCAAGTATGACCATTAGCAAGCAACTCTACACCTTTGATACTTGGAAGTATAGTATTTCAGCCTCTATCCCAGATTTCTGAATTAGAATCTTGTCAAAAATGTCCCAGGTGGTTCACATGTGTTTTAGTTAGGGTTTTACTGCTGTGAACAGAAACCATAACCAAGGAAACTCTTATAAGGACAACATTTAATTGAGGCTGGCTTATGGGTTCAGAGGTTTAGTCCATTATCTGGAAGTTAGAAACATAGCAGGATCCAGGCAGGCATGGTGCAGGAGGAGTTGAGAGTTCTACATCATCATCTGAAGGCAGCTAGAGGAATACTCATTTCCAGGCAGCTAGGACTAGGGTATTAAAGGCCATACCCACAGTGATATACCTACTCCACTAGGACCATACCTCCTAGTAGTGCCACTCCCTGGCCCAAGTATATACAAACTATTACAACATGTATTAACATTTGTCTTCTCAGATTACTAACTCCTATGTTTTATACTCAATAATCTTGTTTAGCTCTATCAACTTCCATGTTCCTTGCTGTACTGCTTTGCCTGCTGTTTTCTGAATCCCTTTGCTTTTCTACTTTCTGTGATATAAAGTTTGAGCTCTTGCTTCAGATAGACTGATCCCTGAGAAGAAGACACTATTGTGTGACTTCCGTATGCCATGTTGCTCATGTCCACAGTACGCTATTCACATCTTAGGCAACTGATGCCCTATGTTGTCTCAAAAGCCCCCTTAGAATTTTTATACATGAATAATTACAGGATTGACTCCTGTACACAGTTGCCATCCTCCAATACCTCTGAGGGTGGTGCTATGGCTCCCATGCCCTGAGGATACCAAAGGTTACAGCTCAAGATTCTCAATTATAATTATATCAGATTTTCATTTAACCTATGTTCATACTCCTGTGTGCTTTATATTATTTCTAGGCACTCCAGGATAGCCAATACAACATTAATGCTATGTAAATAGTGATTGCATATTGTTTAGGGTATAGGGATAAGGAAATCCAGCTTATATTTTAGTATAGGTACACTTTATTCTAAGGGTCTCCAGTTTATAAACAATTGACTCTGTGGACAAAGAACCTGGGAATATAGAAGACTGACTTAACTTATTGGATAAATTAATTTTGGTTCCTATACTTCTAAAAAAAAAGAGTACCTTTCTAACTTCTACTTCAAGCAGTCTTATGCTTGTCAGGAAATGTTGCCTGTGACAGATGCATCTAAACCCTTTGCTTTCATTCACTGGAAAACTTCTTTGGCCCAAATACATCAGATACCTTGGCAATGTACTACATATTTATTCTAAATTGACTAAGGAACATAGATTTGCTGTGTTGAGTCTTTTCATGAGGCTAAGACTAATTACTATGTGAATCCCAGCTCAGAGATGATTTTAGTGTTCTAGTTTCAAGGACAGGCTCTACTAGGCAATTATGCTGTGATTATACAGTAGTTGATTTTTCGTTTTCAAGGTCAGAATTAATAGAATAAACATAGTACAAACATAGCATTGGTGTTTTTAAACTTTTTTTTCAGTGAAGAAGAAAATAATTTTCTCCCAAGCTTGCTAAGCAAGCTCTCTATGTGTACAGGAAAGTTCCCTCTTATTATCTGTTATTTCTGGGAAAAGTAGAGGTACTGATAGACCAGAATGGACTTGACTTCCTTCAGAACTGAGCCTACTAGCCTCCTGATAACTCTTTGTTGTTTGATGGATTCAGTAGATTAATAGCATGAAGAATTTGTGTAGCATGGGAAAGAAGTAGACTAAGAGTCCAGAGAAACTGGGATGAAGCTCATCATCACATTCTCAATCAGGAGTGTGGCATCCTAATTCTCTCTGAGGGCAGCTCTGAGATTTGCAAGTCTTCTCACTCACCTTATATCACAGGCATACCAACCACTGTCTATGTGCAAAATCCTGGCAACACTGTATTTTAGTAAATAAAGTCTTATGTGTTCCTAGCCCTCTCATGGATATCTGATCAGTGGCCATACTGGACCTAACAGAGACTAGGTATTCTTCAATGCCTAATATTCTTACCATTTTCATGGAGAAACTTTGCTGGCTCCTCATATTCATTTTTATTTCTCAGTTTTGAGTATTACCGAGAACAAGATTGATGGTTTCAATCATGACTGGCTTTGCTGAAGAAGCCACATCCTACTGTATAGCCCGCGTGGTCCTCTCGCCGGGAAGAAGACACGCAGACACTAGGTTCCTTCTGCAGCAACTGTTTATTTGTCTCCATCCATAGTGAAAAAAGGGATGGAGCCCAAAATCCGCACTGCTTATATACACCACAGTGCGTGTATCTGCCCACAGCGTGGTGTGTCTGC
>NW_022196915.1:24112752-24112907 GCF_008632895.1 Mastomys coucha
GTCCTCTCGCCGGGAAGAAGACACGCGGACATTAGGTTCCTTCTGCAGCAACTGTTTATTTGTCTCCATCCATAGTGAAAAAAGGGATCAAGCCCAAAATCTGCACTGCTTATATACACCACAGTGCGTGTATCTGCCCACAGCGTGGTGTGTCT
>NW_022196915.1:24113195-24159196 GCF_008632895.1 Mastomys coucha
GAGTTAACAGCAGAAGTAGGTGCCATCTTGCCATGGCGAATGCCTCTCAAGATTCACGGCTCCCCACACTACTGTAATGCAGACTTTGCCCCTTTATAACTAACTCCATGGTTTTTACCAGAAAAGACCTGGCAGCATTCATGAAACACCAAGAGATCTACTCTTCTAACAAACCAACTTCCTTAGTCAAACACCAGCCTACCTCAGAACTTGATTCTATGGTAATCATGCAGCCTAGAGATATTTCATCTGCTCAACATTTCTTTCCATACTCAGTGACTGCTCAGTACCATTTATTAGATATATTCTTTATTTACATTTCAAATATTATTCCCTTTCCCAGTTTCCCCCTGGAACCCCTATCCCACTCCTCTTCCCCTTGCTTCTATGAGAGTGTTCCCCTATCTACCCATCTAGTCCTACCTCCCTGCCCTGGTATTCCTCTACACTGAGGGCATCAAGCCTTGACAGGACAAAGGTTTTCTCCTAGCATTGATTTCTGACAAGACTATCTTCTCCTGCATATGTAGCTGGAACCATGAGTCCCTCCATGTGTTCTCTTTGGTTAGTGGTTTAGTCCCTGGGGGCTCTGGGGGTCTGGTTCATTGATATTGTTGTTCTTATGGCTTGTAAAACCCTCCAGTTCCTTCAGTCCTTTCTCTAATTCCTCCATTGGGGAATCCATGCTCAGTCCAATGTGTGGCTGTAAGCATCTGCCTCTGTATTTTTCAGGCTCTGGCAGAGCCTCTCAGGAGACAGATATATCAGGCTCCTGCCAGCATGCATTTCTTGGCATCCTCAATATATAACAAGGACACATGCTCCACTATGTTCATAGTAGCCTTATTTATAATAACCAGAAGCTGGAAAGAACCCAGATGTCCTTCAGCAGAGGAATGGATACAGAACATGTGGTACATTTACACAATAGGGCACTACTCAGCTATAAAAATCAATGACTCCATGAAATTCTTAGGCAAATGGATTGAATTAGAAAATATAATCCTGAGTAAGGTAACCCAATCACAAAAGAACACTCACGGTATGCACTTACTGATAAGTGGATATTAACCCAAAAGCTCGGAATACTCAAGATACAATTCACAGACCACATGAAGCTCTAGAAGGAGGAAGACCAAAGTGTTTATGCTTTGTTCCTTCTCAGAAGGGGAAAGAAAATACTCATGGGAGGAAATACAGAGACACAGTGTGTAACAGAGACTGAAGGAAAGGTCATCTAGAGACTGTTCCACCTGGGTATCTATTCCATATACAATCACCAAACCCAGACCCTATTGTAGATGCCAAGAAGTGCATGCTTTCAGTACCATTTCATGATCTTGCTAAGTCTGCTCTAACTCATGCTTTTTTCTTTAGGGTACCACATTCATAAGATAAGTGTCATATTTGGGAGCTTAAGACACCACACTCACAGTGTGTGTCAACGGAGCCCTGGAACTACCCAGTATCATCAGTTGCTATGGGATTCACACTCCTATGTTGAAACTAAAATTCTAATCTCTAAAGAGGCAGAGCCATTTGGAAAGTGAAGGACGTTACTGATCATATACAAGAGACCTGCGAGAGCTGCACCACTTCTTCTACCATGTGAGGCAGAAATAAGAAGACATGGAGGAATGAGCCCATATTGGATCCTGGTTTTGCCAGAACCTTGATTTTGAACTTGAGAACTATAGGCAATAAATTTTAGTTGTTTATGAATGCCTTATTTTATAGTATCTTCTTATATCAGTCCAATGAACTAAAGGACTTGAGAGTACTGGTGAATTTGGGGGTACACCTTTTCTGAATTATTGTATAGTCACTAGGGTCCTAAGACTAGAATTCAGCTATCTTATAGATGTATCTCTAAGTGCCAATAGTTTGTATTAATAGGGCCATAATTTCCCACTTAGTCTTCAAGAAACATTGAATATTTTTAATAGAGAAGGAGCATCAAGATACACTAAAGGGCTAATATCCACTTATCAGTGAATGTATACCATGTGTATTCTTTTGTGATTGGGTTACCTCACTCAGGATGACATTTTCTAGTTCCATCCGTTTGCCTAAGAATTTTGTGAATTTATTGTTTTTAATAGCTGAGTAGTACTCCATTGTCTAAACGTACTACATTTTCTGTATCCATTCCTCTGTTGAAAAACATCTGGGTTCTCTCCAGCTTCTGGCTATTATAAGTAAGGCTTCTATGAACATAGTGGAACATGTGTCCTTGTTATTTGTTGGAGCATTTTCTGGGTATATGCCCAGGCATGGTATAGCTGGGTCCTCCGGTAGTACTATGTCCAATTTTCTGAGGAACCACCAAACTGATTTCCAGAGTGGTTGTTCCAGCTTGCAATCCCACCAGCAATGAAGGAGTGTTCCTCTTTCTCCACATCCTCATCAGCATCTGCTGTCACCTGAATTTTTGATCCTAGCCATTCTGAGTGGTGTGAGATGGAATCTCAGGGTTGTTTTGATTTGCATTTCCCTGATGACTAAGGATGTTGAACATTTCTTTAGGTGCTTCTCAGCCATTCGATATTCCATAGTTGTGAATTCTTTGTTTAGGTCTGTACCCCATTTTTAAATAGGGTTATTTGGTATTCCTGAGTCTAACTTCTTGAGTTTTTTTGTATACATTGGATATTAGCCCTCTATCAGATATAGGATTGGTAAAGATCTTTTCCCAATCTGGGGGTTGCCATTTTGTCCTATTGACAGTGTCTTTTGCCTTACAGAAGCTTTGCAATTTTATGAGATCCCATTTGTCAATTCTTGATCTTAGAGCATAAGCTATTGGTGTTCTGTTCAGGAAATTTTCTCCTGTGCCCATTTGTTCAAGGCTCTTCCCCACTTTCGTTTTTATCAGTTTCAGTGTGTCTGGTTTTATGTTGAGGTCCTTGTTCCCCTTGGACTTATCCCAGAAGGCTTGATGGCCAAGTGTAGGGAAATATCAGGACAGGGAAATGGGTGTGGGTGGGTTGGTGAGTATGGGGAGGAGGAATAAGATAAGGGGTTTCCCTAGGGGAAAGGAGGAAGGGGGATAACATTTGAAATGTAAATAAAGAAAATATCTAATAAAAAAAGAAAGTGAAAAGACAAAAAAAGATACACTAAAGTGAATAGCTAAACTACTTTTGAAAATTGTTCTGTTTACTATAGAAATGAAGTTTATAAAAACTTTTTGAAACTTTACTAACCCCAAATTCAGGGTTGTTACCCCATTCTGGTTTTATTTGTTGCAATTCAATGATGATATTAACAATTCTCTGACAGATCTTTTCCCTCTTTGGACAGAGCATTATGAATCAAGCCCTGGAAAACATGCAGGGATGCCTTGTCATTCCCCTTCATGGAGCTGTGCTTTAGGGAGAGCAGGAGATGGTGTGAAGATGTCTCAGATGAGGTTGTGGTTGGCAGGAATTATGCTCAATATTTCACCCAAATGACTCTGGAGTCTCAAAAGCCTTCAATATGTCATTGTCAGGCTGGGAGGCAATTAAGAGTAGAAATCAACCTTTCAATCATGGCTTGAGGAGTTTCAGATTGGGCTTCAGCACTGGGTAGTTAAAAGGCAGTAATTACATTATGATACAGCTCAGACTCAGTCCCCTGTGCAACAACAACACTCTGGTAAATGCTAGAGAAAAGTCAAAGCAAAGTCAACTGAGCAAAATACAGTTTTGCTTACTTAAAAGATAATGTAAGTAATCTGTTTAGGTTACCTCTGTAAGGTCTAGATCATCAAGGTCTAGATCATTACCACAAGCAATCAAATGACTGCATTGAGTTGAGAAATAAGAGTTTTTTGTTTTTTTGTCAAGATAAATTTTGGTTCCTATTGTCATGGCTGGCACAGTAACCTAGTCATCTGTTTGTAGATAAGTTCATTGAATGAGATATCTCTTTCCTCATTTGTAAATCAAATTTAGCAATAGCAACTTTATGTGTTAATGTATGTGGAATGAATGGTAGTAGTACTCCTCCCTTTCCTCAATTTTGTTTCCATAAAACCTTTCACATAAAACCTTTTTTGTACAAAAGTAATGCATGTGGTTTAAATTATGTACTAATGCAAGGTGATTAAAACTTAAAGCATTTTTCTCCATCACCCCTTGGATGTGACTCATTCCTCTGTACTACATTGTTTATGCTGTATTGTATTAATAATAATTATTAATAACAAGAATAAATAAATGTGTGGGTGTTTGGCCAGCTTCTACATCTACACAGTGCATGCCTGGTGTCCACATTGTCTAAATGATGGAACTGGATATCCTGGAACAGGAGTCATAGATAGTTGTTAGCTTCCATGTGGGTTCTGGGAATCAAACCCCAGTCCTCTGAAAGGGTAACCAGTGCTCTTAATTACTGCACCATCTTTCCAGCCCCAAGAGACTCTTATTTTACTTAATAATAGATTCAAATTCAAGAGTAGTGGTGCTAGCAACTTTGTTATAGTATGCCATCATGACTCTTTTATTTTTGCCTTAGTTACTGTTGTAATGCTATGAAGATATATCATGGCTGAAGCAACTCATAAAAGAAAGCATGACATTGGGGACTTGTTTAGAGTGTCAGAGGATTAATTCATAATCCGTAATGGGAAGCATAGTGAGAGTAAGGAAGCTGAGATAATCTAGTGATTGTTCAGTCCGTGGGACTGGATGTCTCAGCTTGTCTTTGGTCTCTGTAGAAGTACCAAAGAATTAGGTTCTAATACCATAGAAGGAATGTTCAGCACCAGGATAGGTGAACTTACCAGCAAGACTGGGGTCAATTGGGCAAAAGGCAGAAACTTCCTTCTTCCAAGTCCTTTTATGTGGGCTGCCACTAGAAGGTGTGGTCTAGATTTAGGATAGGTCTTCCCACCTCAAATGATCCAATCTAGGAAAATCCCTCACAAGCACGCCCAGATGCTTTGCTTTTAGTTGTTTCTAGATGTGATCAAGTTGACAAGCAAGATTAGCCAGCCTAATGACCTTGTACTATGTACAACTTATAAGTTAAACTTTATAGTTACTATTGTGAAACATGTCCTCCTGGGATGACATTGGTTCCTTGAACTATCAGCACCTGTGATTAGTGAAAGGAGCCCTACCCAAGATTTTGCTCATTAATTTTCTTTCATGGCTCACAAGGCCACTCCCTTCCTCAAGGACATAAAGACAGTTACTAGTTGCTGGGGAGAAAGTCTTTCCTTCAGATCCACACCCACCCATAGGTGTTCCTCATTCCTATAAAGAAACCCAATTAAACTTGATTCACCAAGCTAGACTTGAATGCATTTTTTTGTCTGTCATTAATACCCTAAGTGGAGTGTATATACATCTGTTTGCTTTCCCAGGAAAATTTTAGCACATTTACATATTATTGGAAAACCATGGGACACAAAAGATCTTGCGTAGAAGATCTATGGTTTCAGGAATCTATTTGTGGTGTGTGTGGGGGTATATCTTAGAATACATCCATCACAGATAATGGGAAATACTGTAATGCCTACAGTACTTCAAACATTATCCTTCACATTAATAAGTTAGGAAATTACTAATAAGTGAGTATATTAATTGGTTAGTGGATAGGTCAATAAAATTTAAAACCCCTTTCACTCTAATACTTAAAGGAGAATTATATCAAACATTTCATTTTGTTTTGAGTGTGAGCAGCAGAATTAGCTGTCATCTTCATCTGAGGGACTTATTTTTAAAGCTGGATGGATGTTTTCAAACCTAAACTGCTAGAGGATCAAGATAATGAGAAACTAAATCACAACTTAATTACTCCCTGCTGGATGCAGTTTATGCCTCTCCCTGATCAGGAAAGCTTGCTTGCTTGCCTCCTGGGCCTAAGACAACATCCTAGAAAGCCTATTTCTTAATACTCTAGGCTGTTTCAGCTTCCTCTGGAGGACACGGCTGGCTGTCAGCATTTCTCTATTGCCTTTGATGCCCCACTATCCTGCCCAACTTGACAAGAACTGAGATTTCCACTTCCCTGGCATCCACTCAGATGCACATGAATATCAGTAGGTGGACATGAGAGTGATGGTAGTTGTGAACTTAGCACTTCCTAGTGGTAGTTTTAACATGTAAGCCAATAGCACAAGAGATAGCAAAGAGCAGAGGATGGATTGTTGATTGTTTTCCTCCAATAGGATGTTTGAAAACCCAGCGAATCAACAAACACTCTCTCGAGAAGAGCAAATGATGAGGAGCATGCTGGCATTTCTTACTCAGTGGTATCAAGCTCTGTATTTGTTTCATGTCTTCACTTCTTCATCTTCCTTTCCCCTCACTCGGCATCCCAGAAAAGATCCATCCTGGAAAAGAAGAGGCATAGAAATTGCTTTGGCATCAGTGTTCTGTGAGTAAGATAAGTGGTGTCCTTAGTGGCAGATCAGCTTCAAGGCTGGGTTCCCTGCTGTCTAAAGTGTGTCGGAATCATAGTGCTGCATCCTAACAATACTTGGACTGTGGTGGCACTCCACTGGACTGTGGTGGCACATTGAAGCAGTGTAAAAGAAAACAGTGGCCAGTGAGCTTGGTCAGTTGAACAATGATGACGACGACAGACATCTGGCTGTCACTTCACTGGTTAGAGCAGAAAATTTAAGAAAAGCCTAAAATTTACTAAAAAAGGGCAGTTAAAGGCTGCTTATAGATACAGTAGGAAAGCAAATAGGTCTTCATAGTGTTTTACAGGGGATACTCTGATCTGGCAGACAGCAGAGAGGCTGCAAGGGACATTGACTGTGTGATGTGATAAAGTCAGTGTTGTGTCAGGAGAAAGACAGGATGTTTGAAGATGGGGCTTACTTGTTTGAATGAACCTAAGCTTAGAAGCATCATGGCTGGCACAAGCAGCCTCTCCCCTTTTGCCAAATAGCAGCAGTCTCACCTTGGCCGATGGGCTTTTTGTCACTCCTCAGCTGAGGCAGGAATCTCATATGATGATGTTTTCTTTGCTCAAGGTCTGGCCTTTTCTCCTCACATGGTCTACAAAATGACAGCAAGGGTCACATCTTGGTGCACTTCAAGTAAAGAAGTGCAGGCTTTTATAAGCAAGTAAGAGAGCCACACAACAAGTGGATTCTGTGACTTTACTGGTTTTCATGCATGCCCTGGGCAGAAACATAGAGGTACAAGTTTGTGTCTTTCTGCAATGTCAGAATTGAATAACAATAAATTGACAAGGTTAACAGTTTTAACAACAGCAATTTGTCAGTTGCCTGTCTACCTCAGTAGCCTGGCTGCGGTGAGGTGAAAGCAGGTTCTTATATTCTAATCTTAATTACTGTTATTAAGTCTTGAATCACACTGTAGACTCTATGTATCTATGTATCTACATATATAAATGTGGGTTATAGGATGGATATAAGGTAAAGAGGCAGCTGTGACAGAATTCAAGGGAGTTCAAAAGTGGGCCAATAAAAAGTCTTTAGTGAGACGATAATGAACTTGACCCTGATGGGAGGGAGCTGCTGTTGGACCTTCTGTAGTTAGGCTAGAGAAAGAAGCTGTAGAGTTCAGAAGCTAGGCAAAAGGCTGAACCAGTTTTAGATAGCATGAAGTGGGCCATGGCAGAGAGCAGCAGGTCAGAGTTGGGTCCAGATGAGCAAACAGGTGGACAGATAGGCAGGCAAGCAAATGGGTTGAAACAACAGTGTGGGACTGAGGTGAGCCAAAGCTCCAAAATCAGTCAGTGGATCACAACACTTGATGAATTTACCTGCCTGAGGTGATAGGTTAGTGTGTAATCATACCATTAACTATTGTTCCATCTGTAATGGAGTCTATTATATTCTAGGGTCCCGGTGAGGGAATTATATCCTTTCTTCCTCTGGCATGTTGGATATTCTTAAGCCTGGTTTCCTTGATATGATTGCAATACAACTATGGATCTCCACAGTCTCATTTAAACTCAGTAAACTTGTATGGTACCTCTCTTCCATTCCAAGGAATAAGTCATTTATCAATCTGTGCAGGATATGTGATACCTGACAGATGGTTTGGTTTCTGGGTTCACCAAGGGATATAGCCATCTTATTTACTCAAAATGGAGGCAAAAACTTCTTGTAAAATGGAATCTCCCAGAGTAAGGCATACTCTGAAAAATCATGGTTGAAGTAGTATATAGTACCTTAAGGAACTAGTGTTCTCAGCACCAATTATAGCCTAAGAACGCAAATATTCATGAAAGCAGGTTTTACACATAAGAGACTGAGAAGGGAATGTAGACTCTTCTGCGCAGGGAAGAGTGTGTTGGCATGAAGTCCTCATCAGTTCTGCAAAATACATTGACTTTTCAGGACATCTTGATGAAGTTTGAATGTAATATGGTTTATGGAGAATGAGGCTTAAACTGAAGAAATTTCTTGTCCTATTAAAGGTGGGACTGGAAGACTCAGGAAATTAAGGCTGGAGAGCAGACTACTTGACTGTGTTGTCAGGGAAACCCCACAAAGCAAGAGAACAAGAAATGCCAGGGCAAGAGAGTGGCTCACATCCCCGAGAAGCTTTGTGGTTCCTGGTGGCCAGAGCTAATGATAGCAAATTCTGCCAGGCACTTGCTGGTGACAGGGATATTTATATAGTGTGAAATTACAGAACAAGATGTGGGATTGATAATGTATCTCAGATAACTCTTGGAGTTTGTCAGCTTTCTGTTGTCTGAGATACTCAGCTTATGAAGAAAAAAAGTTTAGTTGTTGGCTCACAGCTTTGGAGACTCCCGTCTATCATAACTTGGTCCTGTGGCCCTAGGCCTATGATGAAGCACCACACTTCATGGCAGGAGTGGACATCAGAGCAACACTGCTGATATCCAGAACAAAGGGGCAAGAGGAAATCAAGAAGAAGGAGCCAAGATTCCATAGCCTTCCTTAGGACATGACTACTGACCTGCAGTGTCTGAACAAAGGCTTATTGTTAAAGACTTGGGCCCAGGGTTATCTTATGGTGAGGAGGTAGAGGTGGGGACTGGTGGGAAGCCTTTAGGTCATTGGTCAGTTTTGAAGAATAAGAAATCTTAGCTCCTTCTTCTTGATTTCCTCCTACTGCTTGTTTCTGGATATGAGCAGTGTCACTGATATTCACTGTGATATGAGTTCTCTCAGTATAGGCTAGTGCCTGGAAGTATAAGCTGAAAGAGCCCCCTTTCTGTCCTAAGTTGTATTTGGTCAGAGAGTTTCATCACAGCAACAGAGATCAAACTCGAAGAGTAAAACAGGGTAAACTTAAAATAAAGATTTATTTGATTTTTAAATTGTGTGTGTGTGTGTGTGTGTGTGTGTGTGTGTGTGTGTGTGTATTTGTGCATGTGAGTGCAGTCCTCACAGAAGCCAGAAGAGGGTGACAGGCCCTGGGCCTGGAGTTGCAGGGAGTTGTGAGCCACCTGAAATGGGTGCTGGGAATTTCAGAAAGAGTAGTAAGTACTCTTAACCACCAAGCCATCTTTCTGACCCCAAGACAGGACAAACTTTTAATGGTAAATGAGGACATTTCAGGTGATAAAGGAGGTGAAGTAGGACTTATATATTTATGAGTGCACAGCAGAGCTTGCAACAGGGACTAAATCCAAAACTAAAGTCTCTTTGCCAGGCAGCAATCCTTCCACCTTCACTCTGGAGATGGTGAGCGCCATAACACAGTGTGTCGAAAGGCTAAGCTTGGCCTTTATTTTTCTGTACAGGGCTGGTCAGTAAACATTTTAGCTCTACAAAACCACAAAGTCTGTCAATAATACACAGCTCAGACACCTCACTGTGAAAGAAGTCATATACATACATAAATGTACAGGTGTAGTGTACCCAAGTATGACTAAATGGTAAATTTGAGAGTCCAAAATGAGTACACGGGATCTCTTTTATGATTAAGAATTGGAGTGTGGCTGGTAGCTCAGATCTATAATCCCAGCCACTCAACAGCTTGTCAGAAAGATTGTGAGTTCAAAGTCTGTCTGGATTCCAGAGCAATTCCAAGGCCTGTCTGAACAATTTAGTGAGTGTTTATCTAAAAATTAAAAGTTAACAAAACAAAACAAAACAAACAAATAAACAAACCAGGAGAAGCATATAGCTCAGAGATAGAGCATTTGCTGAGCCTGTGTGAGGCTCCAGATTCAATGTCCAGTACTGAAAAAAAAATTCTACCAGCCACACATGAGACCATATTGACCAATTGTGTGCCTTTTTCTGTGAGGCCCTCAGTGACACATGGGCTGTGTTCTTGATGCTAATCCTGACTGTGTTCCCTCAGAATTAGTTTATTCTTGAAAAGTGAAAGGACAGATATGTCCCAGAGGCATGTTTGCTGTCCCCTGCTGCAAAGGATGAGAGAGAGAAAGAGAGAAAGAGAGAGAGAGAGAGAGAGAGAGAGAGAGAGAGAGAGAGAGAGAGAGAGAACACTCACATGAGGAGGTCGAGCCTTGGGACTGATTCTATTGCTTATCTGTCTCTGCTTTCCCACATTCATAAGTCATGCAACAAAGTCCGTGGGCTCAACCTTGACCTAGAATCATTCCTCAGGGAACGTTGGCCCTTGCCCTGAGGTTAACAGGATGACAAGGTGGCTTCTTTCCTCAGCATGTCTCTTGCAGCTCCCGCGGCTTACCTCTGAGAAGGCCAAAGAGGCTTTTTTTTGTGGTTGTTCTTTTTCACTCTGAGTAACTTCGCAGTTGACTTCCACTGGAAGTGTCCTTGACTTCTAAAACATCATCAAAGACAGCTTTTGAAAAAAAGACACACAGTGATCTTTTCAGAAGCCCACCAGCCTTTGATTAGCTCTTGTGGACTGTCTAAGAACATGTCTTGTTGCTTCTCTTGTTTCCAGGGAGCCCTTTGTAGTGTCTGGATTTATTTCTATTTTTATTATGTATTTCACTTTATCAAGTCAGAATGCCCCCTGAAGCCCCGACCTCGGCCTGGGGCCTCTAGGTCAGCATGCTTTGATCCTCTCTCCTGTCCACATGACTCAGGAGCCTCCGCCCTTGTAAGAGGCTGATTTTTTCCAAGTAGCTGCAAAATACAAAGATCCATGGTGACATCGATCAGATGACACCCAGGAAAAGCCCTGGTCCGTATTGGCTCTTATTCCCTGTCTTTGGAATTCCAGGCAAGAATGGACTTACATGATGGGTTCAATGGGATTTGAAAACATTAAACAAAACTTGTATTGATGCGTAGCTCTAGGGTCATGCCTGCTGGATATATGCTTATACACAGTTTGTTCTCACCAGCTAGCTTCCGTTAGAGATTACAGGGCTAGGACACAGGTGGGATGCTGTTTAGGCTGACTCTGCCATGGGACATGTGCTCTGGTTGGGGATTTGGATCAGCATGCAGTATTTAGGCCCGTGTGACTGGAGCTGGTGAGATGCCTCGCCTGTAGTTTTGTTGCATGAAGCTGTCTCCCACATAGCCTGGTGCTGGTTGAAGATAGTGGTACCCGTGTTATTTCAGTGAGGAAGTAAAGGTGAGGGATGGCTGGTGAGTTGAGTATCTGCTCTTTCTTTGAGGTCTGGTACATTTGAGCACAGACTAGGTTGAGAGTTTAGAGACAGTACTCAGTCAGGATAATGGAAAGTGTTGACGGATTTCTTTTGACTGACTGCATTTGTATGTCTGTGTCATGGGTTAACATGCCAAATCACACTGTACACACAGGAACATGTGTTATTTGGGGGAATATGTTTTGGAAATGAGAGTTGTAATAAGCAACAGAACTCATTTGTTGATGGCTCATCTTTAGGCTTTGGATTTTTCTCTGTGTTTTCTCAGATTTGATGCTGACCTGAAGTGCTGTCTAACCTTTCTTAGGACTCATGTGCTCTGGTCTATATTTTGAGAGATGTAGCTTAGTCATTCAAAGACTGGCTTTGTTGAGGCAATGGGGCAAGAGTGTTCTCTGGCTGGGCAAGGGATGGGAAAACTTGGAGTTGAGCTTTCCAGCTAACCTTGTTCAGTTCTTCACAGAAACCTTTCTCGTCTCTTTGTTTCTTGCTCCCACCATGTTACAGTTGTTACTTGTGCTATTTTAGCCAGTGACTCTCTTCCTGAGCTTTGCAAATGCATCCCCTCCTGTCTTCTTCTCCTTCACTGGAGATTTGATACTACCCTTTGAGAAACTGAAAGTACATTTTCTACCTTTATCTTTCTTACCCAAGAGGTGTTCTGCTAAGTCTTTGTGATTTAAATAATCACATTTTAATTATATTTAGCAAATATTTGTTGACTGGTTCAATTAATGTGGAAGGGTTTATTGGCTGAGCTTAATGAAATTTATTATTGCAAGCATATTTGTTGAGAGTTCACCTGGAGGCCACCCAGACTAGTGATCCTTAAACTTCTCAAAATCCATCCAGGGTATGGTGTCCCATACAAAACCTTGATTTTTCAGTATTTTACTGATAATGTGCGGTGCTGATTTCTGTGGTCCCTTCCCTATCCACAGCTGTTTATTCAACAGTGTTTGAACATCACCCATCTCCTTAAAGTGTCTAGCACTCACAATTCTGGCCTTGTGTATGTGGATCTATCCGCTGTGAAGACTCACCCATCCTCATCCTATCTTCAACAGGAGCTTACCTCTAATCCATCCGTGTGGTAACAACCACAACTCCCCCACTTTGTCAAAGCTGGGATAGAACCTCTGATGTGTTAAAAGCCTATCAGGCTGTACTGTCTTTGTATGTGATGATGATAACTTATAGGAAGTCTCAATTCCTAGGCCACGGCATTATTGGGCATTGCTGCCTGATACCATGTGTGCTCCAGAGCAGTCACATTGATATTGTACTCTTACTAAACGATTACAGCAATGTGCTTCTGGAGACTGTCATAAAATAGAACGTTGGCTATTCCATTAACACTGTGTCAGTACTTTGAAGAAGATCCAGCTCTAGTAGGTTTTAAAGACATTGCCTTGCATTTGTCAGATGTCACCACAGTCTAAAGAGTTGGTAGGGTGGTTTTGCTATAGCTGGGGAAATTAAACTGGTAGAGTGTTGGGAAATGTTTGAAGTTGAATGGAAACGGTGAACACAGGAAGAACAGGATACCTTGCTGATTCTCTAGGGAGTCACTGCAGCTAGCAGAGCAGCTTAACCAACACCCATCCTCACCCTGGCAAGAAACAGAACCACAACACAAAACAGCAATACAGAGCATACGTGCCCATTTCTGGAGAATGCTATTAAGTGGGCCTTTTGTGATTTTCGATACTTAGTAAGGCAATTTGGGGCACTATGCTGCATCCCTGTGATTTCTTTGCAGAATAAAATTGAGTTCCCTAGCTGCAGAAGTCCTGATTACTGTTGATGCCTGGCACTGTCCTTTCCAGGAACCCTTTCCCCACTTTGCAGACAGGGCATCCATGTCCATGGTCCTTTCAGGCTTGGCCTGCAACCAGGACTGGCCTCTCTGGAAAGGAACTACACAGCCTGAGAATTCTTGCTTATTTATCAGCTGCTGCTACTGCTGCTGCTGCTGTTGTTGTTGTTGTTGCTGCTGCTCCTCTTGCTGCTGTATGGAATCTCCACTCTGCCCTCTGTCCAATCCTTCTCTCTCCCTTCTTCCCAGTAGTTCCTCTGGACTGCTCCCTCTAATAAACTTCGTTTTTCAAGTCTCTGTGTCAGAGCCTATTTCCAAGAAACTCAACCCACATAGAATTTTTTAGTGGGCTGAATATTGTCTGCCCCTCATGGCTAAGCAGAGCTCTTACTTGATACTACTGGGTTGAGAGAGGTGGGGTTTCCTGTGCAAAGAGGGCATCGGCATGCTGATAGGCATCTAAATGGAAGGTGGTCCTTCACTAAGGTTCCCAATGGAATCTATAGTGGGTGGCTTCTTGAGGTTGCCCCTAGTAATTCTATAGGGCAATTGGTGTGGGGCTCTTAAAAATGAGGTAAACTATGGGCATCTTGGGAAATTCTTCACCAAAGAAGCAGGTCCAAGGGGGTGAGAGATTGCTAGACCAGGGTGGATTTCCAGGTGTCAGGGACCCATGACAGAGTCATGTTGGCCAACTGAAATAGACAATGTTATCTTTGACACTAGGGATCTTGAAGAAATTCTAAGTGTGTCCCACAGGTCAAATGTCTCTGTGTTGGATGTCTTTCCTGACTGGGGACATTAAATACAGAGAAGTCCAGAGAAAACAGAAAGCAGTCAAAACACTTGCAAATTTTTCTTTAGTTTTAATTTTTTAAAAAATTGTATTTATGTAGAATTTTTCTTTCTTGTTTTTTAAAAATTTCATACATATATAGAGTGAAATATGGTTAGATCTATTTCAACCCCACATTTCTCCTCTCCATCTTTCCTCAAATCTCCTACTACCCCCAGAGCTATTCTTCCTAGGGTCCCTTCCCCAAGCTTTGGCACCATATTGCCATCAGCTGACCCTCTTCCTGGAGCACTGGTTTATGCATTTTCCGTTTAATACTATCTTGGGATGAACAGAATGCCTTATATCATCAGTTTGGATGAAGGATCTGAACCATCTGGATCCAGATTAGACTAGAAGCAACATTTGATCAGGGGTGGGTACCTGTGGGGACTGTGAGATATAGTGGGGGAGACTGAAACATAGAACTCTGAGAAAAGTTAACATAGCTTAGGAGCATTTTTTTCATGATTCAATTTATTATTCTTCAGTCTCATGAATGTAACTTTTGTCTTTGCCATAGAAGTCCTATGGATTTGTAATAAGTCCCTCATGAAAGCAAATGAGAGCACAGAGCACACAGCTGCATTATTGTGCTTGGTGTTGCTGTTGCATGTAGCTTGGGAAATTGGAAAGCTTGGTCCTCCTGAATGCACTGGGGAGCACTTTCTGGGTGAGCTTTTTCCAGGACCTCCCTTCTTCTACCCCTTACTTACCTTAGAGTTCTAACTTCCTAGAGACGGGGTGGGATGGCATTTGGTGGGGTAAGGAGTAGCAGAGAGCAGGAAGAGGATGGAGAGAATTCAGTGGGATTAGGAAGAGCTAACAAAAAAACCAGAAAGCATCTCAACAGAACAGAGTACCTATGAAGCAGGCAACAGTCTCTGATTTCATTCCAAAAAAACAGAACCGCTGCCTCTAGAGTCTTCCACGAAGAAGGTTGTGACCCTAGAGTTCTGTGTTCAGCGAGATTGTTGTTGATGTGTGAAGCTGTAAAAAGGCACTTTCAGAAATGCAATGGTTTAGAAAGTCTGCCTCTTTCTTATGCTGCCTGGAAACTGCTTTAAGATGTTTTTGGTTGACTAAAAGATAAATCAAATCAAGGATTCAAAAGCTTACGATATTGAGAACTGCAGAAAAATCTCAGTGTGTTTCAAAGGGGATAAATGGCACGAGCCACAGTATCTGACTGGATCTGACTGGGGTGGGAGGAGGGAGCATGACTCAAAAAAAAAAAAAAAAAAAACCCTGCAACAAATGGCATGCAAAATTTTTTCATAAATGATCACTGAAAGGTGAAACAAAAATTGCAATTATATGATTTAGGAATTTGGTACAAATGAGAACGTTTGAAAATTTCTCATTCCATTCGTGAATGAGAAGCTTTGAACATAATGCTTGCCAGAGTGGGAAGGGGCAGGGTCAGGACATGGTGCTCATCTTCTTCTGAGATGAAAGTGGTGGTGAGAAGAACAACTCCGTTGTGAAAAACTCTTGTCACCTGACCGGCCCCCAACAAGGAAGTCTGTGGCAAATGTAGCTATGCTCACTGCATAGGACTTGGCTGAACATGAAGTAATAGTTGTTAGGGATGGGTGTCTCCTTTTAGGGTCAAGAGATGGAAAGGGTAGAGCCAAAAGCAGGAACTAGATAGAGGCAGAGAAACATCAGCCAGCCTCTAGTTTCAGACGGGCTGCTTCTGCACAAGTTTGGTCCTAGATACGGACTTTAATTTACCAATGCCTTTCTATGAGATGGACCCACCCACTTTCTGAAGCGGCTGCACAGACAAGGTGGGGACAGAAGGGCATACTCAGTGTCTTGCTGGAATGCCGTGCCTACTGTATCTTATGCTGCTTCTGTTTGAGGAGATGGCCAAAGCTTACCGGAAGCTTGGCCTCTTTGAATCTCCTAGACGCATGTCTTTAGGGACAGGGAGCTCTGGGGAGGGAATAAATACAGTTTCTGAGGCTATGGCTACTCCAATCCTCTCCTTCTCCATCCACAGTCTCGCTTACTCCAACCAGCATATTTTCCCAAAGCTTGCCAGCAGGGGGCAGTGTTCTGCCTTTTCTTCACCTGTGACTAAAGGCATGCACTTAATGAGGCCGCTGTGCAGCGGCTAAGCAAGCAGCACAGCAGGGTAGATTAAGCAGCCTCCTGAGATGAAATGTGAATTTTGCTTGCACACAAAGCAGATTTTCCAAATGCCCATGGCTACAAGCGCTCAAACTGTGACCAAATTCCCCAGAGATGTGCTGGTACCCTCAGGGGGAATCCATGGAGGAGAGGAGTCTGCTCCTGACATCCCTACAAGGGGCGACTCTAATTTGCATCTGATGTGTAGCTTTCAGGAAGAGGTTGGGGAGGTCCCTGTCCCACTTGCTTCTGCTTGGCTGCAGCAGCTGGACTTCTTGAGTGCTGTGTCTGGTACTACTTCCTCTTTTTTGTCTCCTCCTATTGCCTTTAGCCTCACAGTCTCTCTTTGAACTTCCAAATGTCAACCAGAATGATCTTTCTATATAAGCACCGGCCTGTCCATGCATGCCTTCCTTCTTGAAACTCTCCAGAGCTGTTTGCGTCCCTCTGGATAACACACAAGCATCTTCAGGAGACTATGCGATTCTGGGTCTTTGCCAGATGGATTTCACTCCATGTCCATCTTTGACTCCATCTGCTGTAGCTCACAAGCGCAGACTGTTCTCACTTTGACTTATTGCCTTCATGTTTCTAACGTCTGTCTGATCTCAGACACCTCTATCTCTTTTCATCTGAGAACGGCTCCCTATGCTGCAGGTGTCTGCCCAGATGCTACTTCCCAGAAAGCCTTCCTTGGTACCCAGAGCCTGGCTCAGGCACGCCTTCTGAGTTTAGAAGGTGTGTACTGCCTCACCTCCCAGCAAGGGCCAACATTAAATCCTAAGCGCTTACTGTTTTGATGCAGCAGAAATGGCCTAACATTCTAAGAACTCAGAAGCCTGTTTCTAATTGCTTTTGTTTGTTTAGGTATCAGCTTACTAAGTGTTGGGCTGTGGTCTGGTGAGATTGCTCAGTGGGCACAGGCTTTTGGATACAGGCTTACTGGTCTGAGTTCAATCAGTGTCTCCTATAAGGTGTCAGGATACAGCTGACTCCTTGAGCGTTGTCCTCTGACCTCCAGATGTGCACCTTGGCACATATGGATATTTGCTCACCTGTGCATATGGGGTCGGAAGAGAGATGTCAGATCCCTAAGAACTCGAGTTACAGGCCTTTGTCATATGCTTACCTTGTTACATAAATACTAGAATTCTAGTTATGGTCCTCATGATGACAGCAGCTCACAGACTCAGATTCGAGACTGTTATTACGTCAGGAGCTGCATGGTTTATACTGTGTACACTAACATTTCTACTCTCATAGAACATAATGGCTTAATTAAGGAAAATGGAAAAACCTTACTTAGTTCCTCATTCTTCTTCTGCATGCAAGTATTTTGGGGTTGGATTGTGTGTGAATGTTTGGTTTTTAAAATTTGTTTCTTGAATTGCTGACTTGAGCTTCATAAAAAAATCATTAAATGAATTTTGGCCTGGTATTAGTACAGACTCTTCAACAATTTCTAAAATGACCCTAAGCTCAATTTTGTCATTTTGTACTGTATAATTATGCCAAGTGGCATTCTCAGCATTGATGATTACAAAATCAAAGTATTGATCAACCCTAAAAAAACATTGAAAGTGTTCTGCCCCCTACAACATCACATACTCAACCAGGATTTAATTCTTTATGCCAAAATAAAAATTGTGTCATCTCATTAAAATAAAATTTGTTTTAGATGTTAATACATGCTAAAATTTTATGTCTGGGTCATCTCTTCGTGGTCAGGCTTCATCTTCTGTACTGGCCAGCCCACTGGGAGGCTGGTGGTTGTACAATGTATGACAGGAACTTCGAGTTATAGCTACCTTTGTAGCAGAAACTTCATCCCCTTAATATCCACATTGTGTCCATATTTGAAATCAATGCTCTATGAAATTTTAGCAGTTTAGTGATACTATAATGTGGGGCTTGACCAAATAGAATCAATGTTGCTATAGGAAGAGAGACTGGGTCTCTCTCCACAACAGGTAACATGAAGAAAGGCCATAGAGAAAATATGGCTATTTACAAACTAAGAAGAGGGCCCTCACATTTTTCTTTATCTATGACAAGAATTTAATGTTTTCCAGGAGTGATCTTTGTGGTCAAAGATCAACTAGTCCTGAAATTTTCCATGCCCAATATTTTGGCTCCAGGGTTACCTACCATAGCCCAGGGCCTCTCCACTGTACCTAGCATTGTGCATAAACATGGATCATATGCTCTGCTGCTCACCCACTGTTATGCTCACAGTGCTGATCGGACTCTGCACCTTCTGAGGTAGCCCCATTTCCATGTCTAGGATGAGAGACAGAATCTGACAGAGTGTCTCACAGTGCCAATGACGTTTCCACCTCTTCTATGTCTATTCTCCAGACACTGATTGAAGATTTGCTATCTGTGTAGATAGTGTTGTTGGTCCTAACAAGGTAGCCATGGACAAGAGAGGTAAAGCCTTTGCTTTCATAGAAATGACACCCCAGCAGAAGAGATAGGTTAGATGTTTGCAAGTAAAGTGAGCAGTGTTTGGTTAAAGGTAAGAGGAAAACCAAAATATGATTTCATAGAGCAGCTGATGGGGTTGTGTTTCAGGTCGTTTGGGAAGGCTTTTTCTGAAAAAGCGGCATTGGAGTTATGGTCTGAGCAAAAAGAGATAGCTGGTTGACCCAGGGTCTAGATAGACATGGAAGAGGGAAGAGTATATGTTGATCATTTACATGGCTGACAGTCCACCATGTACAGAGAACCACTTGTTGGTGAAGGACTTGGGGCTAAAGACTTTATTGCTAAACCCCTGCTGTTGCCACAAATTCTATTTGGGATGCTGAGGAATGGAAGCCTATTCAAAACCTGGCAACTGAGCAGGATCTGAGGCACTATGAATCCAAGTGCAACAATAATAGAACTTCAAGCTGGTCATAGGCATTGGGGCTAAGTGTATTGTTACAGGAAGATACAGCATTCTTCCTGAATAGGACAGCATAACAGATAACTGATCAAAAGAGAGGACTAGATAAGATAATTAAAACAGAGAAGGAGAAGGAGGAAGAGAAAGAAAGAAGGAAGGAAGAATATTAAGAATCCAGCCAGTCTCATTTTGGAGGAAGCCACTAGTAAATGGAGCCATCAGTTTTCATTGGTGTCCATTACTATTTTAGCCCAAAGAACCTAGGTGAGACAAAGGTGAGAGAGCAGAACACACCGTCGAGAAAACATTTAAGCAGAAGTGAGTAGGTTGATCCAGTGCAGAATTTGGACGTGTTCAGAAGGCTGAGTGTGGTGAGGGTCTTTTCTCATCAGAAGAGGACCTCCCATCTTGAAGCAACTTTTATTGCAGATGGTGTTACAGGTGGAAGGGAACAGCTGGCAGTGCATACTTACCTCACTTTGGTGTACATCATTTCTGAATGAAAAGAAATGACAGGCGCCTGTGGGCTCAGGCTGGCTCCTTATCTAATCTCAAGCAGTCAGATTTTCCTCCTATCCATCTCCCTCATTCCTGCCTTTTGTGTGTAAACCACTTGGTACCCTGCCTAGCACAGAGCAGATGACTTATTTTCTTGTTATCTTAGCACTGTGAGGGGTAGATGGCTGTCATACAACTGACCTACCCTGCAGACCCCAAGACTATCTAGTTCCCCATTAAAAAGAGCCACAGTCCTGATGAGAAACTGCACCATGTACATCCTGTGGTTTGAGAATCTGGGCTGCAGGGTGGCTCTGTATGTTTCCTTCATGTATGATCAGTTTCATCTCCTCCATCCTTCTCACTCTGCAGCTGTGTGCTTGCTGCCAGAGACAGGGCTGTTGTCAAAACTGTCACCTGCCAGTTCAGTCCATTGACTTAAGGTCAGGAACTATAAATTCTATCCTCCAATACACGGTGAGGCTGGGGCTGGAAATTAATGGGGCCAGCATCCAGCTGCTATCAGTGGTTCCTGGGGCTAGTCTGTCCGTATATGGAGAGCTAGCTTCTGCCCATTGTCTGAGGAGATCAGAGCAAGCCCGTTGCCTGGAGTGACATTCAGGGCTGGCAATTACCCAACACAATGCCTATCCACCCTCAAAATTTAATACAGAAATCAGGTGTGTTGTGAAAGGGTTAGGAGAGGTTTTAATTTTCTCAAGTGTCCAAGGCTCCGTGCTGACAGGAGTGTCCCTGGCACAAAAGCCCTGCCCATCATGTGGTTTGCTGAATACAACACTTAGCCCAGCTGTGCTATCTTCCCAGTCAGCTCCACAATGGGGCTCAATCAAGGCTCCAAGGCTCTCCTCCCATTGCTCAGACCTGCTGCTTCTTTCTTCCTGGGAGAAGAAGGGTGCCTATTGTTGGATGCTTCTCTGATGCTCAGCTTTGACTCGTAGGTAGTACCTTCTGCCACCTGTGCCCCTCCTTGGTTATGTTCTTAATGCTTGCAGCCTAGGCTTCCTCTTTTTTTCTTTTTCTTTTTGGAAGAGGAGGAGCCAATAGACTGCCACTCTCCTGTTTTGTCCTCCCCTCTAGCAACTGAAACAACAAGACGGTTCCTTTGCAAATTTGGAAATTTGTGCTTAAACTGCCAACCTGTGAGATCCTGAGGCCCATTAAGTCTTTCCTGCAGTTGTAGAGCTGAGTAAGCTGAGCCCCTGCTCCACAGGTATTAACTGGCAAGCGGAAAGTAAATGCCCCACTTAGACAAACAGCTCCTGCGCGCAAGGCTTACTTTTGCCTGAGTAAATCTAGGAAGAGTGAGCTGGCATGTGTCTTTGACCTTCCTTAGTGATGTTTGGGGAATCATGGGAGGAAGTACTTAGGGAAAAAAAAAGAGGCTTCCCAATGGATCCAGGTGTGTGTGTGTTGGGGGGTGCTCAGGCTGTTGTGGGCATGCTGAACTTTCCACAAAAGTTGTCACAACATGGCAGGCTCTTCTGGTAGGTGAGCAAGACCCCTGTGGAAGAGGAGAGTCTGGTACTTGGGCCCATAGGCCAAGTAGAGCCTCAGAAAAATTCTGCAATGTAAGAGATCTAGTAGTCTTTTCTACAGACAGCTCCAAATGTAGCAGCTCTTGGGCCTGATCCTGTGTGGATATCTAACCCAGGAGGTATGTCCTCTTCATGGAGGATGGTAGCCAGGAGCCCCAGTAGGGACAGTTCTGCTCAGGCAGGTAAAGGATCACAGCACAGTGCTGAGGTACAATGACTAACGGCTCATGTCCCAAGCAGCAGCACTCGACAAGGCATCCGATGGATTGAACACTCAAGGGGAGAAGCAGTTTTGGTCCATGGGGGTTCATCAGAAACCAGTCCCTTATGTCCCTAGGGCTAATGAACCCTGGCTTCCTGCTAAGCTAGTGTCTTGCAGCACACTCACTAGGGGGCTAGGTAGGGTACGTCTGGTGAAATATTAAACTATCTCTCTTGTATAGAAGAAAAAATTTTTTATAAAGGCCATTTGGCATTTCTCTGGAGAGTAATCTCATGCTGATTAATGTGATTATAATGATTAATGTGATTCTAGCCATTTGTGTGTGTTGCTGGCACTGACAATCGGTTTTGTAGCATAGACTAATAGCTCTTAGAGCTAATGTTTCTTTCTATTGATTTTATTTTTTATATTTTGGCTGCATTCTTGGGTCATGCTTGACTCTCCTTCCTGTGCAGGCTCTGTAATGAATGTGTCTCATATTTTCATCCTCTGATGACTGATGTACAATAAAGTACCCCAACCTTAGGGATGCAAAAAATTGTCAAATGCAAGATGTCTCCAAGGGTGTTATAATTTGCTTTTTATTACTGTGATGTAACCATGATGAGTAAAGGGTTAATTTCAGCTTATAGTTTATGGTCAATCATGGATTGGAGTCAAGGTAGGAACACTGAAGCAGAAACTAAAGTCCATAAAGGGTGATACTTTCTAGCTTGCTCTTGATGGCTTGCTCAGGTTGCTCTTATACAGCTCAGAATCACCTGCCCAGAGGTGGCAGTGCCTCCATTTTCAATCATTGATAAAGAAAATGCCAAACAGACTTGCCTACAGGCCAATTTGATGGAGACCGTTTCTCAATTTAGGGCCCCTTTAACCAAGATGATCCAGGCTATGTCAAGCTGATATAAAAGTATCCAGCAAAGAATGTAAAGGAATCTGTTATTAAAACTGAGGACCTAGGTTCAACCTCCAGAATCTATGTGGTAGAAGGAGAGAACTGTTTCCTAGAAGTTGTTCTTTTTTTCACATTGAAAAAAAGCTTATTTTAAAAAGCTATATCAGGAAGAACAGCAACAAAACAAAAGGAGAGATGGACAAACAAAACAAGGAGGAAATTGTGTCCAGTGGAGTGTCTCCACTCTTAATTGAGTTCTTTATATCGAGCAAACATAACTCTTCGAACAGCGTCTCTGTAAGTCTCATTAAACTACCTCTTGCTGGTTCTTCCTGGGGCATCACCCCCAGATCCCCTCATCTGCCCTTCAATCTGCTATGATGAACCTAATCCTGGATGGCTATATCCCAGGCCTGCCCCTGCTGGACAGTGGCCTGCTGGACACAGCCTCCTTTGCTACTAGTGTCAGTGTCTTCCTTATCAACAGGGCTCCAATCATTGTCTGTTTCTCTGGAGTCTTTAATCCGTTTCCTTTCTGGAGAATCAAAAGATTACAGTTTTTCCCTTCGGTCATTTCCTCTTCCTTTAAACCTTCCCTCCTGTTCTCTCCTCTAGAGATAGGCTAGCTCTTGCTCTGACTGCTTTATCTTCTGGTGAATTTCTAGGTTTTGCTTGTGCAGGTCTGACAGTTGTTGGTGTTTGGTAAGAACTTCTTTATTGGGAAACTGCCTTCTGCAGGGCAGACAAGCCAGTTTATTCCAGTCAGTGAGTTTGTCTTCTTCATTCTCTTTCTTGGTCAACTCCTCTCTAGGCGGAGGCTGTGCTGTGCGAGGCTGCACAGGAGGGGCCTGTTCCTCTTCCTCGTCTTCCTCATAGTCACTGTCTCCTCCATATTCACCCAGGAGACCAATTAATGAATTTACCACCTTAGGTGGAGGAGAACTCTCTTCCTTTTTCACAGTAGGAGGCAGGGACTTCTTAAAAATGTCTTCTGGAGGAGGCTTCACCTCACTGGCACTTTCTTGAAACTTTGTCACTCCTCTGTCTTGTTTCTCCTTGTCATCTCTTTTAGACGTTTCTTTCTTGCTGTGAATAATTAAATATAATTTAAAAGGACAGGTATTAAATATGTATATCATTGTATAGTATAGTATAGAATATAGTATACTATAATATAGTACAGTACCAGAGATGTCCCATGGCTCTATGATGAAAACTTAAGGCTTATTCAGGCATTTCAGGGCCAATACTATCTGTCAATTGCTCACATGGTGAAACTTGAACTGGAGATTTCCACAAGAGGAGATTCCTTCATGACATACTTTGAAACACATTTCATCCTTACGAGAACGTCTTAGTCCCTTTCATGAAAGAAACATCTGATAACTGACCAGGATTGGCATATATCAGGGGACAAATCTCCCAACTCAGAATGATGTCTAGAAGGATAGCCTTCTGTCAGATCATGTCTATTGTCTGACTATATCTAGCTCTTATCACTGGTCCTGCTGCCATGTCCTTTTTGGAGTCAGACTTGATACTGGTGTGCTATTAAGGAGCTGCCTTATCATTTTATAAGGGCACTGTCATGATAGACCACTTGAGTATCAGACGATGCTCATGATTTACCATTGTTATAATTCAGACCAGTAGCAAAAGTTGCTGAGCTGTGGACACATGAATTCTAGAATGCAACAATGTGCTAGTGGATTCTGTAGCCCCTCCAAGAATAAGCCACAAGTAATACTTCCTTTCCTGAACTGTACTTTCTCAGGTATTTTGTCTCAGCAACAAGAAAAGAAACTGATGTGTTAAAACAGTGGGTCACATCAGAACATACCACACTCTAGGCCCAAACAGTTCCACGTGTAAGAGGTTTAATTGAGAGGGAGAGAGGGGGCAGTAGCATGGAAAGAAAGGAGGGAGAGAGAGAGAGAAATATGGAGGAATGTTCCATATATATATATACATATATGTATATATATGTATATGTATATATATATATATATATATATATATATGGATTTACCATATATATGGAGGTCAAGGTCAAGGTGGGAGGTGAGCCCAATGGATTCTGGGAATATGGCAGCTGTTGCCCTGGCAACAGGTCTGTGAGACTCACCCATGTGTCAGTACAGGCTTTGGATGCCCTGATGCTAACAGAAACTAATACAGATTCCATCCTTCAGGAAGTTCACAAGGCTGGAACTTGAATGAGATTTCTTCATTCCCTGATGTCTGAGTTCTCAAGGGAAAATTTAGGAGCTGAGGGTGGATAGAATAGTCACTATCTGGTATCTGGACACACCTGCAAACTCCTTCATTTTTATATCTGGAATTCTCATCTGGAATTCCCACCTGAGGTCTGTCCAACACAGCAACTGAAGATTGTAAGAATGAGAGTTGGAGCCTGACCCTGGAGGACAAACTTCATCTTCCAGACGAAGTGGTCCCTGGCCTGCTATCTTCAAGGGAAACAAGAGTGCACAGATCCCAGAATCTGT
Source organism: Mastomys coucha (assembly GCF_008632895.1). Lineage (NCBI taxonomy): Eukaryota > Metazoa > Chordata > Mammalia > Rodentia > Muridae > Mastomys > Mastomys coucha. Next base: position 24,138,072 of record NW_022196915.1, read on the forward strand.
GACTGCTACTGCAGTACTGTCTGCCCTGGTTGGCTTGTGCTGCTGCCTTCCTATGCTGACTCTCTTCTCATTCAGTGTAAGGAAAATACCTCCCCCACAAGCAGTTCTCACTCTCGCTCTCGTTCTCTCTCTGTTCTTGCTGTGTGCTTGCTGGGATTGAGTTACTTATTATCTATCCCTTGGGAAAACCTGTTATTTGTCTGGGTTTGTAGTAACAGCATTTTGAAGATCAGGCCTAAGGAAGCTCATTCGTGGCATTTCTGAGGTACTCTGGTTCTGTTTCCTTATGCAGTAGTGTTGTCAGAGGTCACACTGTTTGTGGTGGCCCTGCTGTGTTCTTGAAAGAACTCAAATCCGAAACCAGAGACTTAGCTCGCTGGGGGTTTGGAGCCTATGTAATTGATTCAAGGACCAGATACCAGGTCCCTAGGAAGCCGTGAACCTTTGATCTCTCTATCCGTCCTGGAATCCTTTGTGTTAGAGTTTTAGCTTTGATCCTGCCGAATGTCTGTTCTCACCTGAATGTAAAATGCATGCCTGTGCTTATCTGGTATATATGTTCCGTGTTCACTAAGTAAAGTTGCACCTCGATGAGAACCTCTCCTGGTGCCATGTCTCTTTGTCTCTCTTATCACCCATTTACTTGCAGGACCTCAAGTCCCCGTTCGTGGAGCTCCCACGAGATGAAGTGAAGCTAGGAGCTCGGCTTCCTTCAGAGCTAGGAGCTCGGCTTCCTTCAACTGTTAGAGGCAATAGAGACTACAGAATTGATTGTGGAGTCTTAAGCTCAACTTTTATTATACTTTAGTAACTCTTCTCCATACATACCACACTAAGGTATTTACGAAGTATGATGACACATTGTTTGTTTGTTTTCCTTTCTATTATTGATTATTTGAAAGTATGGTGGTGCCTTCTTTTGTAGAGAGTTTATAGAGGTGGGTGAACATGAAGCCACCTCAGTGATAGGAAAGCAATTTGCTTCAAACTTAATAGGTAGTAATTGGAAAGGTCATAGCCAGATTTTTCTTAGTATGATTTGTATCTTCATACTAAGATTTTGTTTTTGATTAGATTGACAAAGTAAGTACTCCATGGGGGTGGCAGTGAATGACAGATGGGGGAATCCATTGCATTCTTTTGATAAAAGGACCTTCACATGCTAAAGCAAGGCATTCTAGGTTGTCTCCTTGCTGTGGATTGTCTTTGGCCTCATCTGCTGGAATAGAGAGTAAAGTACTCTGCACTGGACTTAGCAACAAAATGCCAGGTGTCATCCCAAAACTTCTCTCTCTGAAAGTTAGTCTCCTGTGCTTTCAAACAGGGAGAAGAACACCTGTTTCATAGAATTGGGATTAAATGGTGCCAGCTTTTAATGGTGAGGATGTAATAAATGAATTCTTGGGAAAGTGTACAGTGCAGTGGTAAGGTTGGTGGTTGCTCATTATTGCGCTAACTCAAGGTCTGTTAACTCAAGGAGACAGAGTGACGATCTCTATGGCTGGGAAAGAAGCTGACCATGAAGAAAAGTAGAGAGTTGCATGTTCATTGTTACATCAGAGTTGTTTCTCCTGATCTGTGAAGATGACCAGAGTTAAGGTCCGGTTAAGGTCAGATCCGGTTGACAGATTTGATTTTCTTTTTCTCTCTTTACTTCTTTTTTATTCTAGAAAGTGGATAGTGAATTTATTGGCATGAGGTTCACACAGGAATCAGGTCAAAATGTGAATGCTGATCTAGTTGTCTCAGGCTTTGACCTGAAAGTCTGCATTTTGTATGCAACCCCAAATGCTGCTGTATGTTTGGTTTTCAGCGGAGTAGCTAGATTCCAAGACACACTCACCACTACAACTATTCCAATCCCAAACGGTAGTTTAAATTTAAGTAAGCTTAAATTTCTATTCGAAACAATCTTCCTTGGTCCCATTAGCCACAGGATAGCTGTGACTATGGCCCACATTTGAATAGCCCAGGGATAAGACATTTACTCATGGAAGAAAGTTCTGCCTGGATCCATGTTTTCTAGAATACGATTTTCTTTTTTTTTTTTTTTTTTGTAGGAATATATCTGTATTTCATTTTATAGTTTAAATTGTGTATTTTATTTATTTACATTCCAAATGCTATCCTCTTTCCAAGTTTCTCCTCTGCAAACTCCCTATCCAATTCCCCGTTACCTAGGAAAGCATGTATGAGGGTGCTTTCCCACCCACCCACTCCCGCCTCACAGCCCTAGCATTTCTCTATACTGGGGCATCAAGCTTTCACAGGACTAAGAGCCTGCCCATCTATTGATGCCAGATAAGGCTCCTTCAGCTCTTTCAGTCTTTCCCCTAACTCCTCCATTGGGGTCCTTGTGCTCAGTCAAATGGTTGGCTGTGAGCATCTTCATCTGTATTGGTCAGGATCTGGCAGATCCTCTCAGGAGACATCTGTATCATACTCCTGTCAGCAAGCACTTCTTGGCATCAGCAAATAGTGTCTAGGTTTGGTGTCTGCATGTGGGATGGATCCCCATCTCTGGATGGCCTTTCCCTCAGTCTCTACTCCACTCTTTGTCCCTATATTTCCTTTAGATAGAATCAATTTTGGGTTAAAAATTTGGAGATGGGTGGATGGCAACCTCTGGACATGGTCTATACAGGTTCTTATCTCCCCTTTGTTGGCTATTTCAGCTAATGTCACCCCAATGGGGTCTTGAGAGGTTTTTGCTTTCCTGGTAGCTGGGACTTTCTAGTTGCTACCTCCAGTTCCACATCCCCGACTACTACATGCCTCTGTTCAATGTTCTGACCCTCTGTACATCTCCTCCATCTCCTCCCATAAATGATTCTTCCTCTCTTTTCCCACTCCCTCGCTTCTCTTCCTCCCAAGTCCCTCCTACCCTCTACTTCCCTTGATTGTTTTGTTTTCCCTTCTAAGTAGGACTGAAGCATCCACTCTTTTGTCCTCCTTCCTCTTGAGCCTCATTTAATCCATGAATTTTATCATGGGTATCCCACTCTCTTTGCCTACTATCCATTTATCAGGGAGTTCATACCATGTATGGTCTTTTGTGACTGAGTTACCTCACTCAGGATGATATTTTCTCGATCCATCCATTTGCCTGAAAATTTCATGAAGTCATTGTTTTTAACAACTGAGTAGTATTCCATTGTGTAAATGTACCACATTTTTCTGTATCCATTCCTCTGTTGAGCACCGGATCAGCTCCAGGCACAGATGAAAACTGGAACCAGATTTGATTTTCATAGGTAATTCAGAAATGTAGTGTTTTATGACAATCTTTCAAATTTTAAATGTTTTTTTTCCATAAACAAATACACCATTAGTCACATAAAAGCCCATGTAGAGAAAACAAACTGCTCCTCTCGCTGCTGTGTGGCACTGACATAAGGTTTAGCTTCAAGATGGTGCCAAGGACCAAGAGAGAGCAGAAAATATATTCTACCAATTTTTCTCTGATAGATAAAGCTACAGACCCTGGAAACAGGAGGTGATGAAAAGAGAACTCTGACTATAAAGTGGTGATGAAAAGAGAACTCTGACTATAAAGTGGTAGGCTGATAAGTTCAGCCCTAACCCAATACCAGAAGGTGAGCCAGATAGAATCATTTGCAAAACTCCCTGAAAATGGCAATCAGAGTTTTAGAGTATCCAGATGGAAGCTAGAAGAATGGAAAGGTGTGTGCAGATAAATAAAAGATAAATAAGTGTTGTTGACAAACCACTTATAATGATTCATACTAGCAGTATAGCTGTAATGCTTACAATAATGATACTGAATATTGGCCTGAGTTATGGGTATAACTCAATACTAGATCACTTGCTTAGAATGTGTGAGGTCTGTCTGGTGCTTGAACACCAACTGAAAAATAAAAAAGTAGGGCTAACTAAAATGACCTAAAGGAAAGTGCGGTAGTTTGAATATGCTTGGCTCATGGGAAGTGGTACTATTATTAGTAAAGTGGAGCCTTATTGGAAGAAGTGTGTCACTGTGGGGTGGGCTTTGAGGTCCTATGCTCAAGCTCCACCTGGTGTAGAAGAATACAGTCTCTCTTGGCTGTCTTCAGATCAAGATGTAGAACTGTAGGGTCCTCCAGCACCAGGTCCATCTGCACTCTGCCATCCTAGCTATAATGATAATGGACTGAACCTCTGAAACTGTAAGCCCTATTTAAAGGTTGTCTTTTGTAAGAGTTGCCTTTGTCATGGCGTCTCTTCACAGCAACGGAAACCCTAACTAAGGCAGAAAGCAAGGTTTCCCCCTTTATTCCAGGTTCCTAAACAGTGGTATTCATGTTTCACAATGATGCATATATGCGTGCTTTAGCACAGAGCACTATGCAAAACTATAGGCAAAATCATATGCAAAACTGTGACAAAGGAGCTAAGATGAACTTTCAGAAATGCAGTTCGTTTTGATTGTTTTTTCATTTTGATGACTTCTTAAAGTTCTTTTCTATATCTATATGCCAAATAATGTGTTCCATCATGGCATCTTCATTCACATATGTCATGATTTTGATCTCATCCACTGTCTGCTCCATTACCTTCCCCATCTTGCCCCATTCCCATTCTAGCTGCTACCTTCCTTCTGCCAATCCCTGTTTCCCTTATTGGTATGCTATTGCAGCCTCTATTTCCTCCTTCGTTACAATTTTATTTTCCTTCTCATGACTCCCATTGCAGTTTCAGGGCCTGCATACGTACCCACAAATACACCTATATACAACTATACATGCAAATTTAAATCAAGAGTCTGTACATAGGAGATATCCAGTGTTTTTCTTTCTATGTTGGGCTTATTTTGATTGACATAATGATTTCCATTTCCAACTACACCCTGCAAATGTCTATTTTTTCCTGCTTGGCTGCATAAAATTTCATTATGTACACATAGCATCAAAAAACCTCCTTATCTGTTTATAGAAATTGAGGATGGTTAAATTTCCTTTTTATTTTAACAGCAAAGCAACAAATACAGATATGTACATATCTCTTTGGTATGTTGACCTAGATTCTTTCTAGTATCTACCCAGAAAAACACAGCTGGGTCATATAGTAGTCCTATTTTTAGTTCTTTGACAAGTCTCCATACTGATTTCCATAGTGACTGTAAAATTTTAGATTCATCATGGCAATGAAGAAGAGTTTCTCTTTCTTCACTTACTTGCCAGCATTTGTTGCATCACAACAATTCTAACGGAGGTGAGATAAAGTCTCAAAGCTGGTTTAATTTGAATTTCGCTGGTGTTCACAGGTGCTGAGCAGTTCTTTTGCAAGCATTTGTTGGCATTTGTTTTTCTTTTTTTGACTATCTGCCCATTTAGTAATTAGAAGATTTGGGTTTTGGGGTGTTTAATTTGTACAGTATTTTATATATCCCAAATATTAATCTCTTATCTGACATTAATTTGACAAGAATATGTCTCTGGTTGTGTAGCTGTCTCTCCTCTCTGACAATTGTCTCTTAGAAGTGGTTACATTCCAGGCAATCCCATATGCCAGTTCTTCCAATGAGTCCCTGAGCTATTTCAATCCTCTCCACAAAATCTTCAGCTATGCTTATATCTTGAAGTATTTTACTTATGCAGACCTGTGAAGCTTCAAATTTCAGACAATGCACTTAGAGCTTTATTTTGTGTTGACTTTTGTTATGTTGAGGGATCTAGACCTAGAATTAACTTTTTACATGTTAAGGTCAGCTTTCTTAGCACCACTCATGAAGTAGTTTTTTGCCATGTATGTTTTGGATAACTTTGTCAAAAGTGAGGTGACTGGAGCTGTGTAGGATTATTACTAGGTTCTCTGTTCTGTACTACTGGTCTTCAAGTCTCCACTGTGGCAGTAATATTCTGTTTTGTGACTATGGCTATATGATACAATTTGAGATTAGTTATTGTTTATATATTTCTAGTATTGCTATTTCTGTTATGGATTGTTTTGTACTTTTTGGACCTATGAATTCTATGTGAAACTTAAGATCATTTTTTTCTTGTTCTGTGAAGGATGTCATTGGAATTTTGAAGGGAATATCTTTAAATCTATGCATTGCTTTTTTTAAATGTAGCCATGTTTTTTTTACTCCGTTTAAATTGCCAATATATGACTATGGTAGGTCTTTTTATTTCCTAGTGTCTACTTCAGTGTTTCAATATTTTCATTGTAGAAGTTTTTCGACTCCTTGGTATGTTCATTTTTAGATATTTTTGAAGCCCTTGTTAACAGACAGTTTTTCTCCTGGCATATTACATGTGTATATGATGTCTACTGACTTTAGCATGGTGACTTAGTATCCTTTTATTTTATGAAAAAATTTAAAATCAGGTCTATGTCCTGGTGAAAGATTTGCTGCTATTTCTCCATTTTTGCCCTTATTGGTGATCTGGTGCTTTTCTATCCTTTCTTTGCTTTGTATTTTTGATATTTTGAGTATTCTATGCCATAGGTTCATTCTTTCTAGCCATGTGTATTTGAATGACCACTTCTTTCTCCAGATTTAAGAAAATATGGCGATAGAATGTCAACGAGTTCATTTTCCATGGTTTTCGTTTCCATCTTGGCTCCTTATTATACCCATGAGATCTTATGTAGACTTGTTTTCTTGATTGTATCCCAGAAAATGTGGACATTTTGCTTGCTCACCTTTCATTTTAAAATTAATGTTTGAATATACTATTTCCTCAACCTTGTCCCCACCTCTGGTAGCCTTTCTTCTGCTTATCCAAGTCTTTTATTGATGCTTTCCACTGGATTTTTATATTATTACTGAGTTTTACATTTTTATTATTGCTACTTTTTGAAATTTCAATTTTCTTGGTGATTTTTATTTCCTTCCTGCTTGTGATCCAGATATAAAATGATGTTAAGAAAAGTAGTGATATGTTTGCCTGCTTACTTTCATTCTTTATGGTGTGTGCATCTACTCTTTTGTTGCTAGTGCTGCTGCCATTGGAGTCTAGCTTCTTCAACCTTCAAAAGAGGACTGAAGATGATCAGCTCCTCAAGAATCCTCATGTGCTTCAGCATTTCACTAGGAGTGCTGAGGTATCCACCCCCATGGATTGAATAGTTACTGCACTCTTGCCTTACAGACAGCCATTGTTGGGACATACAGTCAGAATCACATAAGCCACTATAATAGACATCTTTCATTACATATATTCATTCTCTTGATTCTATTCCACTAGAAAATTCTGATTTGTACATAGTATAAATGTAAAAATACAATTGTATTTTAAAGGTGGCAGTCTTTCTTTTTATCCCTAGATAGCGTCCAAGTGAATAGTACAGAGGTTACTAGATTTACATAATCAAGCTTTACTGCACAATCCATGGACAGCCATTGATCTATTCTAATCTGGCTACCTCCAATCCAAAATTGCTGAGATAGTTGCATTTTAGTATTGTGTCCTGCTCTTTTGGGCTTCAGGTGTATTCTCCTATGATGTCTCCTCTTACTCTTGTTGCTAAATCCTCTTTTGCTCCTTCCTCACTTTCCTGACTCATAGAAGTCCCACACTATTCCTGTTTCAGCCCAGCCATTGGCTGATCATCTTTGATTGGCAAGTAAGAGAATAAATGTGGAGTAATGTTTACACAAACTTGAAATAGGAGATATTTGGAGTATGCATTTGAATGCCATATCCAGATTGCAACAAGAATCAGCATTTGAATAATACCAGGGTAACATCTACACAGTACACAAAAACATTATGCCTACATAAAAACAGTAAATGAGTGGGATAAAGTAAGGAGGCAAAGAAGGGTGAAAGTTGAGAAGCAAGGTTAACTGAATGAAAGTTAAAGGAGTGGAGAAGAATGTTAGAGAAGGAGAAAAGGGCAAGAGATCAAAACTTTTTTAAAAGTAAATAAAAATAATGAGAAAGTTCAATGACAAAATTATACTAATTTAAGAAGCAGAATAAAACATAAAAATATGTCATACAGTAAAAGAAAATAGTACATAGTGAAAATATTGCTGAACAAAGTGAAGGAGAAAGGGCAAATGTAGAACAAGAAGAAGAAAGGAGAATAAAATGAAAAGGGTAAAGGTGGTCCCATAATAAAAATGATTCATAAGTGAAATTAGGTACATGTATATCAAGGAATAAGGAAATAAACTAGAGAAAAGGAAAGATACTTTTACTAGCATAGCAAGAAAAAAACTATGAAACAGAATGTGGAAAAGTAAAGATTGAGGAAAGAAGATAGGAAGGAAATAGCAACATTGGAGAGATGACTCTGGTTAAGAGCACATATAAAGGGCCTGCACTTGGTTCCTAGCAAACAAGTCAGTTGGCTTGCAAATGCCTGTACTTCAGTGTTAAGGCATAGCATGCACACACATCTACACACACACACACACACATGCACACACACACCCATATACACACGCACATGCACACAGATACACACACTTAAAAATAACAAAAATGAGCATTTTTATAAAAGGATTGTGGATTGAATCTTTCACTTGGAAGCTTAAACAGTAAGCTTCTGGAACTAGGGAAGGTGGACTGCAGGAGGCTTTTAGGTTAGAGCTAGCTTGAATCTTTAAACTCCAGTGTCTTAAGGGTACATCGACTTCAGCAATAGGAACTTACTTTCAGCCTCTGAGAGGATTCCAAGGGCAACAGCAACAGCCTATTTTGTTTTGTGAGTCACTAGGTCTACCCTGAACATCAACTTGGACAATATTTTTCATGCCTGAACTGGAGTTATTGTTAGATAGTCTATGGATCTTAAACATCTTTACATTTTAATATGTTGTATATACTTTTATATTCACAATTATATAAATACAATCTCTGACTCTGTTTTGTTGCTTGCAAATATAGTAACATTGTTTTGAACAGTCAGTTAGAGGGCTCATCTTCTTGCTAACCTCTGCCTTGGGTCTATTGTTCTCTAGTGTTATTTTGTTCCTGGCCAAAGTCATTGATGGAACAGTTATGCACTTGACTGCTAGAGACTAGCCTAACCGTACCTTCACTTTCCAGCTTGTCCGTGTCTGGTCCTCCTGTTCTTCACATTTGTTTCTTAGAGATGTCTCTTGCCTTGGGGTTATCTGGCCCCAGGGTAGGACAGTTTTACTCAATGTGCAGGATAGGATGCTTTTGCTCAATGTGCTCTGTAGCTGCTTCTATTCCAATGTTAATTATGTCCCCTCCGCCCCAAACTCCTGGCATCAGAATATCTGCACGTAGCTTCTGAGAAACTGCCCCAGTTTGTTTTGATTGGTAAATAAAGATGCCAAAAGCCAATACTTGGAGAGGACAGAGAGAGGCAGGATTTTCAGATTCCTGGGCTTGGGACTGGGAGGAAAAAGAAAGAGATCCTCCATTCCTGGAGAGTGTGGAGAAAAGGAGAGACACCAAGCCTGAGACGAGTGAAAGACAGAGAGGCATAACTGCCCTGGGAAGGAGCCATGTGAGCGCTGTTCAGAGGACTGCACAACTAGGTCTAGAGCAGTCAAGATAGAACACAGAATTTAGTAAGCAGTAATTCTGAATTATTGGCAGAAGGTAGTGGAGTTAGGCAGTGGTCCAGCTATTGTGCTCATTAAGGTGTATTAAAATATAAAGGTTGTGTGTGTATCTTTCATTTGGGAACACAAACCATTGAGATGGGTAGAACACTACACTATGGAGTTTTACTTATTAATATTTAATTATACAGTGGTCCCTCTCAGTGCCTGGTCATTGCCATCTGAGTCATATGGAGTGACAGAAGGAGACAACTTTTCATGATTGATGTGTCAACTGAAGGCATCAGTGTCTCACCAAAATTTGAAACTAAATGTGGGACTTTTGAGAGGTCTGGGCTTGTCTCAAAGATAGAACCACCAGTCTCTTCACCATAGCTCACCTGGCTGACTTTTGAAGTGTGGCTTCTGCCCCCATTCCCTTGAAGGAAAGATGCATGATTAGAACTGTGTTCAACCTGGCTTTCATGTGTGCATGTTTGTGGTCCCTCTATCTTTTTCTTGGCAGTTATGCTGTCCTATCACTGCCTTCATGGGTTTCGTAGGCCCTTCCTCTCTTTGTTTGAAAGAGAATCCATACATTTCTTCTAATGACACTGTCCTTAAATAAAACATCTGGAAGCAGCTTCTTGAAGTCCCAATCTTGCCAGGAAGTCTGAGCAATTTTATTTTCAGTATTTTCCCCAGAAGAGAACAATCAAGATTTATTAATGGTGAATGGTTAGACTATGATGTTATCTATATTGTCAAAAAGTTATTAAGGAAACAAGAGTACATCATCATCATCTTCATCTTCATCATCATCATCATCATCATCATCATCACTATAGTGCTGGGGATCAAAGCATGGTTGTTTACATTCTAAGAAAGCTTTCTCACTGAGCTAGTCTGCTAACCTTAAGAAGCAAATCGTATATGATGACTTGGATAAATCTCAAAGGTTTTTGGTAGGTAAAAATAAGCAATTTTATAAAAAAAGATGGTAAAATTAACCATCTTTAATGGTTATTGAGACAAAGCAATGGAACAGAAGTTTCTAAAAGGGGATTGTGAAAGGGGGTCATTGTGATAGTAGTCTCTGGCTTCTTGTATTGATTGTGTATGCATTTAATGGTAGAACTAAACACACCAAGGCAAGCTACAGAAACTCAAAAGTTCATGTCAATATGGGTGTGTTGATTGTAACCATATGCTATAAATTTTGCAAGATATTTCTGCTGAAGGTAACTGAGTAAAAGGGGGAATAACTGGTATTTCTTACTAGTGTATACAAGTCTACAAAAAATCTTAAAAAATGTTTAACTAAAAAAAGAGGGGGCAAGAAGACTGGATTTACAATATATGATTTCTTTAATTAATTTTCTAAAATTTCTGAAAATATATCTGGGCCAAGAAACAAATGGCTGAACATTTATAAAATATAATCAAATTAAAATAAGTTTAAAAAATGCCTTTGAAAGAAAACTTAACTGTGACCTTTGTCCTTATTCAAGTTTTGTAGCTACTTTTCCTGTGCTACTGGGAGACCAAATCATTTTCCTCCCCTTTTCATTTCTCAGAAGCCAATTCAGCAGCTTCTTCTTTAGAACCTGTGAGATAAAACTCTATTTCTGAAAAGCAAATTATACATTGAGGTTACCTATCATCTCAAGATATCTCAATTCAGACAAATTGTGGGTATGCATCTTCTGTTTGAATGTTAGAAACCATTCGATGAGGTGGAGGGCGAGTTTCTTCCTACCCAATGCTTATTAAAAAAATAGATTTTCTCTCTTCTGTCCCTATGGAAGGCAGAAACAGGATTTCAGTTTGGAATGACAAAGTGACAGCAATTCGTGGATTCTTATAATGGATTGAACTGAGGTAGACTGGATCATCTGTAGTCCTTGGATGCTGCATTTCAGCTACATTTTATAGAAAATGCTATGTTACTACCGCAAATACTTAAAATAATTGTATATATTTCTCTGTTTTTTGTTTTGTTTTGTTTTTTGCTTGTCATAAGACTTTCTGATCAGAAAAATATTGATGGAGCATTTGAGTTGGTGATGGGAGAGAAATGAGCATAAATCAATTACAAAAATCCAAGAGTTGGATTTGATGTGATTTTATTTGGTAAGTTTGGGCATTATGTAAAGCCTCTAAGAGCTATACGAAAAGACTTTTCACTATTTATTGAGTACTTACTATGTGCTGAACTCTGGATCATTTGTTAAGGGGATAAGAAGGATTAGATGCAAGTCCTCTGGTGATGTAATTTATAGATTGCACAATGGATTGAACTCAACTGCCCCATCTGGTTCTTACAATAACCCACCAGGGAGGAATTATCACTTGTCCTCATTTTATGTGAAAGAAAAAAATCTTTGACATTAAAACCATTGTCAGAATAGGGCTTGAGCTCTGTAATTTATAGTCATCTCCCTCAATCTTCAGGGATTTGTTCTAATATCTTTCCTGGATGACTGCAACTTCAGATAGTATCATACCTTGTACATTCAATAGTTTCCCCTGTATATGTATACTTATTGCATATGTATAAAGAGATTAACAAAGGCTAAATAATACATTTGATTGATTACAATAATGAATTGTAATAGAACTTTATGAATGTGGTTTCTTTCAAAATATCTTATTGTATTTCATATTTTAACAACCTCCTATTATAATTACTTTCTCTCCATATTAAGTTGAGAAAATTAACCTCCTAATTGGGAACAAGCACTTTATGGTTTCTCTTTGTCATATGTAAATTGCCAGCACCACTAAACTTGAATTTTGGAACCATTACTGATTAAAATGAATGTTTCTTGAACACAAGCCCTAGGACACCATAGAACACATTGTAATGGAGAAGCTATTAGATGATAGTATATACAGTATTGATGCCTTGAGTGAAAAGAGGTTTTACATTACAGGAGGGGCAAAGTGAGGCAGTGAAACTTCATCGTGCTGTTCTCAATGATGCATAGTCTAAAATTCAGTAATTGCTTAATTTGAGAGCATTCTGCTCATAATTTTTAAACTTGATTGTCCGTAGGTCCCTGAAATCTGAAATAATGACTCTGGGAAATAGAAGGGATTTTGATTCTCACCCTATTGCCTTTAGAATGTAACATGCCCCAGAATCTTATCTCCTAAAGAACAAGCTCATATGAAAACATGCATTGATTCTCTTACTGTGCCTCCCTACTCATCTTTTCCTGTCTCTTACAGACACATGGCACATATTTAGACAGCAATGACTTACAAAGGAATATAATAATGGTCATGAGTTCCAGAAAGTTACTTTAGGGCCCAGAAACTCCTGTTTCCATGGAAGTTGTTTTTATTAATTAACAACATGTGATTTACCCAGGTATCCATGGGTAGTTGAATAGGCTTTGTGAGTATATTCCAGGGAGAAGAACTCTCTTTTTCAAAGAAGGATCTCATATATTGCAGTCTGCTCTACTTTGCAGTGTAGCTGAAGAGGATCTTGCACCTTTGATCCTCTTACATCCATATCCAGAGAGATGGATTTACATGTGCTACCACACTTGGATTGTGAGATGCTTGGGACCAAATTCAGGGCTCTGTGCATGGTAGCCAAGCATCTAACCAAGAGGCCTACAACATCAACCATCAAAAGAAGGAACTTAAAAATATTCATATTCAAATATTTGTATGTTATACAATAAAGTCAACTTTCACAGAAATGTTAAGACATACAGACACCACATAGGGTTGCAAAGCTCTTTACAACATACCCCTGGCAACAATAAAAACCTAAATCCTCCTCTTAGAATTAAAAAGCTCAATGTTAGAGAGATTTGTAGGCTTCATTGTTCTTTACCCTCCCCTCACTTATTTCTTATTTAATACAAAAGGTATAAAATAAATGTTCTCAAAGTTCCTGTTATTTAATAGCATTTATAAATATATCATAGACCCACGTTTGTTAATTTTTTTAAATCCCCAATTGTTTGCAACTCATCTTTATCAATTTGTTATTATATAAATGGTATGGGTTAAAAGAATAGCAACTTATTAGAAGCTAAAATCAAAATAATTCTGAGGAATGAAATTATTGCCTGGAAGGATTTTATCTATTTTCTTTTCTTTCTTGTCTTTCTTTCTTGTCTTTCTTGTCTTCCTTCCTTCCTTCCTTTTTTTCTTTCTTTCTTTCTTTCTTCCTTTCTTTCTTTCTTTCTTTTGTTCTTTTTTCCCTGCTTCCTTTCTTCTCCCTTCTTTCTTTTTCTATTTCTCTCTCTCTCTCTCTCTCTCTCTCTCTCTCTCTCTATCTATCATCTATCTATCTAAACTACATTGAAAGACATTTTTATTCTTCTCTCATAAATTACATTTTGACTTCAGTTTCCTTTCCCTACCCTGTCCCTACCAAGTCTCTTTATGTAACCTTCCTTCTCCCTCAAATCCATCCCCTTCTACTTCTCCTCTCAGAAAACAGCAGACCTCCCAGAGTTCTTAACCAAACACAGCATAATAAGCTACAATAAGACAAGGCATATACTATCACATCAAATCTTTAAAAAGAAATCTAGTAAGAGGACAAGGGTCCCACAAACAGGCAAAAGAGTCAAAGACAGCCCCAGCTCCTACTATTAGGAATCTCATAAGAACACCAAACTACTCAGCCATAGACTATATGCAGAAGACCTAGGTCAGACCTCCAGAGGCTTCCTAACCTCTGTGAGGCCCCATGAGTCCTGGTCAGTTGATTCTGTGGGCTGTTCTTGTGGTGTTTCTGATTCCTCTGGTTCTGTTGATCCTTCCTCTGTGTCCTCCAAAGGGTTCCATATCTCAACCTAATGTTTTGCTGTGGGACTCTGCACCTACTCCCATCATTTACTAGATGAAGTCTCTCTGGTTACTCTACTGCTGCTGTGTTTCACTTCCTGAACACTTTGCAGGCAGAACAAAGAGTAAGATGAAGGTTTTGTGGCTGGGTTGGGTTTATTTCCATCTGTTGCCTGCAAATTTCATGATGGCATTGTTTCTAACAGCTGAATAGTACTATATTGTGTAAATGTACCACATTTTCTTTATCCATTCTTTGGCTACATCCAGGTTGTTTTCAGTTTCTGGCTAATATGAATAAAGCTGCTATGAACATAGTTGAACATGTGTCTTTGTGGGAGGATGGAGAATCTTTTGGGAATATGCCCAGGAGTAGTGTAGCTGTGTCTTGAGGTAGATCAATTCCCAATTTTCTGAGAAATCTTATTGATTTCCAAAGTAGCTTTATAAGTTTGCACTCCTACCAGCAATAGAGGAATTTTCTTCTTGTTCCACATACTCACCAACATGAGCTGTCACTTGTGTTTTTGATCTTAACCCTTATAACAGGTGTAAGATGGAATCTTAGAGTTGTTTTGATTTGTGCTTTCCTGATGGCTAAGTATGTTTGACATTTCTTTAAGGGCTTCTCAGCTATTTGGGATTCCATTGCTGAGAATTCTCTGTTTAGATCTGTACCATACTTTTAAAAATTGGAATATTTAGTTTGTTGATCTTTATTTCTTGAGTTCTTTGTTTTGGGTATTAGCCCTCTATCAGCTTTGGAGTTGGTGAAAATCTTTTCTCATTCTGAGAGCTACTGTTTTGTCCTGTTGATAATGTCCTTTGCCTTCTAGAAGCTTTTCAGTTTTATGAGGTATCATTTATTAATTATCGATCATAATGCCTGCACGATTGGTGTTCTCTTCAGGTAGTTGTCTCTTGTGACAATGTATTCAAGGCTACTTCCACTTTCTCTTCTATCGGGTTTAGTGTATCTGGTTTGGTTTTTTTTGTTTGTTTGTTTTGGTTTGGTTTGGTTTTTGGTTTTTCGAGACAGGGTTTTTCTGTGTAGCTCTTACTGTCCTGGTACTCACTCTGTAGACCAGGCTGGCCTCGAACTCAGAAATCCACCTGCCTCTGCCTCCCAAGTGCTGGGATTAAAGGCATGTGCCACCACCATCCGGCTAAGTTTTTTTTTTTCTGTATTGTTTTGTTTTGTTTTGTTTTTGTGTATCTGGTTTTATGTTGAGGTCTTTGATCCACTTGTAGTTGAGTTTTGTGGTGGTGGATAGATATGGATTTGCTTGCATTCTTCTATATACTAACATCCAGTTTGCCCAGCACCATTTATGGGAGATGCTTTTTCTTTTTTCTTGTTGTATATTTCTGGCGTCTTCATCAAAAATTGGGTGTCCATAGGTGTGTGAATTTTCTTTGGGGACTTAATTTGATTTTATTGATCAACCTGTCTGCTTTTATGCTAATACCATGCACTTTTCACTACTACAAGACTGTAGTACAATTTGAAATTATGGATGGTGTTACCTTTGGAAGCTCTTTTATTGTATAGGATTTTTGAAAAGCTACCCTAGGTTTTTTTGTTTATGTACATGAAGCTGACTATTTTTCTTTCAAGGTCCACAAAGAATTGTATTGGAATTTTGATGGGGATTTCATTGAATCTGTATATTTCTTTTGGTAGGATGGCCATTTTTACTATTCTAATCCTATCTATCCATAAGCATTGGAGATTTTTCCATTTTCTGATATTTTTAATTTGCTTCTTCAAAGACTTGAAGGTTTTACCTTACAAGTCTTTCAGTTGCTTGGTTAGAGTGACTCAAAAATATTTTATAGTATTTGTGATTATTTCAAAGGTATTGTTTTCACGATTTCATTCTCAGACCCTTTGTCCTTTGTATATAGAAGAGCTACTGTTTTTTTTTTTGTTTTTTTTTTGTTTTTTTTAGTTAATCTTGTATTCCTTCACTTCATTAAAGGTGGTTATCAGTTTCACTAATTCTTTGGCAGAATTTCTGGCATCACTTATGTATACTTTATACATAAAGGATACTTGATATCCTTTAGTTGTCTTGCTGCAAGTGATTTAGTGTCTCCCACTGTACTCTGAATGGAGTACATGAGGCTGTAATGATAATAGAAAGCGGAGAAGATATTACTGAATAAAATGGACAAAAAAAAAACAGAAGAAATATATGTCAAGACTAGAGACTCAGTTAACCATAACTTAGGATGTTACTTCAGGCTTCAGTTAGATGAATATTGGAAGATGTGAAAAGTTTATTGTGGCACATATTTCCAATGACCACTAATACTTGCTTCTCTCTTCTTCTTAAACACTTGGGGAGAACATGCATTCCTGGCCTCTTGCAGTTAGGACTGTGCAGCCAGTTCTTGTGAAGCACCATAATCAAATGAAGTGTCATTCCTGGTCTAATAGTTTAGGAGTAGAAATCAGTTCTCCTCTCTCCCCCTTATCCTGCTGCAGTAGTCCCAACAATGATGCACTGATTTCTTGGGATGACATCAAAAGACAGCAGAATCTCTGTCTACCTAGCCCATGAGTGACTTTGGGGAGCAAAGTTTTTCCCTGATTGAAGTTATCAGTGATGATAAATTCTTCATTTATATGCCACATGGATATAATATTGAAAATCTTTTATTATTGGAAATTATTAAAATTGATTTTCCTTGTTTTTCTAATTTGAGGGTCTGTTCTTTAGGTTGTAATAAAAACCATGACCATAATCAACTTGAGGAAGAAAGGGTTTATTTGGTTTCACTTTTTGTCGTTGAGGGAAGTCAGGGCAGACACCTGGAGGCAGGATCTGAAGCAGGGGTCATAGAGATTTCTCTATGCTTACTGGCTTGATTCTCATGGCTTGTTCAGTGTGCTCTCTTATATGAACCATGACCACCTTCCCAACCCTCAACAACAATGGACTGGACCCTCCAATGTCAATCACTAGTGAAGAAAATGCCTCACAGTCTTGCCCTCAAGCCAATCTTAAGGAGATATTGTTTTTCTCAATTAAGTTTAATGCATCTTAATGACTCTAGCTTTCTTGAAGTTGACAGAAGAAACAAACACAAGCAAGTGACCTAGCCAATACAATACAATACAATACAATACAATACAATGGAATTTGATTGGCATTGTAGTGTCTGGCCTATGCAAAGCTAACCATGTCATATATGATTGACATCATGTTCTGGACACCAAAAAGTTCCATCAGTTTGAGTATCTACCAGGATTAGATTGAGGTAATGGACTGTTATTACACAGTCAAAACAATGTGCTAGCATTATGACCATACCAACACCCTCATGTTTATTTTTATGGATACTTCTGGATGACTACATTCTGCAATATTTAAACTTTTCTTTTTAGGTTTTCCAACCCATTTTGAAACATTTACATGACTTAGAATTATTTTTGCAAACAGTTATTTTAGTATTTAAATAAAGAATACATATTATTCTTCAATTTACACATTAAGTTATATCAAGATATACTTGGGCTCTTTCCGGTCTTTTCGGTGCCCTGAGCAGACCTTGGGCACTGGCTCTGCACCCAGCAGAGGCTCAACACCCAGAGGAGGCTCAACTACCAGGTGCTCTAACATTCCCAGGACTATAGTCAAGGTGGCCACAATATCTTCTCCAACACTGGGAGTAACTGGGACCCCTTGGAGTCCACAATACAGGAACCTCCACCAGGCCAGTGGCACAAGTTCCTTCTAGTGTGAGCAGACCATGGGTGCTGGCTCGGCTCCCAGTCCCACAAAACCCAGAGGAAGCTCAACTCCCAGGAAATCAGACACACCCAGCACTGGAGCACTGACACACTCAAGATCACAGCTAAGGTCACAACCTATTTACCAATATCCAGCATGACTGGGACCCCCATGGGAACCAAGGAAATACAAAGCCCTTGCCCAGTCAGAGGCACAGGTTACTTCCAGTTTGCACCTTTGTCCAGAGCAAACCCACAGATCTGGCTTCCTACCCACACTGCAACACCCAGAGAAAGCTTGACTCCCAGAAGCTCTGACACAACAGGATCTCAGGAGCTTGGTCACACCAGGATTTCAGGATCCCAGAAGGAGCTCCACTCCCAGCAGCTCTGACATACCCAGGATCTCAGGATCCTAGGATCCCAGAATCACAGGATTATATAGATAGCTGGTCTCTGAGAAGTTCTGGCATAACCAGGATCACAGGAGGGATGGGCTCCAGCCAGAGACAGCAAGGGCAGATAGCAGTAGAGATAACCAGATGGTGAGAGACAAGCACAAGAACATAAACAACAGAAAACAAGGCTGCTTGTCATCATCAGAACCCAGTTCTCCCACTACAGTAAGCCATTCTGTAATATAGAACCAGATACACTGAAACTAATAGAAGAGAAAGTGGGAAAGACCCTTGAATACACGGGCACAGGGAAAAATTTCCTGAACAGAACACCAATGGTTTATGCTCTAAGATCAACAATAGACAAATGGGACCTCATAAAATTGCAAAGCTTCTGTAAAACAAAGGACACTGTCAATAGGACAAAACAGCAAGCAACAGATAGGGAAAAGACCTTTACCAATCCTACATCCAATAAAGAGCTAATATTCAATATATACAAAGAATTCAAGAGGTTGGACTCTAGAAAACCAAATAACCCTATTAAAAATGGGGTATAGAACTAAACAAATAATTCTCTCAAATGGCTGAGAAGCATCTAAAAAATGTTCATCATCCTTAGTCATCAGGAAAATGCAAATCCATCCAACCCTGAGATTCCACCTCATACCAGTCAGAATGACTGAGATAAAAAACTCAGGTGACAGCAGATGGTGGCAAGGATGTAGAGAAAGATAAACGCTCCTCCATTGTTGGTGGGAGTGCAAGCTGGTACAACCACTGTAATGGTGGAAATCAGACTAACAGTTCCTCAGAAAATTGGACATAGTATTACCTGAGGACTCAGCTATACCACTCCTGAGCATACCCAACATATAACAAGGACACATGCTCCACTATTTTCATAGCACCCTTATTTATAATAGCCATAAACTGTTAAGAACCCAAATGTCCTTCAACAGAGGAATGAATATAGAAAATGAGGTCCCCCATGGAGGAGTTAGAGAAAGGACTGGAGGAGCTGAAGGGGTTTGCAACCCCATATGAAGAAGAACAATATTAACCCCCCAGGGACTAAACCATCAACCAAAGAGTACACATGGAGGGACTCATGGCTCCAGCCACATATGTAGCAGAGGATGGCCTTGTAGGGCATCAATGGGAGAAGAGGTCCTTGGTCCTGTGATGCCTTGATGCCCCACTATAGGGGAATGCCAGGGTGGGGGGTGGGAGTTGGTGGGTGGGTGAGGGAGCACCCTCATAGAAGCCGGGGGAGGGTAATGGGGAAGGGTTTCCCTCGGGTGGGGGACCAGGAAAAGTGATAACATTTGAAGTGTAAATAAAGAAAATATCAAATAAAAAAGAGAAATAAAAAGAGAAAAAAAGAATTTGCTTTCCCAGAAAAAGATATATTTGCATTCTGTGTGCAAAATATACTTGTGATTTACTTTGTAAATATTAAGTTTTATATTTTGAAATTTAGTTTATATATTCAGTGGTCTTCTGTATTCTTCATGCTTAAAAATTCTTTGCTTAAAATTTATACTTTTGGGGGCTGGAGAGATGGCACAGTGCTTAAGAGCCCTTGTTGGTTTTGCAGGGGATACAAGTTTGACTCTCAGACTCACAACTGTCCATAACTCCAGTTCCAGGTGACCCAATACCCTCTTTTGATCTCCTCATGGACCAAGCACATATGTGGTACACAGAAATACACAGGCTTATAAAATGGTCACACAATAAAAGCTTAATCTTTTTTCAGTTCTCATATGGTTCTATTTTGCTATGAAGTGGTCATTTTTACCTTATAGGTAGGTTTTAGTTTTGAATGGTGTTTGTTGTCTATGTCATCATCAAGTAGTTCATGAGATCTCCAAGTAGTTGATGATGTTACCAAGTAACAGCTGGTGTATAGAATCGTGTGTGTGTGTGTGTGTGTGTGTGTGTGTGTGTGTCTAGTTATAGTAAACTAGTCTACTAAGAACTTTTCCTGTATCAGTTTTTGCATTAATTCCTAGGTTTTTAGTGTACCTTTACAACTTCTGTAAGCACCTACAATTTCTCTTTCAATGCATATAAGCACAATGTTTGCCTTTTTATTCAGCCTATTGTATTCACAAACCATCTCTAAATGTGATTATCTATAATTAACATAGCTGTTCTTTTGTTATTAATCATAGTAAAAATTCTTTTCAAGTTTTACCATAGAATATAGCTCTGGCTTTTGTTTTGAAAGACATACTGTTTTTATCAGGATAAAATAATTTTAATTTGGATTATAATCTTGTTAAAATATGTAATATATGTAATAATTAATTTAATTAAAATAGTAACAGCTATTGGAATTTTTATGAAGTTTTATCATCATATTAGTAAGTAGGCAGTGGATTTTGCATTTTTCCAAATCCTATTGATAAATATGCAAAACATAAAATTTATGTCTTTAACAACTTTCAGTATCCAGATCTGTGGCATTAAATATATCCATGTTGCTCTGTAGTAAGTCAAGTTTTATAATAAATAGAGTCCATTTTTCCATTTATTGTTTTTAATGCTTCATGCACTACTTGGAAACAATTTCTTTCAATGATTTTTTTATCGACTTGGTGTAGATATTCTATATGTCTTCTGATGGAGAGGCTGTTCTGTCCGGCTTCTTTCAGGCTTTTATTGCAGCACTTTGCTTTTTTTTTTTTTT